>NC_086154.1:49744275-50068525 GCF_035149785.1 Candoia aspera
ACATGCACTGATTCTATTATTCACTCTCTGGCTGGAAGGCAGAAACCTAGGGCAGGGGAGCGCAACTCAAGAGCAAGCCAGAGGATCATCAGCTGCCAATGGAGCCTGCTGTATCTCTCCTTTCTTACTGTATTGTTGTTGTTATCATCAGCAACATTCTTTTAGACCATTCTTCATCTGGAAGAAGGAACGTAATTTCACTATTTTTAATTAGCAGTATCTTTTTTTATGATGTGGTATATTGTATCATATAGATATTTTTGAAGTTGAGTTTTTACTATCCCTGGTCCACAGCCAATACACTAATGCTTGTATGTGCTTATATGCTTGCTAGTGTTTTGGCTGTAGACTAGGGCTAGTGAAATCAACGTCAAAACGTTACTTACTTGGCCACTTCCTTTCTCTGACCCTAACCTAATTTACAAGGTTGTAAAGAAATTCAAAACTGGGACCACTTAGGCAATCTTTAGCATGGAGAAATAAACATCTAATTCTGTACAATTCTTAATATTACACACGTTAGTCAGAGACTGCAATACAGATTTACCTACCTACCTTGATATTACAGAAGAAAAATGACAAAAAGAAGCAATTGCATCTGATGAAGTATGCCCACTTCCAAAGTTTGTAACGCAGCAAATCTGTTGATCTTCGCAGTGTGACAATATGTCTTTTTAAGGAATGTTTAATGAAACAGCTGTACCTCCTTGAATGTTGTAGAAATGCAAACTGGCTTTAAATTGTTTTATCTCTTTTATGAACTACCTTGATACATAACTCAAATGAAAACTAGCAACTTACCATTTTGTGTTCAGGTAATACCAATATCTGTTCCGTCTGATCTGAATAGTACATGGATATGGTTGGGAAAAATGCATGGAATATGATTGGGACCTTTGATCCATGTATTTAGAAAAAAAGTGGCAATTTAATAAATTAATTAACCAGGACCACTATAAAAGGATGGTGGAGGATCTATGTCAAAATGTCAGACTATTTGTTCATCTACCCAGTAATAGCAACCCAAGGTTCATGAAGAAATCTAATTTTTGGTCCCTTAACTTTTAAATGCAGTATATTACTGATCAAAGCTTGGCTGATTGGGCTTTGCAATACAGGTGTTTTACTGTCTTTGGGAGTCTGGCACATATAAATTTAATACATAAATAAATAAATAGTGTTGATCTATAATCTATAAACCCTCTCCATAAAGAAGGGCTAGGAAATTTATTTATTTATATACCAACTCTTAGCCATGAGGCTTCAGCAAAATTTAATCAGGCAAAGCTTCTCTACCTTCCCATAAAAATAAGTCTTAATATTTTAGCTCAGTGCTAAATGAACACAAACAAATATGGTCTGTTTTTGTCTGAACAAAGGTTCAGATAGTAAAGGTTAGGGTTAAAGTCAGAGTTAAATTAGAGATAGTAAAGTGTACCATTGTAGTTTCAGGTTAACCGCCATTTTCATAGTATGAAAATATTTCATAATAGTTCTCTAAAAAGAAGTCAATATTGTAAACCTGTTTTTGTCACACTTCAGGGTGTAGGTTTAGACGCAGAATTTACCTATCTGGATGTTCCTCTATGCAAAATGTGTCTTTGCATATGAAAAAAAATGCAAATGAAAAGGACTGTAATATCACAATATCCCTAACATCTAATTTTCTGAATGCATGGCTTGGGGTGCAGGGGACGTGATAGAGGAACATTCAGTGCTACAATCTAAGGAGGTAAAAGTTCGTGACCCTATCTCCTGTTTCTCTATAGTAGACAGAAATACCCTAATAGTAGTGGAAGAACTAATTTTCCACGCTTTACATAACTAGCTTAGGTAAGAATAGGTGCATATTTAACATCTGTTTGGGTAAAAAGGGAAACTATGTTTGATTTTTCTCAGTTTAATTCTGGTAGCAGCTGCAGAGTCTGGCCTGTTGGTAGAAGTAGCAGGGTATTTTTCAAATGGATGAATATGTTCTTCATCTCACTTTTTGGGAATGGTCTCTCTTCCTTTTCATTCAGCTAATAGTTGTGTGGCATATGCTATGGCAGAGGGAGGAAACCTCTGCCTCTCCAGATACTGTTGAACCAGAACTGCTGACATCCCTCATCATTGCCCATGCATTGCCCACCATTACCTATCGTTTGGTAATATCTGAAGGGCCAAATTTCCAAATTTAATAATTATATAACAATAGAAATGTGTATCTTTCACCTACAGTATATTACATTTAGACACTTCATATGGTATGTAACACTATATAATCACAGGTCTGCTAAGTTGCCAAGACTTGAACTGGATGTCTGAAGAATAAGCCCTCTTCCCCATTAAAAGAAAGAATGATCTAGAACAGGGGTCTCAAACTCACAGCCCATGGGCAGCATGCAGCCCTCCATGTCATTTGAGGTGGTCCATATTTCACTGTCACACAATGCAGGAAAAAGATAGCAGAGGTGGGTCAGCAGCTTGCTGATCCTGGCATAAAACTTTCTGTGCCATTGCCAATCCCTTTTCTGCCCAACGACATCTGGTCTGGACTGCCACCAAATGATGGTGTCCTGATTTTGAATATGCAGAGGATTGAATAAAACTGTTAGTTAAATACTCTGGCCCTGCTGCCCAGTCCTTTCTCAACATCACAAGTTAGTGGGAAACCTGGGATTGGCTGATGATTTTGCTAGATGGCTAGACCTGTAAGCTTAGCCATCTATCAAAAACAGTCCATTCCCTAGTCAGTTGTCTCAAAACCTGGGTTTGCTCCCTCAGCTGCCATGTTTGATGGGCTGTGGCTTGTGTAGCTCCCCCCAGAAGGGGAAAAAAGAATGGTGACAGAGGAGAAAGCCCAAGATCCCAGGGGTGGTCAGTTTTGTTGTTGTTTATTCGTTCAGTCGCTTCTGACTCGTGACTCCATGGACCAGCGGTCAATAGGTGCCATATTATCTCCCTGCTGCCGCCCCCACCCCAGGTCGCCTAGCTGCACCACCAACAGACCAGTCAGCAAAACGCACGCTCACCTTGCTCTTGCTATAGGTTGCTGCTGGCATGAGTGGGAAAACACTACCTTAAAACTTAGATGACTCATGCCTGGCTCATTGATGGACTGAGGACAAGGTGAAGACAACATCATGGGAACACTGCAAAAGAAGGAAGTTGCCAGGACATGTTTGTACTGTGGTTAGATAATAAGTTGGAAAAGGCTTTTTGACAAAATACAGCAGCAAGAAATTCAGTCCATTTCCATTATATATTACTTTTTTTTTTTTCCTGCAATTCAGTTGTGTCTGATCCTCAGAGACTGCCTGAACTAGTCCCTGCAGTTTTCTTGGCAAGGTTTTTCAGAACTGGTTTGCCATTGCCTTCTTCTTAGGGCTGACAGTGTGTGACTGGCCGAGTCACCAAGCTGCCTTCCATGCCTAAAACAGGACTAGAACTTAAGGTCTCCTGGTTTCTTGCCTTAACCACTAAACCAAACGGCTCTCGTTACTTGCTTAGTATTCATTATATTCCTGATTATCATAGTTTTACATATGCCCTGATTAAGGGTAAACTTTTTTTTCCCTAACCATTGAAAGAACCCATCCTCTTCTGTAGTTAGAAGTGGGGGGGAGGTCTTGAAGCAGGGAAGGGGGTTGTGTCCTTCCACATCAGGGTAGGTAAGTAACAGGATTTGTAAAGCTGCCAAAAAAATTTAAAATTTTTTAGTTTAAAAAAAATAGACACAAATTGTCATGCTTGTTTCTCTGGAATTACTAAATCAAATTACTCTTGTAAAAGTATTACTGTAGCAAGGAGGGGGAAAGGAGAAAAAATGAAAGAAACCCATGCCTTCAGCTGGAAAATTTTGCATTTTGATGCAGAGGAGGTTGAACTGGAGAAAAAAGAATGTCATTCATTCGAGAGCAGGCGCTTCTCTGCTTCGCTCCCCGGGATGGACAAGACTGACCCAGACCCGCAGGCTCACAACATGACACAAGGCGTTGCGATCACTGCACCTTGGAAGGCTGGCCAGCCTATAGAGGTCATCTCATCCCGCTCCTTTCTCAGCGCACTCCTTCCACGAACTAAAAGGGGGAGGAGAGGATACGCTTCCATCTGTATAATTTGGACGCAAGGGTTCTGGCAGTCCAGCCTTCGCAGAACCCCGCCTCCTTCCAGTGCCTGCCTGGTTGTTCTTTGGACTGGGCAGATGCCCGTCGGCAGAGCCGCAGTCGGCGGTCGAAACTTTCGCTCCTCATCACGACCGCGCGAGGACTCGGCGCCGCTGGGGTTTTGCGGGGAGTGAAGCGAAGGTCAGGGGCCCACGGGAGACGGAGCGGCGCGTGCCAAAGTTGGCTTGCGTGAGTGGGTGAAGCCAGCACGCGCCGGCGGGGCGGGGCTGCGCCGGCAGAGGACGTGACGAAGGAGGCAGAGTTAGGTGGAGAGAGAGAACGCTGGGTTCGGCGGAGTGGGTCGGGTTGCCGGAGAAACGCGGTCTCGCTTGTCCCCGCCCGCGCCTCGCTTCAAAGTTCTTTGGGCAGCGCGCAGGCTCGCTCGGGGCTCTGCGTGAGCCAGGCGGCCCTAAAACGGAGCCCCTCTGCGAGGAAGAAGAGATTTTTAAGAAGGACGTAAACGTCTCTTGTGCAACAAGTACAAATCCCTCTCACCACAGGTTGAGTGGAATTTCTCAAGAAAAGGGAGGCCAGCTTTCTAAGAACGTGGAGCCGATACCGGGAGCTTTGCACTAGACAAAGTAGGGTGGGAGATGTGAACGGAAGGTTTGCCGGAGCAGATATGTTGTTCTCCTGTGGAATCCAAAGCTTTAGCCTAAGAAAGAATCCAAAACACCTGTACGGGAATCTTCGCTAATATTCGCGCCCCCCCCCCGCCCCATTCCCCCTTCGTTTGTCGGAAATCACTTACTGTATTCTTAGTCCCTTGTTAGTTTTGTATGACCTTAATCTCAGTTCTCCTGCAGTTCCGAGTTTGCCTGTTTTGGTTGTTTAAACTTCATGTCTCTTTAAACAGGACTTTAAACGAACGTGCAATCTTCAGTGTTGAAAAACTAAATATTTCAAGGTGACTGCAGTCTCAGAACCAGTGTACTGTACTGTACTGTGGTTAGATGTTGGACAGGGACTGGTGAGACACAGGTTCAAATTCCTTCTTGATCAGGGAGATCACGCTCTCACACTGCCTCAGCCCAATTCACTTCACAGGTTGACAAGGGGATAAAATGAGGGGATGCACCATGCCTGCTGTCTTGTGACCCCAGAGCTCAGTGGTAGCTTCTGGCTCATACAGTCATCAAGGAAGAAGCCTACATCTAAACTGCTGCTTTACATAGCCTTCTGTAGGATTAGGACCACTGCCTGAAGTGACCTTTCTCCACAGTCATGGTATGGACGTTTGAATCCATATTTAATGCATATTTTTTTAATACACATCAGGAGGAACAGTGTCCAAAATGGGGGCAGGAGAAGGAACTGGGATGGTTTGAAAGTGGAAGGGAAAAAAGTAAGTGAAATATATACTGTAGGTCAAACTCAATTTTGTCTTTTTGAAAGAATTCATGTCTCCCCACCTTGGACACTTCCAGTCCCCTGATGCCTCACAGTTCCCTGATGCCCCTCAGTCTATAAAGAAGAGGAATACCACTAGTGAATAAGAAGTAATGTTGAAAGTGGTTTTGCAAGGTAACAGATGAGTTTTGTCACAATAAGACGAAAAGTTCTTTGCTACTTCCTTCAGTGAGGAACTACAAAAAATATTTTGTTTAACAATCCACAAAAAGAAAAAAGTTCTACGAGGGCAGTAAAAGTTCCAAAGTAATATGTGCAGTGACCTAGCATACATTAAAAGAAATTCAAATTCTATGTCTTTTATACTCCCTCCCAATATATCAGTTTTTGTGCTTAAAGAAATGTATGATTTAAGCCATTTTTAAATGATACAGTGACTCTAATATAGGTTATATAATACATTACTTTATATTAATCCTTTTGTATTATATTTCATTTTATCAAGATTGTTTTTCCCTTTCTAGGTCAGAATATTTGGATCTAAATTGAATACATCTGAAGTCACATATCGGAAATTATGTCTTTCTTAATCAAAGGTGCTCAGAAGCATGGTTTTATCTGTCAAAGCCACAAAGAGTTATTTTGTATATTGAAGAGTTCAAAAGCCTTGAATGGACAAAATATGAGATCTTCACAAGCATTCTCTCAAGTTAATTCCAAAAATATGGACTCTTTCAGTTATATAATAGTCGGAGCTGGGTCTGCAGGATGTGTTTTAGCCAACCGATTGACTGAAGATCCTCACAACACCGTGAAACTACTTGAAGCAGGGCCAAAAGATACTATTTTAGGTAGCAAACGATTAATGTGGAAGATCCATATGCCTGCTGCTTTAACTTACAACCTCTGTGATGAGAAATATAATTGGTACTACCACACAACACCCCAAAAACAAATGGATAATAGAATTCTGTACTGGCCAAGAGGAAGAGTCTGGGGTGGTTCCTCATCCCTCAATGCCATGGTGTACATTCGGGGCCATGCAGAAGATTATAACAGGTGGTGTAAAGAAGGGGCTGTTGGATGGAACTATGAATTTTGTTTGCCTTATTTTAAAAGAGCCCAAGCTCATGAGTTGGGTGCTGACCTTTATCGAGGAGGGAATGGCCCACTTCATGTGTCAAGGGGAAAAACAAAAAACCCTCTTCATTATGCTTTCTTGGAGGCAGCTCAGCAAGCTGGGTACCCTTTCACGGATGATATGAATGGTTTTCAACAAGAAGGCTTTGGCTGGATGGATATGACAATATACAAAGGTTAGCTTCTACATGTTCAGTTCAGAAGCCATGTTCTGGAATTGCCATAAACACCATTCTTTGTAAACTATTATAATGGTTCGGAAACCTTGGAAATTTTTCAAGGGTTTCACAATTATTAGACATAATGGAAAAAAAAGAACCTGACTGCCCATAATTGCTGATGCTTTCCTTTAAGGGGCTAACACAGTTGCATGCATTGAAAAAGAGGTTGGACTAGATCAGAGGTATGAAACTTTTGCGGGACAAGGGCTGTTTCTTTGTAGAATACTACACATGTCTTTCATTCAAGGGAATAATTGCCTTAAGTGAATGCTTAAACATGACTATGTGAGAGCATGGAGACAGCAGTCTTGTATATTGGTAGCCAAATGCATGCATGCATGCATGTACCCACACACACACACACAGACACACACATTTTTATGCCTATATATTGCATTTATAGGCATTAAAAGGTGGGACATAGAGTCTTTCTACATGATCTCTGTAAGGGGCAAGTTCTAGGACTGTAAATTAGTATTGTATCCCTAAGGAACAGGGATAATTTGCAGCTAGGATATTAAATGATGTATAAGCTGGCTATCTTAACATTTTTTCTCATTTCCTGAAATCTGCCACTTTTATAAGCCTACCAAAACAAAATTAAAACGTATTAAAATCTAGGGTAAGTAATTCATTTAACAATTACAGTACTAAACTTGGAGGAAATGTGTGTACTAATTAATTTATTAATGTAACCTGGAATATTCCTCAAAATTACACAAGAGGAAATCTGAGAACTTTTATAAATATAATTATTAGAGTCCTTTCAGTGTGAAACTTACTGTAAACATAGTGACTGGTATATTTATTTTATTCTTGGCCTGAGTGGTGATAATTCAGTCACTGTTCTTCCTCAACATGCATTCTTTAGAATATTAAAGCAGCAGCTGCCAGGAGAACGTGTCAGAACAGGTAAGATGGCGGAGGTGATGTTGTGATGCAAGCCTGTCCCCTTTTATAGACACGTCTGTGACTCTGATGCATGTACAAAAGGAGCAGTGCTTGTATCACAATTCTGCTTCCACCATTTTGCCTGTTTTGGTATCTCCTGCAGACGCTGCTGTATTCAAGTTAGCCCTTCCTTTCAAAGTACAACTGTAAATAACATAAGTGAATTACAGCATAAACCTTATACCAAGTAATACTTGATTTTAAATATTCAGTATGGAAGAACTGAAAGTGCAAGATATACTGTATCATAAAATCAGATCAAGGATTGTTCCTGATGGGTATCTCTGTCTTGTAAAATGCTCTGGAGGAAAATCAAAGTTGAAGTGTTCCTCTTGCCAGAAGAGTACCGGCACCTATATCTAATAAAACTCCCTCAAGGAAGGAATTGCTTATCAGCTTGGTAAATTAATATGAATGTGGGATTATTTTAAGAACAGACCCATAGCCAGTATTATCTTCATTAATTTGCTGGTTCACTGGAATAGTTTATTTTGGCTGACAGACCAACTTCTTTCCACATTAAATACACAGTAGAAGAACAACTGAATGATGACACATTAACCATCTGGTTTTTGTTTAACGCATTTCATTTTTAAAAGTGGTGTGGAAAGGTACGTACTTCTTTTGCCTGGGCAAGGGATTTGGCACGCAAGTCCAGAACTGCAACTTAAACTGTTCCCTTCCTTCGATGATTATAACTGCCCGCCATAGCAGCTGTTAGAATGGAGGTGGATGCCTGAATTAGACCCAGACTATAGCAACAATGTAGATTTAGGGCAAGCACTACATGCCAACCTTAAAAGGTTTTACAAGCATTCGGCACCTATTGTATATGGGAGATATTATATAAGATCATTACAATTCCTTGTGCGTTTGGATGCATGTTGATTTAAGAGCACTCTGATCACCTTGGTATCCGTCTCATACTGAAAAATCTGGTGGTTATTTTTTGTGGGGGGAGGGGTCACCGTTCAATATATTGATTTTAACTGAGAAACTGTTAAGAATTAGGACTTGGTTATTTTACAGATTACATGATTAATATGAGACTGTCTGGATCAGAAGTCGGCTTCTTTCCCCACTTACAGAAGTCTGCCTGTCAGGCATATAGAAATGTTTTTTTTTTCTTCAGCTGTGGAATAGATTCCATTTGGGGTTCACTTCTTTCTCAGAAAAGGATTCAAAATGTTGTCTTTTAATTTTTTTATGTTGTTCTAGCAATTTCTTTGTGTTTTATATATGTTGTTAGTGTTATATGTTGTGATTATTTTTATATTGTTTGCATTATTTCTCTGCCTTGATGGATCTTCACTTGCTGGACTTCAGTAATAACTTCAAAGAATTTTAATACATAATAACAGTAGAACAGATAAATCATTTTGGTGTTTATTTTATTCATTTTTTAAATTCAAAACTAGGTTTTCCCAGGGCAGTTTACAATATGAGATAACACAGATTATTTGTGTTGCAGCTACTGTTAAAGTAAATATATGTATTTTGTAGGTAAAAGGTGGAGTACAGCTAGTGCATACCTTCACCCTGCTTTATCACGTCCAAATCTGTTGGCAGAAGACCGTACTCTTGTAACAAAAGTTTTATTTGAAGGGACCAAAGCAATTGGTATTGAGTATATTAAAAATGGAGAAAAGAAAAAGGTAAGAACATACAGTATTTTTTCTCCAACTCCAAAAAGAAAATCAATGTTTGGTTGTACTAACATTTCCTCTTTGACTCATTAGAGTTGTAGCAAAGATTATTATATTGTTGGAAATCAGAGAGAAATACAATCCACTTCATGTATTGATCTCAAGAAAGCACTGAAATAGCCTCATCAAAAGATAATGGGTACCTCTCCATTCTGTAGATAGCTTAATTTGAGTTTTCCATTTACGTTGGCTGTTTAGCTTTTGTTCAGCATTTCCTCCAAAACTGGGCCTAATCCATTTTTAAAGTTAAAGATATAGGTAGTAGCTTTTTTTCACAACTTTTAGAAATGAATTCCATACTGTTTTGAAAATAGGTATTTCTTTATCGAGAGTCCTGTCATTCTAATGTTTTAAAGAGAGAAAAGGGGAAAAAAAACTTTCTATATTTACTAAGTTCTAATACTTTTTTCCAAACCTCTGAGTATTTTTTTAATATGGAAGAAACTTGAATAACTCAACCTTTTTAGTTGCCCTTTCCCAGAACTTAACTGCTGTGAAATGTGATCCTAACTAGAGCTTAGGAGAAGACGGAGCCAGAACTTTAAATGGCAAGGAAAAACCCAGAAGAGCAGAAACAGAAACAATTTAGCTATCGTAAAAACCACAACAAAAAAATTACTGCTCTTTAATGGACTCAAAAGCCAGATGACAAAGAACAAATATTGTGAATCTCTATGGTAACCAGTATGCTGTAGTAAATGCAACTACATCATCAACAGATTCACTGATATGAATCTTCCTGTTTTATCTTCAGTTCTTTTCCTTTGATAATTGGTCTTTTGCTGCCTTGAAACCTCATTGCTATTTTGAATGCCCTTTCACTCAGTTTGGAGATACTGTATTAATTTGGAGCTTTCATAGATATCTTGTGTTTTCAGTTATTTTATTTAGTGATATCAGCAACCCTGGATACAATTCTTTTACCTCTGTGTCCAGCTCATTTATTAATAAGATCACATGCATTAATTCCAGGATTAAAAATAGGAAATCTTAATGAGGACCTCTTATCAATTGTGTAGTTTATTCCTGCTCTTTCCTAACCTATAATTGCAGTACTATGAAACTGTAGTGTGGAAGTTTTTGAAGGAATGAATTACATTGTTAAAACTGTACTATGGAGTTAGCGACACTATAAATGGATGTCTAGCTAAACCCTTCAATGCTATTTTGTTTTTCAGTACCACTGTTCTACATATACCATTATTGTTCTTTCAGGGATTAGCTGGAACTGTAATAAAATACAGTAAAACTTAAATATTGTAAACTTTAAATTAGAAAGGATGATAACAGATGTCTGAAAAAAAGAAAGCATCTTCCTGGGATAACTCTTTTTTATTTTTGTTTATAGTAAATTTTATTAAATTTCAAAAGAAGAATAAAAACTACAGAAAAAAAAACTACAAAGAAAGAAAAACAAATTAAAAAGGTGAGGAAACAAAAGAGAAAAATTTTTCAAATTTACAAAAAGATGCGGCTTCCGACTTTTAACAGCAAGGATATACAAAAGTTTCCATAATCAATCTCTTACTTTATATTAAACCAAAATACCACATTATTTCTGTAAGTCATTCCACTTTAACACAAAATAATAATCACTAAGTACAGTTACTCCTCCCCCTTATATTAGAATAAAGAAAAAAAAGTTCATATAAACCTCCTAAACATCTTTCTTCCCTCCAAAAGATAACACCTATTTAATTATTCCCTTCCTACCACTATTCTATACATTTCTGTCTGCTATACTAAGAGTCAAATTAAAAAGCACATAAGTTGTCTGGTATTATACTTAATAATGCAACGATTTTAATAATCCCAATCTTAATAAACCCAAAAAACAAAAACAATTCAAAACAGTAATTCCATATCTTTAAAAGCGAATAACATCAGTCAAATCCTTAAAGCAAACCAGATAAACATTCTTTAACCCTAATACAACAGTTTTAATAATGTTAATCTTAATAAACCCAAAAAACAAAGACAATTCAAAACAGTAAATCCAAATCTTTAAGAGCAAATAGCATCAATCAAATCCTTAAAGCAAACCAGATAAACATTCTTCAACCCTTATCCCACTTCAAATAAACCAGAGCAGTTACATATCTTCACAATGTGCACAGAGTTTTTCTCTTGAAAGAATCAAACAGCCCAACTGCTCCCCTCAAAGATTCCAGGTTCTTTTCATGGCATTCCACCAGAAGATCTGTTTTACTTACTGCTTGCAGATCACTCTCTCCCTTAGATTTCTCCAACTCCACTATCCAATCTTCATCCAACATCTTGATAAAATCCCAATCTCACTTTTAAAAAAGACCTTTCTATCTCTCTTAAATTCCTCAGTTTCATCCACCATATCCCCAACCTGATGGCACATTTTAGATCTCATATTTTCCACAATGTCCTGGATATCTTGCATAAAAGCTTGATAGAAGTCAGAAGAAATCTGTTTAAAATCTTGGTGAAAGTCAGAAAGAGTCTGTCTGAAGTCCTCCAGGTCTCACGCTGTAGATTATGGCGCCCCCTAGGAGCTTAACCAGCAAAAGTCAAAGATGTGGAAGAGTCCCAAAGGGTGTTTTCATAAAGTGAAAGTGAGATAGCAGACTGTTCTCAAAGGAAAGTGAAAACAGAAAGCTGAAGGTTCAAATCAGTTGATTCAACGTGTAGGAAAATGCCAATGTTTTCAGATTTAATACAAAAATCAAAGCAGGAAGACAATTGTTTACTCTCAGTCCTCCTTTATATTTGGAAGGAAAATGAAATCCGAAACTTAAAAATTTTTTTTTAAAAGTAATCCCAAAAATAACGTTAAGCACCAAGAGAACCAGCTTCTCCTGGCTGTAGAAAGTCTCTCTTGGGGTACATATACTTTTAAAAAAATACAAATTGGTGATATAGAAATGGGGTGGCCAGTCTTAGTGTCCCTTTAAGACTACAGCACGGCTTGGAAAATGATGAAATCACCGCTTCCCAGCTGGCTCTTACCAGTTGAACGGGAAACGCTGTTTGTGATCTTCTGGCTGCAAGCAGCCGTCTGGAGGACAGATGGGTGATTCCAGGTATTCTCCTTTCTCCAGAGAACATTTCTGGGCTTCAGGAAAACCTGCCTGAGCCCAAAAAAAGTTACTCTGCCTGCTGAACCTGGGGGCACAGCCGTTCAGTCCGCCATTCCCACCGGAAGCCCTGGGATGACTCTTTTTTAGAGAAATAAAGGATATCATTAGTCACTCACAGATTTATGAACCAGATGACTGTTCAGTAGAAGAATGTGGAGTCCAATAGTCTCTTTAATCTGCAGAATGTAGATTCCTTTTGTTGATTAAATGGTTCTTTCGGTTGATGATTCAAAGCAAAAGTTTAATGATATTATTCAAGTAACATAAAGAGGCAGTTGTAAGGCAACAATATATTATTTGAACTAATAAAAGCCTTTGATTCTGTATTACATTTTGAAGAATAGTTTATGTTAATAAGGCGAAAAGTTGAAGAAATGAGTTTGGATTGACAGGAAATACTGGTATTCTGTCACACTTAAGAGGAAAGATTATTTAAAAATAAATGATAGAGAAGGTCTTAATCAGTTATTTCAGACAGTCTAGATTACAACACTTCTAGACATAACACAAGGAGTATGAAAACTGCAACAAATGCAATAACGTTTTATATTTGTTTTAGTCTATCAAAATTTAATCTGATTAAATTGTTATTTTATTTCAGGTTTTTGCTAGTAAGGAAGTTATTTTAAGTGGAGGTGCCATAAACTCTCCACAGTTACTTATGCTGTCTGGAGTTGGAAATGCAGATGATCTAAAAAAATTAGGAATCCCTGTTGTCTGCCATCTTTCAGGTGCGTATGATAGATTCAGTATAATTCCATATAAGGCTGTGTTGGATTTGAAAGTAAAAGGTGTTTCAGTTGCTCACATAGCCTCTGCCAAGAACTCCTTAAATCAGCTGTGTCTTTTCCTGGGATGACATGCCTCCCCTGCTTAGCTGTCATGTGATTCCAGGAAAGACTGATTTCATTTAAGGAATTACAGACAGGTGCTGCATATGCATCCAAGTGCACTCTGAAGCATCTTCCTACTTTTGAAACCAAAATGCCGCATAGTCCCAGCTCCAGATATTGGTAAATATAGTTTACGTATATTGGACTTTTTTGTCATTTCTACTAGGAGTTGGCCAGAACCTTCAAGATCATTTGGAAGTGTACATACAGCAAAAGTGCATTCAACCTCTAACACTGTATAAATCACAAAAGCCTCTTCAAATGATCAAAATTGGTCTTGAATGGTTTTGGAAATGTACAGGTATGATTTAAAATTATAGTTTGTTATGTTCTCATTGTGATAGAGATACAAAATTGGCTTTTAAGCTAAAATGTTTCTTGTCTGTTCATAATACTTCTTTCCTGCATGTGATTCCTTTTCCACATTTTCATTCCATGTAAGGAAATCAAGCGTTTTTCAGAATTTCAGACTATGTCTGCAAATAGCTTTACCCCAGTGGATTTTTAAAAAATGCATAGTTATTAATCTTCGGTAACAAACGGGAAGTTGGTGTTTCTGGAAGTTCTTGAGAATTCTAAGATTTGTTGCAGCAACACAAAGAACGTTTAGAGGAGAAGCACAAATAACTATGTTAATGTTGTATAACAATACAGTGAAGTCTGCATTGCAAGAGGGAATGTAAGCAAAAACATTAAGCAAATAAAAAGTAAAAAAAATTGTGTGGAAATGAATGATTGACTTCATCCCATGCTGCATTTTGAGTGAATAAATCTTTCTTCTAATAAAGCTTGAATCGAATTATCCAGTCAGTCGTATCCGACCCTTGGCGATTCCATAAGCCAGCTCTCTCCATGATTTCCGATCTTGTACAGCTTCTTTCAGTTGCTTTATATTTTGGCCTGTGTCTGCCTTGGTTACATCCAACCAGCGTGTTCTTTGGTGTCCTCGTTGTCTTTTGCCACTGACCGTTCCAGGCATAACATCTTTCTCCAACGATGTTGATCTCATGACATGACTGAAGTAACTAAGTCTAAGTTTTGTTATTTTTCCTTCTAGTGACATGACCAGGTTTATGCGCTTCAACACTTCTTTATTTGTTATCTTTGCAGTCCAAGGGATGAGCAAAAGCCTCCTCCAACACCATAGTTCAAACAAATCAATTTTCCTTCTATTCAACTTTTTCATCATCCAACCTTCACAGCCATATATAGTTATGGGGAACACGATAGTGTGGACTAGTCTACACTTAGTCATCAAGCTGACATCCTTGTTTTTCCAAATTTGATTTATACTCATCGCTGTGTGACCGAGCATGATTCGGCATTTAATTTCTTGGCTGCATTCGCCATTTTGATTGACCAGTGATCCTAAAAAGGTGAATTTTTCCATGCATTCCATCTCGTCTCCATCAATTACTATTTTGATGTTTCCATTCCTTGCAGTTATCATGAGTTTGGTCTTTTTGATATTCAGAAAGAGGCCAGGCTTCTCACTTTCTTCTTTGAGTCTCATGGTTAGGTGCTTTAGGCCTTCCTGGGTTTCTGAGAGGAGGGTTGTATCATCCACATATCAAAGGTTATTGATGTTTCTTCCGCCAATTTTTACCCCAATTTTTGATTCATCTAGCTCCAGTTTCCTGAAGATCACTTTGGTGTACAAATTGAATAAGAAAGGTGACAGAATGCAACCTTGTCGCACACCTTCTCGATCTTGAACCAATCAGTGTCTCCATATTGAGTTCATACAGTGGCTTCCTGATTTACATAACAGTGATTTTATCAACTTCACTAAATGTAGTGGCACCCCAAGGTCTGCTAGGGCTCTCCATAGTTTGTCATGGTCAACACAATCAAAAGCTTTCCTGTAGTCAATGAAGCACATATAAATGTTCTTTTGAAATTTGTGACATTTTTCCATTATCCATTGTACATTTGCAATGTGATCACGGGTGCCACGACCCCATCTGAAACCAGCTTGGACAATCGGCCATTCCCTTTTGATGATTGGAGCCAGGCGTTGTATGATTTTCAGTAGAATTTTGCTAGCATGAGATGTGAGAGCAACAGTGTGGTAGTTGGAATACTCCTTTGAATCTCCCTTTCTTGGCAATGGAATAAACACTGATCGTGTCCAGTTATGTGGCCATGTGTTGGTTTCCCAAATTTTCTGGCACAGAGCTCTGATAATTGCAGTTGGTACTGGTCTTAGCAATTCTGCAGGGATGTTGTCAACTCCTGGGGCCTTGTTGTCTGGCAGTTGGTTCATTGCCCACTTGACTTCTTCATCAAGGATGGTTGGTTCTAATTCTGTTTCCTTATCCTCCTCTCTTTGATGTTGCTCCTCTATACTAGTAGCATACAGCTCTTCTGCATATTCTCACCATCTATTCTTGACACCTTGTTGGTCAGACAATTCCTTCCCTTGATTATCTTTGATGATACCTTTGCAAGCCTTGAATGGTGCCGGGATCTTTTTGATTAGTGCAAAAGCATTCCTGGTGTGTCCTTTTGTATAATCTTCCTCTAATTGTTTGCAACGCTTCTCCCAGTAAACTTCACTATCTTTCCTTGCTGCCCTTTGGAAATCAGCATTCAGTCTTCTTCCTTCTTCATGATTGCCCACTGCTTTAGCTGCCTTTCTCCTCTCGGCTATTCGGATGGTATTCTCTGAGAGCCATCTACACCTTTTCTCTGCCTTCTTGCTTGGTAAGTTATCATCTGCTGTACCAATGATAAGCGATTTAATTTCTTGCCATAGTTTATCAGGCATTTTCTCAGCAGTGTCTAGAACTTCAAACCTATTTTTAACTTCAGTTGCATATGTGGAAGGAATTTTGGTGACATCAAACTTTTTTGGTGGCGTTGTCCTCTTGAAGTTACAGAGTTTGACTTTGATCTTGGCCACCAGCAGTTCATGGTCTGAGCCATAGTCTGCACCTGGATAAGTTTTGACTGCAAGAACTTTGCTGGTTCAACATTGATTGCATAGGACATAGTCTATTTGATTGCAATGTAGTCCATCATGCGAGGTCCATGTGTATAAACGACAGTTACGTTGTTCATGTATTCATGATTCGAAACTGGTTTTCCTGACAAAATTGTACCAATCGATTGCCTGCGTCATTTCTTTCTCCCAGCCCAAAACTTCCAGTGATTCCTGCCTCTGGTTGGTTGCCTATTTTTGCATTAAAATCGCCAAGTAAGTAAACGTCCTTTTTGGGGATTGTCCTCAGCATAACTTCAATAGTGGCATAAAAATACTCAATTTCTGGCTTATTTGCATCAGTTGTTGGAGCATAACTTGGACAATGGTGATGTTGATGGGCTTAGCGCAAATTCTGATTGTCATTATGCAATCGTTTACTGTGGAAAAGCTTTCTACTGCTTGGGCCATTTGTTTGCTTGCAATGAATGCCACTCCATTCCTATTCATGTTGTCATGTCCTGAGTAATAGATGGTAAATTCTTGAGACTGAAAATAGCCATTGTCCAGTGCTTCACTAATGCCAAGGAGGTCAATTTTTAATCTAACCATTTCTCATTTTACAATATCTAATTTAACTTGGCTCGTTCTGTTGAGGTTTTCCTACTAATGATTAAGACTGCTATTGTACCTAATCATTTTTGGCCCGGTGAAGAGGTTGTATTTGATTGTCTCCTCGCACGTGCTTCATGCAAATTGCCTGGGGGGAGGAAACCTGCCCGGACTTGTTCTTACTTCCTCTTTTTTTTTCTCTGCCGATATGTAGCAAGCCAGGCTTGCTCTCAATGAGAGCTAAGTCCTTTAAATATGTTTTGCTTTTGTTTTGCTTTTTGTAAATAAATTATTTTTATAGAAATGCCTGGTGTGTGACTTTTCTGATCTCTCCTGGGCTAAAGGCTTTCCCAGCATTCTGCCAACAGGTTATGTGCCCAGTGAGCAACCCAGTAAGCCCAGTAAAACCCAGAGAGAAAAGAGAGATCAGCTCCACACCTCATGCACAATTTAAAGGCAGGTAGCAAAGACCTGTGAAGATTTTCTTTGGAGCCGCCTGGAGATTTTCCAGCAACTGCCGGTCTACAGGACAAAGAAGCTAGCTGAGGTGACTTGCAAAAGAAGGAAGAAGCCATGGCTACCTCCCAGCCCTCAGCGATGCCTCTGGAGCGCCTATCAGAGACCAACTATTTGAATTGGGCCCTGAAGATGGAAATGTATCTTCACAGAGAGAATCTTTGGCTGCCAATTGGTGAGCAAACCCCCCAAAATCCCAGTGCTGAATGGCCGAGACAGGATGAGCGGGCTAGAGCCACCATTATCTTGGGAGTTGAGGGCAAACAGCTAGTCCACGTGCGAGGCATGCAGTCTGCAAAGCAACTTTGGGACGCTTTGAGAGACTTATATGTAAAGGCAACAGCAGGGTGTAAAGTTGCTCTGACGAAAAAGCTGTATAGAGCCTACCTTGCAGAAGGAGAAAGCCTTCTTGAGCACCTGCATTATATTCAGCAGCTGTTTGTTGAGTTGCAGGAGAGAGGAATGGAATTTACACCTCTCACAAAATCATATATCCTCCTGTCCTCACTGAATGAAACGTGGGACACGCTGATTTGTACCCTGGAGGCTATGCCTGAAACAGACCTCACCCCATCGTATGTTACACAGCGCTTACTCGCTGAATGGGAGAAGAGAGAGGAAAGATCCCCCCCCCATCTCTTCTGGAAAGCTGCAATACCAGAAAATGAGGGAAAAGAAGGGAAAGGAACCTGAGGCCACAGCACTAGCCAGCCAGCGATGCTTCACTTGTGGTTCAGCTGGACATTTGCAAAGAGACTGTGCCATGAGACCTAAGAGTAGAAAGACAGAGAAGAAAAACACAAGGGCAACACAGAAGAAGGCTCTTCAGGCAACCCAGATTGCACAGGTTGCTGAGAAGGGTAATTCTGATGTATGGGTGTTAGATTCTGGGGCCAGTTGTCATTTATGTAATTGTAAAAGCTCTTTTGTGTCACTGTCTAAAACTGAAAGACAAAGTGTATCTTTGGCTGATGGGTCTGTGACCAAAATTATGGGACAAGGTGACTTGTATTTATCCTGCTTGGGAGAAACTGTAAAAGGTGTGTTGTATGTGCCAAATTTACAATCAAACCTTTTATCTGTGGCACAATTGGCTGCAACAGGGTATATCATAACATTTAAGAAAAATGGTTGTGAGATACGAAAAAATGGGAAATTGTGTGCTACTGGTATGTTAAAAGACTCCTTGTACATTGTGCAAAATGCAAGGAAGCCAAGCTGCAAGGCTGCAGTTGGCAACACTCCATATCATAACCAATGTGTACACCTGATGCACAGGAGATTTGGTCATGCTAATTTCAAGTATATAGCACAAATGCCACAGCTGTGTGCTGACCTAAAGATAAAACCCTGTGATAAATACTTAGACTGTGTAGTTTGCAAAGAATGCAAAACACTAAAAGCTCCTGTGAGTAAGCATAGTGACAGAGTTACAACTAGACCTTTGGAAATTGTACACTCTGACATTATTGGTCCTTTTGCTCCAAGTCTTGGACAAGCAAGGTATGCAATGACCATCATTGATGATTTCTCAAGATACACATTTATCTACATCTTAAAACATAAAGATGAGGCATTTGAGAAATTTAAAAGTTTTGTGACATGGGCAAATGGAAAATTCCCTAGGCCTGTATCTGCACTCCAATGTGATAGAGGAGGAGAATACCTTTCTCACAAATTCAGAAGTGGAAAAAGGGATAGAACAAATTCTTTCTAACCCTTACACCCCTCAGCAAAATGGTGTTGCTGAAAGAAAGGGCAGAACCTTGCAAAATGCGATGGAATGCATGTTAAAAGATTCACGATTATGTTTTAAGTACTGGGGAGAAGCTTTATCGACTGCTTGTTATGTACAGAACAGGTTGTATAACTCTGTGATTCAGGACACTCCATTCCATTTGTTTTATGGTGTGAAACCAAAGGTAAGCCATCTTAGAGTGTTTGGTAGCACTGCATGGGTTCACATTCCAAAACAGCAGAGAAGGAAAGGAGGCCCCACAACAAAGAAAGCCATCTTTGTTGGCTATGAACAAAGCCAAAGGAGCTACAGGTTCATAATGGGAGATAAATTAATAATTAGCAAAAGCACTTCTTTTGCTGAACAAAACTGGGGGAGATTAAATTCTAGCTCTCCAGTTGATCTGACCACCACAAGAGAACAGCAAGGACTTGCTGATGGTGATCTTTTGCCTGATGAGGACATTAACCAGAAAAGCAAACTGAAGATCTGTCTGATGAGACAGATGCTTCTCAGGAAAGTGATAGGAGTCAAAATTTAAGCCCTGTATTATCTCGCAGATCTCAGAGGAGTAATAAAGGCGTTCCTCCATCACGTTTTCAGGCTGAAACAGTGAAGGCTTTTCACATATTCACAGAACCTGAGTCTTTAGAACAAGTGAATGCTTTACCACCTGAGATTGCACAAAATTGGCATTCTGCCATGCAACAGGAATTAGCATCCTTGAAAGAAAATAAAACATGGAAACTGGTAAATCTACCTCCCAATGAACGCTGTCTGGGTTGTAGGTGGGTTTTCAAACTGAAAAGGGATGCTGATGGCAAAATCCAAAAATATAAAGCAAGGTTGGTTGCAAAAGGGTTCACTCAAAGGAAAGATTTAGACTTTGACAAGACTTTTGCACCAGTTACTAAAGGTGAATCAATCAGATTACTGTTAAAAGTTGCTGCACTCAAGGGAATGTCAGTTAACCACTATGACATTCAAACTGCATTTCTCTATGGTGATTTAGACCACAGATTATACATGCAGCAACCCCCTGGCTATGAAAAAGGGGAGAATCTTGTCTGTGAACTGCAGAAGTCAATCTATGGGTTAAAACAAGCTGCTAGATCCTGGAACCAAAAATTAGATGAAAAACTGCAGAGTTTTGGTTTTGAAAAAGGAAAAGCAGATCCCTGTGTATATATGAAGAAGGACAAACAAGGCTGTATGTATCTGTGCATTTATGTTGATGATTTGCTGCTGTTCACATCAACAGAAAAACAAAGGCTTGATTTTGAAGCCTGCATGAAAAGCCATTTCATATTAAAAAGCCTTGGAGTTGTGACCAATTACCTAGGTTTGGAAGTACACAGAGACAAGGATGGTAGCTTTCTGTTAAACCAACGTAGTAAAATTCAAAAGCTCCTAGAAGATTTTAATGTCATGAGTGCCGTTGAGCTGAAGTCATCAGCGCAATGGCACACATGACAATAGCAAGGAAACAGGAGAAGGGGCTCAAGATAAGCAGCCATCAACTCACAACGACTAACGGCCAACAAACAATAACTAAACGGATCACGGAGCACACCCAAGCCATCAGCGCCAATACAACGGAGATCGCCCAGCTGACAGCAATCACCGGATGAATAGAAAACCCGATGATGGGCGATCCCGGAACGCCAGCGGGGCCTCACGACCCCTCACCCACCGGCAGGGCAACGTATTGGACAAAGGGGGGTGACGTGACTGCGAGTGAGGGGGCGCTGACCGGCGCGGGGTATTTAAACCCCGCACCGGCGCGCTCCTGTCACTCTCAGCTTTTTTCTTCCGACGCTGTAACTGCGCTGTGAATAAATCAGAGCCTGATCCATCGAACCAGTGTCTGAGCCTTATTCAGAGGCAGGCAGCGCATGACATAAAGCTGAGAGTCATAAACTCAGCCTCGCCGAGCCCCACCGGACGACAACGAGCCGCGGGAGGAATAGACGGCGAGAAGACCAGCAAGATGAAGCCGGAGCGACGCGGGCAAGGAGGGCGAGCCGCACGGCAAGAGACAGAGGAGGACCGACCAAGGCCAGAGGCACCACGGACTCCCGGAGCCATGGACGCCCACCCCACCCGACCCGAGCCTCAGCTCCAACCCCAAGGGGAGATGGCGACGGAGGCAACCCGACCGCGGGAGGGAGCAACATGCCTTCCGAAACCAGCGGAGGACCCCGCGCCCCACATCGCACCCCAGCAACGGGCGTGGAGCGACAGCCCAACGGCGGTCAACACGGAGGAGGACGATGGAGACACCCAGCAGACGACGGAGGAAGCGGACCAGCGGCAGAGGGAGGATGAACCCCGCCAGCAACCCACCCCCGCCGACGCACCGACGGAGCCGGCCCCAGCGGCGGCGCGGGCCGTGGACGAGGAGGCACGAGCTGAACTCGCGGCCATGCGGGCCCAACTGACGGAACTCCGGACCATGCTCCAGTCGCTTATGCCCCCCGCGCCACCCAACGACGTCCCTGCACAGGCCCACACCCCGAGCGAAGCACCGAACCCCCACGGGCCAGCGGAGGGTCAGCAGACGGCCCAGGCGGACGACACCACAGGCCGGGAAGCGAGAGGCAGGGCCGCGCAAAACGCTCGGCCCCCAAAGGACTTCCCCATCTTCGATGGGAACCCCACGAAACTCTCGTTCTTCGTAACGAACGCCAGGGAGTTCATGGGGAGGCACGGACACTCCTACGACTCCGAAGCCGACAAGATCGCCACCGTGGCGATCAAACTACAAGACAGGGCGGCGGACTGGTACGTCCAACTGTACGAGTCCAGCTCCCCCGCCCTCGCCACCTTCCCTGCCTTCATCAATGAGATGAAAAACTACTTCGAAGACCCCCTAGCCAAAGTAAGGGCGAAAAGCGCACTCCAAAGACTTAAACAGGGCACACACACGGTCCCAGACTACGCCCTGGAGTTCAAAGCCCTCGCGGGGAAGGTCAGCGACTGGTCCGAGACCACCCTGCTGGAAATGTTCAAAAGGGGGCTCAATCGCGACGTTCTCCAATGGGCCCTCTACCGCGACGACCCAGAAACGCTACACGGGTGGATCCACCTCGCGGGGAAAGCCGAACACGCGCACCGCACCTTCCTCATGACAACCACGGAAGACACAAACTATGCCGGCAAAAAGGTACCCGCACCACACGTGGGGATGGCAGGCCCCATATACCCAAAAAAGAAATTCAATCGGGAGCCCTGCGGGAAGTGTGGCAAACTAGGGCACAAGACGGTGGATTGCTTCGCCAACCGACCGCCGACCAGTGCGCCTAAACCCACCCCGAAAATTAGCCCCAAACCACCCAACCTGGGGTCGCCCCCTCACCGCCGAATGACCGTGGCCACAGCGACACCAGAGGAAGGCTGGGACGCCTACTGGGGGGAAGAGGATAACGTAGACCCCGACCAGCCAGTGGGAAAAGCTCCCCGCCTGCCCTGAAACGCGCTGCGAGGCAGGCGGTGGGACAGCAGCGCGGACCACCTCGACGGAACGGCGAAAGCCCCGTAATAATGGCGGCAATCAAACTCTCTGGCGGCAATGGAGCCACCACGGCCGCGGCACTAGTGGACTCGGGGTGCTCAAAAAACCTCATCCACCCCGACCTAGTCGCCAAACTCGACCTCCGCTGCTTCCCCCTCCCCACGCCGTTGGCATTCCACCAGCTGGACGGCTCTACAGCGGGAGGGAAACCAGCCACGCTGCAAACCGAGCCGGTCACCCTGCAAATGGGCACTCACACCGAACGCACATCGTTCGTCGTCACTCACATCGGACGGCCCATTGCAGTCCTGGGGATGCCATGGCTCGCGACAAACAACCCGCGCGTCAACTGGGAGACCCGCACCTTCACATTCGGCGACGGCGAGTATCGGGCACCAATTCCAGTGGGCAGAACCAACCCCACTGTAGGACGAGCGGAGGCGACTACACAGGACAACGCCGCTACCACAGCAGACCTACCGGAACAATACACCGACTTCTCCGAGGTCTTCGGAGAGGCAGAAGCTGACCAACTACCCCCCCACCGCAAGACGGATTGCCGGATCGACCTACTGCCCGACGTCCCCTTACCTAGACCAAAGATCTACTCGATGACCCCGAAGGAGATGGCAACCCTCCGGGAGTTCATCGATAAAAACCTAGACAGGGGATTCATAGAGCCAGCATGCTCACCGGTCGGAGCCCCCGTCTTATTCCGGGAGAAGAAAGACGGCACCCTACGGCTCTGCACCAACTACCGGGGCCTAAACGCGGCTTCCCTGTCCAACAAATACCCCTTACCCCTGGTGAAGGACATGCTCGCCCACCTGTCCACGGGCAAAGTCTTTTCCAAACTGGACCTTCGCGAGGCGTACTATCGCATCCGAATCAGGGAGGGGGACGAATGGAAGACTGCGTTCAACTGCCCCCTAGGCGCCTTCCAGTACAAAGTGCTGCCCTTCGGACTCGCGGGGGCCCCTGGGGTGTTCATGCAGCTCATTAATGAGGTACTGCATGAACATCTGTTCAAAGGGGTCCTGGTCTACATCGACGACGTCCTTATTTACACAAAAACGCACGAGGAACATGTAACCCTAGTCAGGCAAGTCCTCGACAAGCTCAGAAGGGCGCAGCTCTATGCCAAGCCTACAAAGTGCGAGTTTCACAAAGCGCGCCTAGACTACCTGGGGTACCGAATCTCCGGGGACGGCATAGAAATGGACCCCGCAAAAGTCGCGGTGCTAAACTGGGAGCGCCCCCGCAACAGACGCCAACTCCAGAGCTTCCTCGGATTCGCGAATTTTTACAGGTCATTCGCCCGGGGGTTCGCAGAGATAGCCCTCCCCCTAACGGACCTCCTCAAAACCAAAGGGGTGGGGGACACCCGACGCGCCAAGAACTCGGGCACAGTGTTGAATTGGACTCCCGCGTGCCAGACCGCATTCAACAAGCTGAAAGCGCTGTTCACCACGGAGCCAATCCTCGCGCACCCGGACCCAGAACGGCCGTTCGTGGTCCAAGCCGACGCCTCAGACTTCTCCCTGGGGGCCATCCTGCTCCAAAAGGACCCCACGGGACTCCTGAAACCATGCGCCTACCTGTCAAGGAAGTTCTCCGAGACAGAAAGGCGATGGCACGTCTGGGAGAAAGAAGCCTTCACGGTAAAATCGGCGCTAGAGACATGGCGACACCTACTCGAGGGAGCCACCCAACCATTCGAGGTCTGGACCGACCACCGGAACCTCGAGGCCCTACGAACGCCCAGACGCCTTAGCCCAAAACAGGTCCGATGGGCCCAATTCTTCAGCCGCTTTAATTTCCAGCTGAAGTTCATGCCGGGCAAAAAGAACTTCCTGGCCGACGCCCTCTCCCGACTGCCCCAAGACGAAGAGCCCGCCCCAGACACCATTGGGACGGTCCTATCCGCCTCGCAACTGGGGATGGCCGTGACCACCCGAAGCGGCGATCGGAGGCAGCTCGACTCTACGGCGCAGCCGACGGCGGGACAACCTGCGACCGGAAGAAGCCAACCGCAACTACCAGGGGGAATGCGCACGGACCTCGCCGCCGCCCTCAAAACCGACCCCTGGTTCCTGGCAAACCCCGACAAGGTAACGATGGCACAAGACCTGGCATGGGGGGAAGGCAGAATCTATGTCCCGGACTCGCAACGCCAGGCGATCTTGCATAGGTCACACGACGCCAAACAAGCGGGACACTTTGGATTCCTCAAGACCCTACACCTAACACGGCGTCAATTCTGGTGGCCCGCGCTCAGGCGAGACGTAAAAGCATACGTAGCGTCCTGCCCAACGTGCGCTAGGGCCAAACGGGCACCAGGCAAACCCGCGGGACTATTACAACGGGTGGCAGAACCCTCCCGCCCATGGGAGGAAATCTCTATGGATTTTATAGTGGACCTCCCACCCAGCCAGAAGAAAACGGCCATTTGGGTGGTGAAGGACTACTTCTCAAAGCAGGCCCACTTCATCCCCTGCACGTCGGTCCCATCCGCACAACAGCTAGCCAAACTCTTCCTCATCCACGTGTACAGGCTACACGGATGTCCCGCACGTGTGGTGACCGACAGGGGCACACAGTTCACCTCCAAATTCTGGCGGGCCTTCCTAAAGCTGACGGGGACCCAACAGGCCCTATCTACGGCCTGGCACCCCCAGACGGACGGAGCCACAGAGGTTCTTAATGCCACCTTAGAGCAATTCATACGCTCATATACTAACTATCACCAAGACGACTGGGCGGAACTGCTCCCGTTCGCCGAAGTCGCATACAACAACGCCGTCCACACGAGCACGGGGAAAACTCCGTTCGAGGTAGTCTCGGGGCACGACTTCGTCCCCATACCGGAGCTACCTCAACCCCCGGAACCCCAGGTGGACGCTAGCGACTGGGGACGGAAGATCGCGGAATCATGGCCAATAATCACGGCGGCGCTGAAGGATGCACAGGCAGCCTACAAAGAGCAGGCCGACAAGCACCGGCGCCAACAACCGACGTTCCAAGCGGGGGATATGGTCTACTTATCCACCAAATTCCTAAAGTCACCCCAACCCTCGAAAAAACTGGGGCCTAAGTACATCGGACCGTTCCGAGTCACCCAAATCGTGAACCCGGTAGCAATACGCTTGGACCTGCCACACAACCTACGGAGACTCCACCCGGTGTTCCACACCAGCCTCCTGAAACCGGCAACCACCTCGCGATGGCACCCAAGCACGCCACAGCCCTCACCGGTGATGATTGACGGGCAACACCACTTCGAGATAAGGGACATACTCGACTCCCGCAAGCAACGTGGAACTCTACACTATCTGGTCAGGTGGAAACACTTCCCCCACCCGGAATGGGTGGCGGCGCACAACGTTAACGCGCCTGACCTGACCAGAGCATTTCACCGGGCATACCCCGACAAGCCACAACCAAGGTCAGCAAGCCGTCCCCTGCAAACCCCCCCCCGCGGGCCCCCCCGCCTCCCGTGCCCCAAGGGAAAGGGCCCCCCCAAGCCCGCGACTTGGGTGGACCTCCCCCCCCCGGGACTCACTCCCCCCGCCCCGGGCCCACGAGGCGGTGACAAGCGTTCGCCAGCACCCTCCCCCCGCCCCCCGGCCGCGGGGGAGTGGCAAGCAAGTCAACAGGGCAACCTGGGGGCAACGCCCAGGAGCTATAACAACGGCGACGCACTTTAAATAAAAAAAAAGAAGGGCCCTACCTGGAGCTGATAAGCACCCGACCAGCCACGCCTCTCTCCTCGCCGAACTGAGCCAAACAAACAGGGTGTGGCTGGAGCATGCGCACGCCGGGACGTGACCCGGGCATGCGCACTATGGACACACCCTGGGAAGGCACGTGGTAGAGGGAGGAGCAAAGGGAGGGGCGACAACTACTCCGGCGGGAATTTCGGAAAAAAAAAGTGCCGTTTGACAGCTCCACCGAAAAAAAAAAAAAAAAAAAAAACCAGAAAACCGGGGGGGAGCACTATTCGGACAGGGGGCAGTATGTCATGAGTGCCATTGAGCTGAAGTCATCAGCGCAATGGCACACATGACAATAGCAAGGAAACAGGAGAAGGGGCTCAAGATAAGCAGCCATCAACTCACAACGACTAACGGCCAACAAACAATAACTAAACGGATCACGGAGCACACCCAAGCCATCAGCGCCAATACAACGGAGATCGCCCAGCTGACAGCAATCACCGGATGAATAGAAAACCCGATGATGGGCGATCCCGGAACGCCAGCGGGGCCTCACGACCCCTCACCCACCGGCAGGGCAACGTATTGGACAAAGGGGGGTGACGTGACCGCGAGTGAGGGGGTGCTGACCGGCGCGGGGTATTTAAACCCCGCACCGGCGCGCTCCTGTCACTCTCAGCTTTTTTCTTCCGACGCTGTAACTGCGCTGTGAATAAATCAGAGCCTGATCCATCGAACCAGTGTCTGAGCCTTATTCAGAGGCAGGCAGCGCATGACATTTAATATGCAAGACTGTAAACCAGTCTCTACTCCGATGATAATAGATTTTCAGAAAGATATAGGAGAAACTCAATTAACTGAGGCAGAGAACTATAGATCTGCAATTGGAAGTTTACTGTACATTGCAAATCATTCTCGCCCAGATATCTCAAATTCTGTGGCCATTTTAAGTAGACAGGTAGAGAAGCCTACATCTACTGGAAAAGCAGCATTGAAGAGGTTAATGAGGTATTTGCAAGGAACAAAGAATTATTGCCTGAAGCTAAATGCCTCTGGAACTGAGAAATTGCAGGCTTTTGCCGATTCTGACTGGGGAGCAGATGTCAGTGACAGAAAATCCACTTCTGGGATTTTAATTCAATTTGCTGGATCTAGCTTAGGCTGGCATTCTAGAAAACAAACACTTGTTGCTCTTTCCACTGCAGAAACAGAGTTTTATTCTCTAACACAAACCTGTAATGAGGTTACATGGTTTAAACATTTGTTAAAAGACATAGGCATGGAAGTGAACCAGCCTATAACTGTTTATGAGGATAATCAAGCTTGCATTGCTATGGCAAAATCTGAAGCCTGCAGAAATAGAACAAAACATATCGATATTAGATATCAATATATCAAAGATATGATAAGCAAAGGAGAAATAATGTTAAAATATTGTGAATCAAAAGACATGATTGCTGATATTTTAACCAAACCTCTTCCTGTACCAAGACACAAAGAGTTGTCAGAGTAGATTGGTTTGCATCTTAATCTATAGTGTAAAAAGGGGAGTGTTGAGGTTTTCCTACTAACGATTAAGACTGCTATTGTACCTAATCATTTTTGGCCCAGTGAAGAGGTTGTATTTGATTGTCTCCTCGCACGTGCTTCATGCAAATTGCCTGGGGGGAGGAAACCTGCCCGGACTTGTTCTTCCTCTTTTTTTTTCTCTGCCGATATGTAGCAAGCCAGGCTTGCTCTCAATGAGAGCTAAGTCCTTTAAATATGTTTTGCTTTTGTTTTGCTTTTTGTAAATAAATTATTTTTATAGAAATGCCTGGTGTGTGACTTTTCTGATCTCTCCTGGGCTAAAGGCTTTCCCAGCATTCTGCCAACACGTTCCTCTGACATTCCAAGTTGCTATTCGTTGTATTTTTGAGCAGCGCAGATCCTTACTGTCACTACTGGTAGCATCAGCACCTGAGGTTCCTACTGGATTTTCCCCCAGCATGTCATAAAATCCAGAGCTACTTGCTATAGGTCCTTGCTCTTCCCCAGTCGTTCGTTGGGTACCTTCTGGCCTGAGGGTCTCACCACTGGGCACCATATCAAATCATTTGAGAATTTTCTATCCCTTTTTTTGTTCTTATTTAAACCAAGTGTCAATCTGTGCTCCATAGGTAAATAGTAACAAAAACAAACAAACAAACCCTTCTAATAAAGCCACAGAAGGGTTTATTTGTTTTTGTTACCATTTACCTATGGAGCAAAGATTTAAATAAGGTTTAAATAAGAACAAAAAAAGGACAGAAAATTCCAAGTGCTATATGAAAGATTTTTTCAGAATTTTTAGAATGTTTCAAACAGAAGTCAGAATTTCAGAATTTGTTCAGAATATTTCAAATAAAAGTCCTTCCTCAGGCTTTATTCGTTTATTCTATGAATAAATAGAAGACACACATATGTAGAAATAGGATAAAAATAATTAAAATATTGTTCAAAAACCTTTTGTAGAGAAAAGGTTTAGTAGAAAAAATATAGTTGTAGAAAGAAATGACTGTTATTATTCCATACTAATTGTTAATTGTTAGTATAACGATTAGTATCAGTCCATTATGTTATTAGTATAACGATTAGTATAACTCCATTGTGAAATATTAATTATTAGTATTAATCCATACTAATTCCCCATGGGCTTGACACCTCTGATTTGAAGCAATGACTTTGTTTCATCTTGGGGTAGAACGTTGCATAAGAAACTGAGGGGCTGCAGATTATTCCCTGATGCAGTCCTGAGGATGGGATTTGAGTGCGCAGTGGCTGCCCTTCAGTCAGATCTGGCCAACATACTCAAAGATGTATTCCTGGGCAACCACTCGTCTTTTTTCAAGCCAGCTAGATATCTAAGCTAAAAAAGTTTCCAAAATTCAGAAGAGTCCTATCACTGGCAAATAATGCCCTCCCAATAGCTGATTTTGAAGGGAAATTTCAGGGTATTCCATCTGAACAAAGGTTTTGCTCCTGTGGTGAAGGAATTCCTGAAACATTAACCCACATTTTGTTATATTGTACAATGAGTACAGTATACCTGGCTGCAGCTAATAACACCTCATCTAGTTAGATTTCCAGGTCACCCGGATCCATTTTATTTACAGTTGTTATTATCTGATCACTGGGATTTTATTTCTCTTAACATAGCTAAGTTATGTTTTACTATTTGTAAAATACAGGTATGCCATACTTTGACCATTCCAGTATTATAATTAATTGAGTTTTACTGTGGTTTTTATTTTCTGTCTCACAATTTGTTTTCTTTTTTCTTTGTGTCTTTGAGCTGGTCAATGACTATAACGAAGTACTATTACTATCCCATATCAATGACTAACATTCTCAAGTGCAATAAATTTATGACAACAATGACAATTTACGAATCAGTTAATATGAATACATTATTATGTATTTTAAAATATTGTCAAATTGTCAAATCATATATAAAAAGCAATTATATTAATTATAAAGTAAATTTCATGCTGCAAAATAATAATTGTATTTCTAAAGTGAATGATTTCATGATAAGTGAGTTATACTCTTTATTTCACCAGCTAAAATGTGATTTGGTTTGTTTTGAATTAGCATATGTGAATCCAACGCTCATGCTTTGTAAACCATATTTTGTGTTACCATGTTATTTATGAACAAGGCCACTATGGCTTGTTCAACAAATTATGGCTTACATGATGCATGACCTAACAAGTGCAATTCAAAAAGTAAGTTGTATCCATGCCCTGTGAGCTACACTCCAACCACAAAGCTGCATGCAATGAGACTTTTTACAAAAATTGTAAAAATGACAACTTTACTGTGTGTGGTAAATGCACATAGCAGAATGTAATATAAAATATAGGGAATGGAAAATGATTTTTTGAAATCCTCACTCTTCCATTTCTCATTATTTATGTATCTGATGTGTGGTGTTCCACCTTTCAGGAGATGGAGCCACTGCCCACTTAGAGAGTGGTGGGTTTATAAGAAGTCGCCCAGGTGTTCCTCACCCAGATATCCAGTTCCATTTCCTCCCTTCGCAGGTGATTGACCATGGGCGTGTTGCTTCACAGTTGGAAGCTTATCAGGTGAGTAGAAATACCAGTTACTATATAGAATGTCTACTGTGCAGAAATACTACCCATTTTCCTGGAATGTTCCTTTCCTTGTAGCATATAATTAAAGAAGCATATTGTACGTTTGGAAATAGTTGCTAATCACTGCGTCTTCATCCAGAAGGTTCAACCAGAGATGACATAAGTTCTCTTTCAATAAGTATAAAAGTAAAGGTAAAGGTAAAGGTTTCCCTTGACATTAAGTCCAGTCATGTCCGACTCTAGGGGGCGGTGCTCATCTGCGTCTCAAAGCCGAAGAGCCGGCGTTTGTCCGTAGACGCTTCCGTGGTCATGTGGCCAGCATGACTACACGGAATGCCGTTACCTGCCCGCCAAAGTGGTACCTATTAATCTACTCACATTTGCATGTTTTCGAACTGCTAGGTTGGCAGGAGCTGGGACTAGCAATGGGAGCTCAGCCCGTCACACAGATTCAAACCGCTGACCTTCTGATCGGCAAGCTCAGCAGCTCAGCGATTTAACCCACAGCGCCACCACGTCCCCTTCAATAAGTATACAGATAACATAATTCATCCTATAACTCTAAAAGACATCTTGACATTTTAAAATAAAAGGGCTTTGTGAATCTCTTGTGTTCAAGTTTGTTAACCAATATTAAACATGACTACCCTCATTCGAATATAAAAGCTCTAGTTTAATACAAGCTGCGATTTTTACTTCAAAGCTAGTGAGTAATGAAAGAAGTGGAAGGAACCAAGTTATGAAACTTCGAATAATTGTCTAAATCAACCATGCGGTGTGTGAGTAACTCATGAAACTCAAAGTTTCTATGAATCTCATTAGTTACTTTATAATGTGCCTCTGGATGCCATATACCATAGATCTTCTTGGATTGTTACAGGTCCATATTGGCCCCATGCGAAGTACCAGCACAGGAGAGCTGAAGCTGAAGAGTTCAGACCCTACTGAGCAGCCAATTCTTGAACCTAACTATTTGTCAACAGGTAAATGCAGAATTATCTATATTCTCTTCTTTGTTTTTTTCAGCTTGTAAACTAAACTCACCTGTCAACAATATAGTTACACCTTCTATAGCAATGGCATACTGCACTGGTAGTATTTCTTGCATGGCATTTTCCATGTCATTGTATCTTTTCCTTTTCCTTCAGTCCCAAACTGTGTCAAATGTGGAATAGTGACCACATAATCTAGTAAAGATTCTCTTTTGCCTCATGTATAAAATGAGTCCAAGCAACTGTTTTCCCATTATGCCTAAAATTTTTTTGCAAATTGTCAGGATTGTCAGAAGTGAGCTAACACAGTAATTCTAATTAATTCAGAATTTCCAGGATAATTGTGTTTACAGAGCATCTGTTTAGGTATAATAAAACACCAGTTTTTTTTGTCCTGTAAACATATTTAGTGCTTACTGGCTGATTATTCCTGCTTTGCTTCTCCTACTAACCCTGATGATAGTCGTACATCTCAATCTGTGGCCTGTCAGTCTTATCCCAGTGCCTGGAGGCTTTGCAAGTCTGGATGGGGAGGAACAGGCTCAAGCTCAACCATAGCAAGACTATACAGCTCCTGGGCTCTTCCTTCATTCAGGACCAGTGCACCTCATTCAGGACTGGTGTGCAACTTGGAGGTCTTTCTGGAATCTCAGGTCCTGCTTAAGAAACAGGTGGCAGCTTTGGCCAGGAAGGCCTTGGCAAAGGTTTCGCTTGTGCGCCAGCTGCACCCAACCCTTCACTAGGAGGCCTTCCTTACAGTCACCAGTGCCTTGGTCACCTTGCTGGCTATTGGGGGTGTCTTTGAAGACCACTCAGAAGCTACAGCTGGTCCATAATGCAGCAGCCCAAGCAGAGGCTCTAGTTACCTGAGGGACTATCTCCCATCAGTGTCTTCCTGATTCATGGGATCCAATGGAGTCATCTTGGATGGTCTCGTTCAGGTCTCGTCAATTGAGCAGTTTCATCTAGCAGGACCCAGAAAGTTAGTCTTCTTCATTGCTGCACCTGCCCTGTGGCATATGGGTAGTCCTCGTTTAGTGACTGCCTCGTTTAGTGACCATTCACAGTTACAACAGTGATGAAAAAATAAATTTACTTCCAATCCTTACATTTACAACCTTCGCAGGTTTGTAAAGCAAGGAAAAGCTGTAATAAGATCATAAGGACAGTCATGGTTTCACTTTGCAACCACTTTGCTGAATGACTGAGTTGCTGGTCCCAATTGTGGTCATTAAATGAGGACTGCCAGAGATTCATACAGCCCTCACCCTATCACTTTAAACAAGCTTTAAAAACCTGGCTCTTTCTGCAGGCTTTGAGTTACTGTATGATCAAGCCTCTTTAAGTTGGGAATGAGGTCAGTGTTCTTGATTTGCTTCTTCTGGGTCACTGCTGTTCTTTCTGTATATGATATTGTTCTTCATTAGTCTTTAATTGTAAAGCTACCCAGAGTTGTTCTGGAGTTGTCCCGGAGTCAGTTTGCTAGAAATTTGACAAATAATGGTGCCCTATTAGTGGTTTATGTAATGTAATATTTGAACTCAAATCTCTGGCCAGTTGTTTCCCCTAACTAGCCAGAACCTGAAGCTAGTTTTTAATTCAGATTTTCATTTGTTGGAGGTTGGAAAAGCCAGTTATCCCAGTTTGGATCGAAACAAATCATGGACAAGCGTTCCCTGGTTTTTAGCTGTGCTTTGATTAATGATGACATATGTTCTCTATTTAGTTTATGATTAATCAGGACTGCTCAGGCAGTGTGCACTGATGCATTTGTTCAATCTCACTGAGCCATTTTGAAAAATGCTGGCTTACTGTAATGTTCAAAGAAGGTCAGAGACTTCCCTAGGCTGGAGTTTTCAGACAATCCGATTTAATTGGATTTCAACAGGCAAAAAATTGCATACTCAAGGCCAGCATCTCCTTTGTGCATATAGAGGTCTAGTGCATCTGTGAGAAACTCCATTTGTTTAATGCACACATCACAAGGCTGTGCATCTTAAATGGTTATCTTGGGCCATTACGACTTTAAAATAGATAATTCAATTATAGTGATGACACTATCAATCTAACAGTCTTGCAGATTTAAAAAGCAAACATTTTTATGGCATATACTTTTGTGGATTACAATCCATCAGATGCATAAAATACTGTATTAAATTTTAAAGGATGAAGTGAAATGAGATGAAATGCAGAAGATGCAGACAGCAATAATTATTTCATTAACAGGGATCAGTCACAAAGCACTTGTTGCAGATTCTTGCATTGGTGAGCTAATTAACAAAGAGGGGATGATGCCTTTGTCTACTCAAGGAAATAGAGCCAAACCTTTTAATTATATTACAGTAAATCTACTTTATAGGCTTTCAGTCTATAATTCAGTCGTTGCCATTCTGAATTTCATTTCTTCTTATCTCATTGTTGATCCTTCTCCAATTGTGGGTGTATATATATATATATATATATTTTACATCAGAATTATATGTTATACAACTGAAGTAATTTTTGTTATTTCTTTCTACAACGAATCATTATGGCTTTCCCTCTGGGAGTAGGGAACTACATGGGTAAAGAACTAAACATTCAAAGAGCTGTTTTAAAATTGCTATTCTAGTAAATAGTATGTATAGAAAACTTGTCACTTCAAATTTCCTTGTTTTATATTCAGATTTCTGTTATCTTTTATGGTGAAAAGATATTAAAATGTAAAGGAATATCCACTTACCTGCCTTTCCTGTATCTTAAGTTGTCTTATTTTACTCTGAAATGTTGTCTGTGTAGAACAGAATATAGCATTAACGTTAATATTGGTTGTGTCTGGAATCATTGTGTCTTTGTATTGTTTTGTTTTAACAGAAATGGATGTCTGGGAGTTTCGCCAGTGTGTGAAATTAGCTAGAGAGATCTTTGCTCAGAAAGCATTTGAAAAATTCCGTGGACCTGAGATTCAACCAGGCGAACATATTCAGTCTGACAAAGAAATAGACGCTTTCATAAGGCAAAAAGCTGATAGTGCCTATCATCCTTCGTGCACTTGCAAAATGGGACAGGGTTCTGATCCTACCGCTGTAGTTGATTCTGAGACCAAAGTTATAGGCACAGAAAATTTGAGAGTAGTTGATGCCTCAATAATGCCCAGTGTTGTTAGTGGGAATTTAAATGCCCCAACCATCATGTTAGCAGAGAAGGCTGCTGATATTATCTTGGGATTGCTATCGCTTCAAGAGAAAAACGTTCCAGTATATAAACCCCAAACTCTGGAAAGTCAGCGTTAACTTTCTGCTCTGCACCTAGAAGTTTGCCTCCATAGGAGAAGCTTAGCCTACTTTCTCCCTAGGAATATGTATAAAAAGTAGCATCAATTGGTATGTTGTCTAACAACACTAAACCAAAAATCTGCTTTCAGTTTCAGGAAAGAGGATGTACAGTAGAAGTGATGCTTTACTTCAGTTAATATCTGTTAACGATAGATGACTAGAAACATCTGATTAACCACAGAGTTATTATATCTAGACATTTGATGGTACGCACAGTAAATTTTTACCAAAGAATGGAACTCAGATTTTGTACACTACAACAAAAAGCTGAAGGAAAAATGACAAAAATAGAGTACAGTTTATGGCTTTTGATTTTATATAATAACATGTGGATGGGCCAGTACGTTTAACATTTTGCATATTTTCCACATCAGATCTAAAGGTAAGAGAAAATACCAGCAATGTATTTTTTTTTCTAGTAATGGCAACATTTAATCTCAGAATGAAATAAAATTACCATTCTGTCACCATTTTGTAGCTGAATTTTATTCAGGATAGTTTTCTTGGATATTCTAAATAATTGAATCAGAATTGTGTTCAGGTTAGATCTCTTTGATCTATACTCTGTATCTTGTACATTTTGGGCACCTTTTTTCAATTGTCACTAAGGAATAGAAAAGAAGAAGTCAGAATAAAGTTGATGCATTTATTTTAATAGAAAGAATCATGATTAAGTTATGCTGCTTATGCTTTGTAAAAGATAATCTCATATTTCTGGAATAAGCAAATTTTAATACTATTACAGTATTTAGCCTCAGGTTTTTTGTTGTTGTTTTGCTATCTTTTATTGTAGGCACTACTTTGATTTATTTTGTCTTATTGTTTAGGTACATTAAGAAAGTAATAAAAGTCTTGCCTTGAATTGGTCTCATTAAGTAAGATTATTTGCATCCTTAAATTGACAACTAGGGAGAGTTGACCTTAATCAGCTGAGCAACTTTCTGGGAAGTGTTGGGATTGTTTTTCAACAACTGAAAACTAGCCGATACAGCTATCAAGGCAATTACTGCTTCAGAAAAGTGGGAACAGGTTTTTCAAAAGCTGCTGATTTGAAAGCTGCCTTGAGACGTAACTGCAGATGCTCTGAGCATGTCCTGATGGCTGGTATTGCTGCAAAGCAATGTAAATTGTGGAGCGTTGTAATTTACACAGGAAATTGTTATCCACCATCAGGATATGAATGAAAGTGGTCTTATTGCGAGGTCCAGGGACCAAACTGCCTGTCTCCCTTTCCCAGAATGGTTTGCCCAGCACTGCTTGTCATATCTTCCCTGACTTGACCTGAAATTACCACAATGCATTCTCTTCTTCCTTCCTACATGCCTTCCTCCTCCTTTCAGCCAGCTACAGACATTGTCTCAGAGCTAATCTCATCCTCTGCCGCATTCCCCAATTGGCAATGACCTGCCTAACTTCCTTGTCAATCAACTACTCATTCTCCCTTTTCCACTCCTTCCAATTTTACCTGACCCAGTTTCTGCCCCCCTAGAGACCCCACTCTCACTGGGGACTTTAGAGGATCAACCCCAATTCTCTCACCTTGGGGGAGGGGGGTATTGTTTGTCATTCCCTACATCTCATCCAAGGTAACCTCTGTCACATAGTCCCCAAGGGCTTCAACAGCTTTGATTGGGCCAAACCTCTTCCCACTGTTGCTGGTTCTTCTATGGCTTGCTAAGACTGGTGAGATCTGCAGACCAGTCTTCATCAAGGCCCCAACATTCTGTGCCCATCAACTGCTGGCAGTCCTGGCCCCACAACCCAGGCTCTGACACCAGCTTCTTTTGCTACCTAGCCATGACACCCATTGCAACCAGTCCCCAGCCGAGTTCCCCTGCATCCTTACTCCCATCTGATGTGTAGTTTCATGGTTCTAATCTTCCATCAACATACTCAACACCAACAACAGTTCAGAAGCAACATCAACCCACTTCTCTGTCCATTCATTCTGAAAACCTCACTTGGATCACAGACCTTAGTATATGTTGCCTGTTGCCATGATGTTAGCCTCCCAAATTAGGTTATGAACATAGTAGTGACAACAAACTCCACTTCCTCAGATGACAACTCCCTGTGGTTTCATGGAGATCAGTGACTAGGGATGAATGAATAGAAGCCGGTGGAACCCATAGTTCAAGTACAGAACTATGGGGCAAAAAGAAATCATCAATCTTTAGAATTCTATTTGTTAGTAAGAAGAGACCAAGTGTAATAACATTATTATACATTTTTATTCTCGGTAGCATTTTGCATTTATTTTCATACAAAATTATGTAGGTCAGGAAATAATGTACAAACCTTTAAATTCCCTCCTGACATTTGAAAGAAGAGGTTTGTAAGGTATCCATAGCAAATTGCCACTGTGTACAAAATGGTTATATTAATTTCAGCTGTGTATGTCACACATTTAGAAACGTGACAGTTGCTACCTATTCTGTTAATGCAGATAACCCTGATAAAGTTGCTTGGCAGAGCAAGTCCATTTATCCAATGGTAATAAAATAAACTTTTGATAGTTATTGATCTCCAAAATCATATTATCTTCAGTATCAGGATTTTACTGCATCACAAACAACATTGAAGCCCTCCTTTGATTGCATAAAAACAAATCCTGAAAACATTACATATAGAACATCAAAAAGTTCATCAACCATGCCATGTTCTCAACAACTTAGGAATGTTTTGGTTATGTAAATCATCATTTCATCACACATTCTACTTCAAGCTGTGTAACTTTTTAACTACCCACCTAGAGGTAGGAAGTCTCAACCAAGAAGAATAATTGCTCATGGTGGTTCAGCCTTCATTAAGAAATAAATCCCATTTTATACAATGGGGCTTACTATCAGGAAAATGGCATAGGATTGGAACTTTAATCTATGCATATTTCGAAGTAAAAGAAAAGCTTGCCAAAATGGGTAATGTTTTATTATTCTTATTTCTAGCTGTTATTGCAGGAGTTGTAGTAGAGATAAATCCAGAGTTTGTTTTCTGTCAAAAAGACTACAGATTCTAAATATCTTTCCAAATATAAGATTGCAATTACTAATTTTCCATGATTTACATTGTAAAGTTAGAATCCAATTGACTCAAAATATTTTATAAAATCTCTGTTGCATCAAGTTTTTTAAATCTTTACTTCAAAAACATTTTATAATGACGGTGGCTCTATTTAAATCTTTAATTCTATAGTGCTATACAGTTCAAGTAAAAATGCTTCTATTTAGAATTCGGTGAAGAGTTACAATAATGAGGCTCCATAAATATTGCTGCAGTTCAATTACGGTACAATAATTACAAAATATAGAACATCTCTTTACAAATACAAATTATGGTAGATTAGAATTTATTTACAATAATCTCTGTGATATAGTTTTTAACAAACTGTCCTATCTAACTCTACTTTATCCTGGTTGCAAGTGCATTAATAAAAATGCAATTATTCCAGTGTATTTTGCCCTTGATGTGATAGTCATAAAACAGACTATTTTTAATGATATTTTGCTATGTAAACTGCTGTTACATGTGAGAGAAATGCTTTCAGCAGCAGTCAAATGAAACTCTCTCTTGCAAAAGGAGTCTGACAAATTGTATTAAGGAATTTTTTTAAAAAGGATAGGTAGATTTTAAAATAATATATCTGAGTGGATATGCTGAATGCAGTGGATTTTTGATATGCTATGTAATCAGAGGTAATGACATATTTGATTGTCATCACCATATCTTTCTGAAGACTTCTTTAAAAGTGCCAATCTTATTTCCACTGAGAATTTTGAACACTCTGAAGGGCAGCAGAACACAATTGGAAGACAGCAATCTTTCCACTTTCTCTGTTTTTATTTGAAAACGAACAGGTTAGAATCTTCTTGGTTCTAAAGATCCACTTTATTCCCTGATGAGCTCTTGATTCTGTAGCAAAGGCCTTGAAGAAATCATTCAAATCCTGATTCATTATACTGGAAACACGTACTAATAAATAAAAGTATGGCTTCCTCACAATGTGACAATGTTATCACTCATGCAAAGCTTGATTCCTTATTGATCCCAACTAGTGCCTAGCATCGTAGAACTAGGAGGCACTTCTGTTTATTTAAAACCAAACATTTTTCTCACTAAATACTATAAGGTTGTAATGCATATCATTTCATCAGATAAGTCTTCTTCATATTTTCCAGTATCCGGCTCTTCATCGCTATAGCCAGGACCAAATTCTTGAAGTTCATAATCTTGCCTGTTTAAAATAGGAAACATGTCACCATTTGTTCCATTGCTAATGTTTCCATTGAGAAGGTGGCTTGCAGCACTTTCCATCTCATCAATAGTCATATCACAAGCATCTGCAATCTCATGTTTTGTTGCAGAGACAAACTTTGGGTCCCTTGCATAGTGTCCTAATCCTTCAGATATAAGCACCTGAAAAGGTAATAGCATAAACATTATATTTGGCATTATGTTATCAAAAGCAACAGTGGCAAAGTGAAAGCTTGTACAGCAAGCCTGGGTCTACTGGTCAAGAGATTCTCAAAAGGTGGTAACTAAAGTGCTTGCTAGAGTAAAGCTTCATAGAAGCCTACAGTATTTTCCAACTCTCTGTTTTACCCACGATTGATGGGAAGCATGGGACTACTTTTGCTGCTTTTTCCCATAACCTAGCAAGGAATTTGACAATATTGATCTGTATTTGCTAGGCAACCTGTTACTTGACATAGACGCAAAGGCTATTTACACATGGAAACAGGTATTCACGCGTGTATAGAATGTACCAACACTTTGAACCTTTGAATTGGATCTTCCACATCCAATTTCTTGACCACATTTAGAACAGAATGTTAAGAATGTACATCTGCTATGTTCACAATTTCCAGAGTGCTCCTTATTCAGATGAGCGCTTTCAACTAGAGTATGCAAAATTGGCAATAGCAGCTATCTGCTTACTTCACAGATTATATCTAGTATTCTCCTCTTGTAATTTGAAAACTGAGGACTGGAAAAACTAGTATCAAAATGCACAAAAATCATGGGATAATATTTAAGGCTTATATATGTTGTACAGTGTTCAGGCATCTTACATTCAGAGGTATATTGAATATAAATTCAGATCCGAGGTAACTTGGTAAATGATGCTATCTTAACCTCTGTACTTCTGGATAAATATGGAACATAAGAATAAATCTTCTTTACTCAGTTTTGAAAAGAATATAAGAGTTAAAAATAACTGCACAATTTATCATGTAAGGAGATATTTTATTCTGAATATACCGCTTCTCATAACATAATACGATAAAACAAAGTATTTGTAATGTCAGTCCATTTTCAGAGGTTATTTCATTACCAGCTCAAAACAAAGGTTGGAAACACTTACCGCTTCTACCAAACTGTCGGCGCTCCTTTGTTTGTCACTATACTTATGCCTAAAGTCACTTGGTACAGTCAGATTAGCTGGTGTAAATGTCCGATATGCAATTTCAGGGTCATCGGTATACCAGGAGCTCCTATGCAAAGATGGCAGACTACCATTCATATATTCTGTAGAATCAGCTTGATCAACTTGGATAAGAGGTGTATAATAAAGAGTGCGGTCCCGGTTGGGTGGTGTAGCCCAGGAACGCGTTGAACGACTTGGGGAATGTCTATGAACTTTAGTGGCATCCAGACCTGCAACTGCCATGACCTGAGGAAGAGATGAAAAGTTCTTACCGTCCCAAGCTTATGGAGGCCATCGTACCTTAAGCATGACCTGTGATCCGTCATTCCAAGTTGTTAGGGTTTTTAAGGCTCAAGAATAATGAAAGAAGGAAACGGATAAAGGGAGGACAAAACATCTCCCCTTCTTAAGGTATTCATGCAGGAAACTTTCATTTGTTTCTCTTCGCTGGTTCATATAATAAAGCATATTAAAACTTCCATTACTAGCAACTGTTTGGAGATCTAAAAAACTATTGGGAATGTTGATTAATCTTGGGAGGTTTGCCATATTAGGATACTGGCTTCAAGATCCATTCTTTACTTCTATGCACGCATGAATTGCATTTGTACATCATTCATGTATGCCAGGGACTCTCAAATTAGGTGTCCTAAAATTCTGTTGTTTACAATGGAACATTAGTGGACTTAACTCCCTGCTTTCCTGTTTCATGGGAAAGTAAATTATACTTAGAATTGATGGGGGCTTTATATGCATCTACCACTTACATTGTGGTTTATGAGCACTGCTCAATACACACAGAGACACACAGGTGTGTGTATTACATAATATAGCTCCATCTCATTATCTATCTCTGTGTGAGAATTATTCTGCCTTTGTTCTCTGACACGTCAACATCTCCAGGGCAGGGTTTTTAAATATAACATTTCAAAGTATGTTTTATTTTTTAAAAAAGTTCAACTACACTCTTTGTAAGCAATTTTAAATACAATGGCTTCTTCCCAGATGTGTTTTTTAATGGACATTTGATCTGGGAAAGATTAACAGGAGTCAGATTGTATCTGCTGTTAGTGTTTCTGCCATGGCAAAATCTATTTGGAATACCCAAGTTCTTTCACAGCATCGTTGGTGATGGAATTGTTTTACATCCTGAGTGAAGATCTCTCGGTTTCTCAGCTTGCCTCACTGGGGCAACACAGAAGTCACTACTCAGGACCCGACAGAGTTGGGCTTCCCTCTTTCTCTTTCTCTTACCTTGGAACTTCCCTACATTAAAAAAAAAACCTGGGTAACCTTCCGTCTTGAGTCTTTTGAATATTTCTGATGTAGGGAACTGAGCTTGTTAATTCCAGGCGGCTGCTATTCACTGACAACTAGTCAGGCTTCTCTATGCGTTGCCTAGCAGGCCCATTATAGCTCCGGACACTGAGCTGGGAGCAAAGTTATCTGCTGTGACTTTCAGTCTCCTGAGGCAGCCGCACCATGGAATACAGGTAGTCCTTGCTTACCAACCACCCGTTCAGCAACTGTTTGAAGTTGTGATGGCGCTGAATGAGTGGTGCTTATGACCAGTCCTCAGAGTTGTGGCCATTGCTGTGCCACCACGGTCACACGATCATGATTTAGGCACTTGGCAACTGGATCACATGGTTCCAGCATCCTGTGGTCACATGATCACCATTTGCAACCTGCCCTGCTGACACAGTCTATGGGGAAGCCGGCAGAGAAGGTTGCAAGTCGCTCTGGTAAGTCCCCCTGGCCTTCCTGCACTCGGCCACCCAGCCCATCTCCCGGCCTTCCTGCACTCCTACCCTTTCGCATCATCCAGCCCCTAGCCTTCCTGCACTCATGTCCTGCTCTGCTGTCCATCCCCCGGGCTTCCTGCGTTCACACACGGCCTGTGTCAGGCTGCCCAGGACCTCCCCCACCCACCCACCCCCACAGCACCTTCATGCTCTTTACCTGGGACTCCTACCACTTCCCACTTAACAACCCACTCATCTTGGGGTTATAAGAGCAACCGGGACTGCCAGGATTGCTCTCGCTAAACGATGCGGTCACATGACATTGTGCTTTTCAACCACATCGCTTAGCGACAGCAATCTCCATCCCAATTGCCATCGTAACCCGAGGACTACCCATATCTGCAAGTTTCAAAACAGTGTTACAAAACTTTGCATCCAAAGTTAGGTGGACGGTTTGCTTCCACTTACCTGCTGTTGCATTAAATGCAGAGGTAAAGCAGTGTGTTGATGAAAGGTAGGGGAAGGTGGTATTTCATCATGACTGCTCTGCCTGCGGAGGCATTCAAAATTAAAGGAAGAGTGGCGATTGGCTGAAATATGAAAAGGTTGAATGGGTTGTTACTGCCTTCTAGAGATGTTATAGGAGCAGTTGGGCTAGCCTGTTACAGGTGGAGTGTTTCAACTCTAACCAGAAGTGGGCAACTTCTACCGGGCTGCAGCTCAACCTCTTGACCCGCTGGTTTGCCACAGGAGATCAAACTGGCGACAAGGTGATCTCCCAGGAGGAGCAGGGCCGACATTTGCTTGGTTAGTACTTGTGTGGGTGGGAGGGAGGTTAATTACTGGTGGGAATGGAGTGGTTCACCTTCCAGAGGTCTCTTGCTCCGATGGTCACTTCGTTTCATCGGCTTTAAAACTTAAAAATTGTGCTACTGAAATGTGGCCATTTTGCTGCTGTTATTTCAGCAGTTTAGTTCTGGTCTGTTTGGAGAGTGGCAGTGGAAGGGTTAAGGGAAGGAACGAGTGTGGTTTGTCTCTCAGAGACTTTTTATTCTTATTTCCACCCTTAATTTTGTAGACAGGCAGGCAGGCAGGAAAATAGCAAGCAAGATCATGCCATCAGCCATTCAACCATCAACTTTCAATCTGTGCAGTACTGGAGTGTTGGGGAGCACAAATGAGATGCCGTGGGGCTTGTGTTAATTACTGCATCTATTAGAGGTAGAAGCTACAGTATATGGAAGTGCAAGGAATGTTTTAAGTTGTTTTTTTTTCTGGGCCTCTTATTTGCCCTCAGAGCCTATGTTATCAGGAAGTTTCAGCTTCTAATCTCACCTTGTAGAAGAAGATGTCACTACTTTTAGACCTCTATCTTACACAGACCAGGCCATCTTGCTAAAGAGTGTAGATCTTATTTTCCCTTGAGCAAGAAACTATTTAAACCAGATCTTCACTGGTATGCTTAGAAAATGGCTATTATATGCCATTTCTTAGTCAGACATGCTGACAGGGAGATTTCAACATATTTGTGACATTCACAATGAGAAGATCCAACGTATTATATGTTGGCAAATGCTGCAGTGGAGATGAGGCATTAAGAGGCCACTGCCACAAAGTGTGAGGCCAGCACCTTCCATGGGCCTCATTTTAAGGATAAAAAGAGAACAGACTACGTCTTTGGAACCTATAATGCTCCTCTGATCACTTAAGGGGGACAATTTCTCTATATCACATTTTTTCTTTGCAATGCTATGTACAATTCTTCCCCAACATTCCCAAGGATGCAGGACACTACAGGAACAGATTTGGGGCTGGACAGGTCAGGAGAGAAGAAACAAAACAATTCTATAAACTCCATTCATACGCAGAAATGTAAAACTGCTTGACACATTTTTGATATTACTTTACAAAGAAGACATAACTTCTAAGAAATGTTCATGCGTTTATAGAATATAAAAATTGATGTAGAACTGAGTAAGTTATAGGTCAGGTTTCCATGAAAATCAGATTTCTAATCATTATAGTCTCTGTAAATTGCCACATCTGTGTTTCATAAGGATAACTTCATGCTTCTCTGTCCCCTCTCCTTTTCCTTAATGTGTAAGGGAGAACTAAAAGTTTTCCCCAAACTTTGAAGAACTGTGGTACATGAATGAGCTTTGTGCTCATATGATCCCTATGGTTTCAAATCATGGTTTGTTAAGAAGTGATGTTTTGAGTAAGACTCTCTTCTTGCACTTGGATATAATAGGAAGTAACTATATTAACAACTCTGAATAGCTGCCATTCTAACAACTCCTTGCATTTTGCTGATTTTCTATTAACTGGGAAACTTTAAGGAAAACTTTGTGATTAAATATATTCCCAGTAGGTCTGGTTTGCTGGGCTAAAGAAATCAAAATGTTCTGTGACACCAAAAATAAATAGTAAATCCCACAAATCTTAAATATTAAAATATCTGGATCAAATAATTTCATCTCGTCAAATGAGGATGATTTCCCAATGGAGTATTGTAATTTTTTGCAGACTGTCTTAAGCTTAAACATTATTTCACAAAGGTCCATTTGAATGGTGCATTGCTTACCAGGGCTGTGAAGCAATGCTGACTAACTCCCAGCTTGCTGGCTGGGGAATTCTGGGAGTTGAAGTCCATACATCTTAAAGTTGCTGAGGTTGACAAACGCTGCTGCAGAGCATGCAGAAATGAGAATGTATTGTAGCACCTGCATACAACACCTTTTTAGCAGCCGCAACTTTTCCCAGATAAAGGCTGCCTCCTTACAGATATTGCAGAGAAGGGCTACTGTACAGTCACACTCCGACACACTTCAAAGCACCTTTCAGAGAGCTAATCAGATTGACTGCACAGCCTTGTATCTTACAACGTTATTTTGTTATTTATGAATATGTATTTGTTTTTTTCCAAGTTAATATTAACTTAAATGTTTATTGTGGGGTATGTGCATTTTTAAAAATGAAGATGCCTTGGATCAAGGCAAACAGAGATGGATATGCCGACAAGTGGGCCCTGCCATAGCGTGGGAATGGAGAAGGAAGCGCATTTTTTAAAAGGTAAACCTGAGTTATTAAGTTCTCTCATTTTCAAAAGACTTCTCTGTGGGGGTATGTGCTATTTTGGTAAGCAAGATTAAATTTTAAATGGCATTTTGAAAAGTCATCTGAATTAATTAAAGTATACATCAACTCTAGTTTTGGCTATTGGGAAAGACTAAGGACACATTTCTAGCAGTTTTGGGTAGTGGCAACTATTATAAGCAACCCAAAGATAAAGGTAATTAGTCCACTATTCTTGATAACATTGTTATTCTGTGAATGAGCTCACTCTGCTATTATAGTTGTGTATGGAATCCAATCTTCTGCTGCTAAAAGGGGTTATGAGAAGCTACAGGAAGCAACAAAACTTGCTTCCTTTTCCTTTGGTTCATTGGGTTGTCCCCTTTGTATGGTATAAATCAAACAAAGCTTAGAGTGTAGGCAGAAAATATACATGGGTCTAACAGTAAAGCAAACACGTCCATGAAGCCAACTTTCGTAGTGAACTCACATGTAGGTGTCGGAGGTAGCAGCCGTCTCCTAGGAGATCTTTTTGATTCATAATACATTGGTGACTCATCTTCCTCAAAAAAACCATGTGGGTGATGATAACCCTTTGGCCGTTCAAAATCTAAATCATTACTGTGATATGTGCTATGATAGTCATGTGAATGCCTAAGGGTATAGAAACAGATAATTGGTAGTGATCACAGTAGCAAACTGAGGGCTCCCAAAATTCATAATCTGCCCAAAAACATGAATCACACAAACACACACACACACAATCTGAAGTCATTTTTAAGAAGGAAAACAATAGTGATTGGTATCTAGCATGCCTTCTCAGCCAGGTATCCAGAATTTGTCACCAACTTAGGCCAGGACCACACATACTGAAATTCTAATTCTTATACCACAAAACATCTGGAGAGCATTAAGTTGAAGAAACCTGGTTTTTGGCAACCAACTCAATCTCCAGTAAATTTATTTTGGAGTTAGCTTTATCTTTCAAAGTAAATTTTCTATTTTTAAATACAAATGAGAGGATCTTACAGGAGTATGGTGGGGAAAAATGCACAATACAGTAGCTTTGGTCTAAGTAATTGCTTCATTACATTTTGCTCTACTTTCTATCCTGCAACTTTGTTGGTGATACTTGTTCCAAGAACCTCCTCCTCCCAGATATTATAACATACTCCCGTTCCAAGCATCCTATTTCTCTGAAGTACAGAACACATACAACTCACTGGGGATTTGATAGGTCACTTTTGAAAATAGCACACAAATGGTGTCAGTGGTGAAACTGGATTGGGCAGTGATTAGTCAATAAGGAAACAGATAAAACTGCACTGGTAAAATGAGAAAGTTCAATGAGTCTAATGAAATTATCTGCTGAAGAATATGGATCAGTTAGATCCTGAGCATCACCAAAATACAAATTAAAAAGTCAAATTACACCATGGTTGCAGGCATTTGTTACTTGAAATGAAAATTATTGTTAACAAATGTAATAACATAAAGAACAACACTTTGTCTCTAAAGAATAAAACCAGGCTAAGACAGAGGCTGATAGCCCAGTATGAAGAGTAGATTATACATCTCTAATGTTATAGATGTCTAAAACTGTAAAAACAAAAAATCCAGCAACATCTAGCAACAGTAATTGCATGAATAATCAAATTTCTCTTTCCTATATCTTACTATGAAATATGAAATTTAGTATAAGTTGTACTTTTCTATCGTTCCCTGCTGATCCATTATTTCTCATTTTCCCTTTCTCACCCCATTCTTTTCTGTTTGGTATAGAAATCTATTATTATTATTATTATTATTATTATTCACACCAATCTACTGTGACTGAATAAGCTATCCTGAGATATTATAAAAGGACCTCATCCCTGGTGCAGAGGAGCTGTTACATGTTTTTTTCTTAATGGAACATAATCTTACCAGTTTCCTGACAACATACTGTCTTCTTCATAATACTCATCACCACTAAAACATTCTTGATCATCCAGATAGCAATCATCATTATAATAATCTCTACTTTCACGATCTTCTCGACAAATTGTTGATAGATGCCTATCACCCGATTCTGACCTACAGTTAGAGCACAGAGATATTTTTATTAATTTTTATATGAACACTTATATAAATCCTTCCCTCCCTACATTTTCTCAAGGCTGATTAGCAAGAATTAAAACCAGTACAACGATAAAAGCATTTAAAACAACAAAAGTAGGATTTGAAAAACACCAAAAACGTACAGTAAAAGTTGACAGAGCATGTGATATCACCAAGTAAACTTTACTACACTTCCTGCAGAGTGAATGCCTTCCTAAAAGAAAAAGTTCAGCCACAGACAAAGGCCTACCAGAAAGCTCACCTATCTGGCCTCCTGAGGTTGAGGAGTTCCACAGCTGGGCATTTCTCTATGGAGAAATCTTACTTTCCTTTTGCCTCTCTTTATCTGTCTGCCTCCTCCTCCCCATCTTTCTTCTTTTTTCAAAACACAGTCATGACTTAGAGGTGGATGCTACCCATCAGTTGGATAAGACTGATTTGATTTACAGCTTCCCCCACATACCTCTCCAGTGATGCCAAATAAAAGAAACCCATGGTGCAGTTTCATTCTATTTCCCATTTCAGAAAATTGGCTGCCACTTACAGGGAACAGAAGAAGACTAAACATGACGGGATCAGAGGGACAATCTAATAGATGCAAGGGGAATATAAATCAGTGGTAGGCACATGAGGTTATTGGGTTTTAATAATTAGTGGCTTTAACCTAATTCTAGAAGGGCCATAATAATCTGCATAATTTCTAGAAGCACCAAAATACAAAATGGATTATTGGATGCATAGGAAGCTTCCTTTTATTGAGTCAAACCATTTGTCCAACTTGCCTATTCTGCTGAAAGTTGGTTTATATGGTTTCAGACAAGAATTTTCGAGCCTTGTTTGAAGATGTCATCCTGTACCACTGTGACATTCCTTCCTGAGTCCCTCATAAAAATGTACATAGAAGTCCAACTCTGGTATTCTGATAAGTTCAATAAGCAGTCTTGCAATTCTAGTCCTGACATTGTGTGTCAGGATGCATCCCCAACTATGGCTACAGAGAAGCCAAGTTTTATATATGGCTGTTCAGGACTGCATGGAGATCTCCATGCATACAGCTTAATGTTCATGCTCAACACATGGATCAAAACTACTTACATATCATATGCTATGTTGAAGGCCAGGGGACATAGTCCTTAATTTCACGCTTTGACATCATCTGTTAAGATGATGTCTGAAATGGGCTTAATTATTTATTTCTGATGTAAGTTTTATTGAATCATAAAGTGCTGTTTTCCACAATATGACCTTGTATATACTTACCTAATATAAGTTTCATAATAACGAGATCTATAAGAAAGAATATGGAGAAAAAAAGTACAATGAAAGTAAATTCAATATTGTATCAATATATCTACCAAAAACCTTCCCATCAGATTTAATTCATAAATCAGTATGATAAAAGAAAGAAGCAATTATTTGTCTTTATTGATTTTTGGCTTATCTCCTTTAGACAACAATTTTCTAATTGTACAACATTCTAACCATTAATTTTGTTGAATTTATCTAGTTTTATTAACTAGACTCTAATCATGAAAATCAACAGTCTTTTACTTTAAAGTTCCCATGGATATTTATTAAATTAGATGGCCAAGAGAATGACAGTAATTGAATTAAAAAAAATTAAACCATATCCTGACCAGCTACAACTGGATCAAGTGGATCAAAGGAGTTATGTTAAAATTAAACTAGACAATGAATAAAGAAGATAATCAAAGATAAATGTTCAAGGTGTTAAAAAAAAAAGGAAGAACCCAAGGATAGAAATTTTCAACTAAATATAATATTTTAGTTTATACTATAAAAATATATTCTGAATATAAAAGTAATGGAATCAACGCAGATATTCTCATATCTATACATATATTGGTATTTACCTCCTTTTGGATGATCGTCTACGTTGTTCATAGTGATCATTTCTGGGGTATGAATGGTTCCCAGTTTCCAACATATGCTCATGACTTCCAGTGCTTGCTTGTTTTCTGTTAACCACTTTGGACATGTTGGCATTATTGAGGTTAGCATTTGTGGAGTTTGGAACTTGCTTCCCTACTGAATTGTGGTTTTGATGGCTATGATGATTGTGGAATAAAGAGTTTCCTGTTGAAGGATGCACATTTTTCTCAGTTGTGTCCACCGTATATGAAATCAGTGGCCTTTGGACATGCAGGGGGCGATGTGTAGTATTGATCTGTTGAAATGAATCCCTTGTATCAGTGCTAATATGATTTATATGGTTTCCAAACAGGGCACCATTTCTCTGTAATATAAAAAGTGATAATCAATCAATAATATAATATTAGCTTGCCTCTCTTGATGTGCATATTCAGTGTGGGGTTCACTCGGCATCCTCAGGTCAAGCAGTTACATAGTCATAATACCCTGTTCTGTTCTGGGTGATATAGGAGCTGTGCCAACTGAAAACATGCCAAGAAGTGATTGTTTTGTTAAACTATTCACACACATTGTGCCATACATACCCAGATTAACATGCCTGCAGTTAACAGCTAAGCAAAATATATTACCCCAAAACATAACTAAAATGTTTATAAGCTATATTACAAACAGCATAGCGCTTGTTGTGGCTTATTATTACAACTATATGATAAAATCATTCCATAACTACAATGACATAGCTGACAATTTTGGAGTTCTGCAGTTTTGTTCTCAGACAGAGAAGAGGAAGCTACCCTTAATTCCATCTGTCAATTGTGTGGCTCTAGCTGATTATCTATGTAGCTACACCTGTATCGAGATATGATGGTTCATACAGCTAAGTATCTGACTTCCCTGTTAGAAGAGAGTTTATGAGTTTTTTACAGTCAACCAAGAAGGTGCAGTCTCAGTAGGGTTAAAAGGGAGATAGGAGTGGTATTTCTTGGAACCCAATCACAGAAACAATGATAAATGGCAGAAGGAAACAGTCTTGAAGGTCTTAGTCCTCATTAGTTCTAACAATGATAGCTCTATTATCAGTTAAATGGCAGGAATAATTTCTGTTGTCAGAATAGCACTGCTGGATTACTTCAACTGGATGCCTCTGGAAATTCCAAAGGTAAACATGGAACTTGTTTTATGCTGGGCTTATTCCCAGCATTGCACTCAGATACTTACTACCCCTGTACTTAGCATCCCCACATGTCTCTTTATACAAAGCTTGTGATTTAATAAATCCTCACTTTAACAGACCTTAGTTTAGCAGACTATAGATAACGTTTTCATTCAGGCAGCACCCTGGAATAGCAGACTTGACGATTATTTGGGTAAGCAGTCCAAACGGCAACATCTACTTCTCCTAAAAAAGGACATGGGTCCATGCATTTTCATGTCTGAATTCGTGATGAGAGAGGGAAAGCTCTAAGAAGATTGGGAGGGTGCATGAAATACGTCCTTTGCAAGGAAATCCTGGGACTTGCCAAGACTCTGGGAGATAGCATGACAGGGAGAAAATATGGACAAATGCCATTGTTTTGAGACTCCCAGAATATCTTAACCTACAACTCAAAAAGTAGAACAGTCCCTGTTCTCTCAATCTAAAGATGCAACTTTTAAAAAAAGAATGAAAAGGAAAAAGCAAAAGCAAAAGCAAAAGCAAAACAAACATAGGGCACCATTTCTTAAAGTTTAATAGTAGCTGCAGTGAACAGCTGGAGTGGAAACAATTCAGAGAGATAAGCTGTCTTGTAGCAGAAATGCTTCCCATGTCCCACAGCTGCAGTCTGACGGAAATGTTGCTGCCCACTAACCATCAAGGGAATGGTCTAACAAAGCTTATAGAAATTATAAAGACCATCTATAAGAGTCTTGTCAGCTGGAGGTACAGTCATAGTCCAGCATTTTCAATGGGTCCTAGGGAAGGACAACTTCCAGTGCCAGAAGACCCACTGATTACAACTGTAGACATACTATAGGCACTGGAAGTCGTTCTTCCCTAGGTATGGGGAAGGGTTATTGGGACAGTCTGCATTTAGCCACAGCAAGAACTTCTTGCTGGCTATTCACATGTCCACTCAGACATCCAATACACGTTTTGTTTTAGTGAGTAGGCAAGTAGAGGCTGAGAGTAGCATTTCTCATAGGAAGATGTTGTCCTATGAGAAGGAGTGGCTATTGAGCTGATATCAGAAGCGGAGTCTTAAAAAAAAAGGATTCTGGGAAAAATTGAAGAGAGACCTTTGACTTAGGAGGTGTAATAGCTAACACCTAAGGCAGAACCACCATCTAAGATAGTGGTTGTTGTTGAAACTTTGGGTTGCAAAATTTGTTGTAATATTGGCTTGTGCAACTGTATTGTTTCTGGCAGCGTTATAGTGCTGAAAACTTGTTGGTTTAAGGACAGGGCTGGAGAAGATTGTTGAAGAGAGTTGTTGGGTGAGATCCAGAAAAAGACTCACTGAAGACCCAAAAAGAGGAATGTGCTGTGAAACTTTTTCCAGTCAATACAGATTTAGGGGTGGAAGAGAGATAGGAAGTGTCGGCGACCGGAGCTGAGGGAGGAGGCAAGAATGAATGCAGCCAATATATTCCTTGTCTTTAGTGGAATAACTAGGAATAGCTATGTGTACATACTCAGCAGGTCAACATTATGGCTTGAGAACATAGGCAGCTAGAGCAAAATCAGACTACAATTCTGAGTACAGGAAAAGGTCGTGTACATCTTTTTAATCTCAAAATGCTGCCGGCAGGACAAGGAGGGAGAGTAGATATGGCCTTTCTCATAACTCTTGCTGAGAAATGTGGCGAAATCAAAAGTAGTTTGCTTATTTTGATGTGTTTTCTTAATAAATGGTAAAAAAAATCCAAAATAATTTGATGTGCCTTTCATCAAATCCTGGGAACTCACAGAAGCCCTGTGACAATGATTGAATTGTAAACATCATCATCTCAGCATGATGCTCAGTTGCCGGTTGCCCATGTGGAAGATGCCATAACCATGATAATGGGTTGATTCAGCTGGCAGCCCTTGGAGCAAAACAGAATGGAGACTATGCCCCATTTTCTGACACATTTGCAAAGGGAACACTAGTTCAGAAGTAGCTTGCATTCACTAACTAGTACTGTATTTTCTATTAGTTTTAGTAGAATAGGGATTCCTACTTCCATATTCCATATCTATTTCCCTTGTGACATTATTTCCTACTGTTGACCATGCTTGGTAACCAAAGGAATTCATTTGCCAAAAATTGAAGACTGCCTCAAACTACAGCCTTCCAGAATTCAATATTAGTTAATTAAGTCACAAGAGATTTAAAGTGCCCTATTAACTGGTTTACACACAAGACAACCATAATGAAATAATTGGGAAATGCATGGAATGCCCTGAATACTTTGGGGGGCAAACCTCTCGCATTTGCTTAGCAAAAGCATATAAGTCTGTTTTATAAACCGAAGACATCCTATCATATAGCCATTTACTTTATATACTTCCTCTTCCTCATGGTGATTTTGTTCTGGTTCATCCTCTTGCAAATCACAGGATATAGCTCGCCGAATTTCAGGTCCAATATCATGAAGAGTTCTAAGCCCAGCCTAAACATGTAAAACATAACCAAAGGATATTAGAAATGACTAACTTTCCTCTTTTAGATTACTTATTTAAAGGATTTATGCCAAGAATGTCTCGCAGACAAATGGGGCTGACATGGAATTTATATTGTACAAACATTTCCAATTACATAGTTCTATTTTTCTGGTCTGGAAATCCTACTTCTAGATTTGTAAACATACCAAAAAAGAAACAAATCAGAAATCTTTATAATAAAAGGGACAACCTTTTTTAAGGCCTGAGGCCATATTTTTACTTTTTTAAAAATATATCGCTTCTAAGAGTCACAGAAGATGTGGTCAGTGACATTCTGGCATCATTTCATCCTGTTTTGGGGAGGGGAGAGTTTATAATCAAAATGGGTGTATTAGCTTTGCACGCCTATTATTACTGCCATTTTTACAAAAAGAAACAAGTGAGCTTGCAAAGATAATGCTGCTGAAACATATTCTGACACCAGTTTCTAGTGGCACACTCTTATGCTGGATGACTGCATATGGCTCACAGATGGCCATCTCTGCTTTTAGTATAGACTAGCATGGGATCAGTCATGGACATTGCATCATGCTAGTAAAATCTAATGATGCAAACCTCACAATTAAGTTAAACTTCAAAAGAAATTGGAAGACTTCCCAATTTCAACCAAGAAATAGCACTTCCCACACAATTTTGGAATCCTAGACTGAGAATTAAAAAAAAAATTCTTGAAGAAGGCAATGGTAAACCAGTTCTGTACTGCTGGCAGGAAAACTTCATGGATGCAATCAGTATAAATTTCAACTGTGTGTTAACAGGCACCATCTACAGGACAAGTATATCCCTATTTAACTGTATATGACTGCAATGTTTCACTGGGTTGTCAAAACCTAACTGTACTATAGGTTTCCAATTGCATGGAGCATCAGAAATATGCCTAGTGAATACATTTACATGGAATTTTTTTCTTATAAATAATAGCTCATACATGTTCATATTTACTCATCCTGCAAAATAAATGCTTAGAACATATGTGATTCCTTAAAAAGTAGATTTCACCCAATTGTTGCATTTCTAGAGGAATTATAGAATACTTCTATAACAGGTTTATCAATAAGAGTAAGAAGTAATGATCAGTGACTCATAACATCGTATGTTTCTTGCATAATAAAATATCAAATAACTATACAGCATCACACCATATTTTTATTAAGAAAGTCAATAGTTTCATACTTCTATATATATTTTCATTTGTTTTATGTATCTATTAAAAGAAAACGTTATATTTATCTTAAGGCAGACAGAGCTTCCTTGTTGGACTTTTGAACAGTTATAGTAAAAAAAAAAATGTCAGTTGGTTATAATGCCACCCAACATGAGTAACACAACTTCTTTTTTTAGAACTGCCTATAATGGAAAGTAAGCTTCAAAAGCTGTTTTCAAATAATTGACAAGAAATCATAAAAGCATAAAATTTGAAAACAAATATCCTGTCTCCCTGGAGGTGCAGTGAAGTACAGTATACTGTTGTTGTTTTTTTTACTATATACTAATAGAGCACTATGCTTCTACAAGGCTCCTGACAGTTTATCATTCACACAAAATCAACTATAACACACAAAATCAAACAAAACTAATCAATGTCCATAATACAGTACAATAAGTTAAAGCATTACTTTGTGTCCTTCCTACAGCAAAGAACATAAAAACTCTGTGAAATAGCTTGGTTTTCACTAGTTTCCCAAGAGGGAGGGCACCATACAGATCATCAGAGGAAGGCTATTTCATAGTGATTAAAACATTGACTGTGCCCTCCTCCCCATGTCAAAGGGGGGACTCTCAACGCCCTATTGGGGATCCGTAGGCTGGATAAATGGCATGAAGGAGACATTCCTGAAGGTATTTGAGCACCAAACCATGAAGGGCTTTCTAGATGAAAACTAGCACACTTTGAACTGTTCTTGGCAGTCTATTAGTAACCAATGCAGAGCCTGAAACACTAGTATTGTATCAGTACAGAGTCTCTCATCTGCCAAAATGCAGGGTATTGCATTTTATACCAACCACACCTTCCAGGGAGTCTTCAAAGTGGGTATATACTCTGTACTTCTAGAATATATTTTAGTTGTCTAATCTAGAGGTAACATGGCATGAGTTAGTGCTGCCAAGGCCTCTTTCTCCACAAAGTGACTACTGGCACACCAGCTAAAGCTGAGCAAAGTCTTCAATAGCCATGGGTTCCACCAACTACTTATCTAGTAGTAGCTCAAGTCTAGGATAACCCCCAAATTATTATTCCACGGCATCTCAAGTAGGCCTATGCAAATCAATCCTGCTTTGATTTGAATTGAAGACCTGAGATTCAGGGCATGAGTCATTTTGAACTTATGATTTGATCTTCTTCAAGAATTGTTTTGAGGGGAGAAACATCAATAGTCTATAGGGAAGCATCAAAATACTAGTAACACTAGTCATATGTCAACAGAACAGGATGAAAATAAATAAGGGTACTATATCCCCTGGATCATATTAACCCTGCCAGGTTTTAGCTAGATATCTTCAAAGACTTAACTGCAATTTTAAAATATTCTCCTTGTGACTCTTTTAGGGAAGAGGTAGCCAGGATAAGGGAAGGACATCTCAACCAGTCTCCAAACTGTCCAGCAAACAACTCAAGTTAACACAAATAAAACCATCAGGCTGCTAAAAAAAAGTTGGGCTGCTTTAATGAATAGCAGAGAGGTATTGTCCTTGCACAAGCTCTAAAGCACTTGTTCTGAACCATTTTTGAAGTGTGCATAGCCCTACTGTATATGCAATAGAATGCTAGTGTGAGTGTACCAAGATGGGAGACGGGGGTGCATAGGAAATGTATTTGAAATTCCATAGTCTATACTTCAGCTTCATGCATAACTTCAAAAATACCTCCATCAAGTTTAACTCTGATAATCTCTCCACCAGTACTGGTGCCCTATATGAGATTTGGCCCCCAACTCCAAAAACTTTTACAGTATATGTCATCCTATGAAGGGGGTGGGGAAGATTGGAAATAAAGAAATAAACCAACTCTAAAGTAAGGTTCAGGGGTTGGGTTGGGGAAAAACAATCCAAGCCAATTACTCCATGAATTGCAGATTATAAACTCCAAAACAGAAGCATTTTCAACTTTCAAAGACTTCATCTTAATTTGATAGCCATAATTACTTTATCAGATCAGGGATGTCTTTTCAGTAGGTTGTTCTGTAACACACAGGATTATAATTTAAAACTGACATGATAATTCAGTGCAGCTGTGCTTTGGAAGCATCATGGTACCAACAATTTACAATAATATTAATCATTAATACACCCACACTCCCCCAACACAACTTTGAAAAATAAAATAGCAAAATAAATACATATTATTTATTTATATGCAAGTTACATATGTAATATAAATTTCCACAGACAACTAAATACCCTTCATAGATAAAATGCATTTCATTCTTACCAAGTGCCATGTTTACCTGGTACATTACTAATAAGAAACTATACTTACATGTACAGCTTTAAAAGAATTATATTTAAACCCTAATGCAAATAAGGCCCTTGTAACTATAAAACCTAAATTTTAAAAAGATGCATTTGTTTGAAATCAGGTTTAAGTAGTGATTAAAAACCAATCCATTTCCTTCCCCTTCCATATAAACAATTAGATCTAGGTAGGTGATACTTGTTAATGCACTCAGAATAAAAGCTAATAAACTCACACATCTCTTACAGGCAAATATAGATTGTTGAACTTACCTCTACAATAAGTCCTTAACCAATATTAAGGATCTATATTGCTTAAATAAAATTGATTCTAATTGCTACAAAAACTGTACTTTATGAATACCGGTGAATCTTGAGCTGTCAGATTTTATGTCTCAACTCAGACAATAACTGCTGTAGAAGCGCAACTTTAAAAATAAAATTCAAATAATAAAACTCACCAAAATGTTCATATTCAGTAACTGGAAGAAATGCACATAACATTTAATCCTGATGTTAGTGAATATTCAGGATTCTCCCATCCTTTCACTGAAATAAATGCTGCTTGATTGACTGTTTTAAAAAAATACTATTCTTTGTAAATCTTCTGAAAACAAAGTAGAAACCAATAAAGCAGCTGCTGATACAAGAACTTTTAACAAATACAAATATCTTAAATAAGAGAAAGCTATTCTAATACTTTTAGTTTCATTTACCTGAGTTGGTTTACACCATAGGAAAGTTTCTTTACAAAGAATCACTACCTAATAAAATACTATAACATGATGTATTAAATCAGTTAAGACACCCAAAATTCTGGATCCCACACAATCAAAACATTAAATCACAGGGCACCTACACTGTAGCAGTGACTGTAAGAAACATAGTAGTCAAGTCGAGAATCCACCCTGCCATTAGCCTTCACAGAGCCCATCCTATCTCAGTGCCTAGAAACTGTGTTCCCTTCACACTCCTTACACAAAGGGATCTGTTCTATTATTAAACCCTGTTCAGCTGAGCCTCGGTGTGAGCCCAATATGAACACTACAGGCCAATGAAGTAAAAGCACAATGACGTACAACCGCATTTGCATTTTATAACCATTAAAAACCTCTTTTGAATGTCATCGTTATATGTTATTACTGTTATGGTTGCTAATTGAGGGTTATAGATACTTCACAAAAATAGCAAAGCTTTGTTAACTAGAGCTGCGCTTTTGATAATTTACAAACTGCAATGCCTCTTTCCTTTATTTTACTCTGCTATCAACCAGGTCTTGATAATCTGTATATACTTTCTTCGGAGAAGTCTAATTAATGGACAACTGTCAGAAGCACTGGCCATTCATTTATGCTCTGCTAAATGCTAATTTTGTAAATGCTGCTATGAGTGTTGAACATTAATTTAACTTCCTTTTATTACACTGGCTTGCTTTTTAAATAAGATAAGGAACAGAAACACATTGAGTCAAAATTAATGAGAGTAGATAATACTGCAAGCCTAATTTACACATCATCAAAAATATCCTTCCCAACTCATATTGGACCACAATTTCCTTTAGCGCAGAAAATGGTCTAATTGGTTGGACTGACTGTCCAACACGCTTGGAGGGCACCAGGTTAGGAAAACAAACAAATCATTCAAATTAAAGCAAAATATTGCCAAACTTCTAGCCACTGGAAAATTAATTTTGAGGCCAAGTCATGGGCATTCTCACAAAATGGCTTCTTGGCAGATATGGCCAGTCTCCAAATTCCCAGTTAGAAAAACATGCTGGTGAAGAGCCCTTTTGTCCCTGTCGTCCTGCCCCCCACAAAAATGATGTATCCTATCTCCCAATTTATCATTGCCATTTCTGAAAAAACAATACTCCCCAGCAAAGTACTGGGTTAGGAGAAATCAAGTGGGGTTAATTAGTAAGGCTTGAGATGTTGCTTGCAATTTTCATTTGGAAATAGATTAATAACTTTTGATTTAATGCATTTCCTATGTGTTCCTTAGATTAGAGGTTTTTGTAAATCAGTGGTTTGGAGGGAATCTCAAATAACGTATCAGAGGAGGTTCTTCCTACCAATGCTATTCTTACACTAATTTCTTCTACATTTTTTCTTGACTTCAGTTGAATTGCAGTTATTTTAAGATGATTTTCTTCAGAAATACCTTTATTCATTCAAACTTCATACTCTGAGGCATTACTACTACATTGAAGGAAATGTATTATATACATCAAACTTCAAGAACTCCCATTCTGTACCTCTGGGAATTTCCCCAATCTCTCATACTACTTCATTGAGAAAATCTACCTCCTACTAGTCTAGATCTCTGTCTGTAGATTTCCCATGAGTGTCAGAGCCAGCATTTTTCAAAAGGCTTTTGAGATGTTTTCCATTTCATGGTGGCTGTGCCCTTTGATGGCTCTGGGGGATTTCTGCTGAACTGAACCTACTCATGAGTCTCTAATCTTGATCAGTCTGGCGTTACAGCTGATCTACATTCTCCTTCCACCTCAGAAATGGAAGTTAGCTGGAAGTTAGTTGGTTTTCTACATGCAAAGCAGTAGAATTATAAGATCCATATGTAAGCCATTCCAGCAGAAAATCGCATTCAACCCTGAAACGTATAAAGAGGAGGGTCTTTCAAAATGATGCTTCACAATGTGCAGGAATGTTTATAAAGCACATCTTTTTGGATCAAGAAGTATCTGCATCTTTTTTCCAGGCTTTCCCAACTACCTCTGCATACATTTAGAGCCACAAGACTGGAAAAAGATGTGGCTGCTTTGAGGAGCAGGTCTTTGAAGACATTGCCACACATCATGAAATACATTTTTGAAGGACATGCCCAGCCCTAACCAAGAATGTAGGTTTGACCATATAAATATACCAAGATAGGCTAGTCCTTATTGAGAGGCAAGTAAAGTCCTCTTCTTCTGAAGGTCCTTCTGAGGTTCTGCCTCTTTTTTTGTATATTGGATTTTTATATTTGTAATTATGCATATAAAGAATAGTGTGTGTGTGTGTAGGGTGTACCCAGTCCTCATAGGCCAATAACAGTATGTTTTTATTCTTTTTCAGAGAAAATGTTACTGTACTTAGGAGTGTTCAACAGTCATGCATCGAACAAGTAAGGAAGTATACTGGTATAGGCTTTCATAGCCAGTATCTGTTGGGCAGCGTCAGGCTTCAGGGTTTAGTGATGGTGGCCTAGATACCAGATTTCCTGACATTTCACTGGCAACAGTGACTGGCATCTTCAGAGGCAAGATGGTCTGCTTTGCAGACCACAAGAAATTGAGCAGGTAGTGACTAGGCTCCTGTCTTTATAGCCAGGTATCCTGACTTCTGATTGGCCTTTAGCTGAGCTGGTTTCTGATTGGTGCAGGTTGCTGGTCTCTGATTGGTTGTTTGTGCCTGATCCTGATAGGTTGTTTTGGTGATGTTGGTTCCTAATTGGTCTGGCATGAACAAAGTATTTCTATGAAGGTGCTATAAGAGGTTGGATTGGGAGGTTCAAGCCTGCAAGCCTGAGTAGCTGTGGGTTTGGGGACCTCCCAGAGTCAGGGACTTACAATCTGTGGCTCTAAAAGAGGTAGTACTCCTCCAGGCAGAGCTAGTATGCAATTTCACATTCCTCCTAATTTCCTGCTCAAGGAGCAGGTGACAGCCATGGCTGGAAGGGCCTTTGCACAACTCCATCTTGTACACAGTTGTGCCCATTTCTAGACTGGGAGGCACACTATCACACATGCTTTGGTCACCTCTCATTTGGACTACTGCAATACGCTCTACATGGGCTGCTCTTGAAGACCACTCAGCAGCTGCAGCTGGTCCAGAATGCAGTGGTGTGGGTAGTTATAGGGGTGCCTCAGTTCACCCATGTAACACCTCTACTCCATGAGCTGCACTGGATATAAGGGTTGGAAGGGACCTTAGAGATTACCTAATCTGATCCCCTACCCAATGCAAGAATCCACTACATCAGCACCTTGAAAGATGACCATCCAGCCTGTAAACACCACAAAGGAGAATTCACCACCTATTGAAGCAGTCTGTTCCACTGTTTCACCCCTTTTATCATTAGGACATTTTCCCCAATGTCTACTGAAAATCTAATTCCTTGGAATTTAAACCCATTTATTTTCCTGTCTTCTGGAAAACTCTGAACAATTCTGCTACCACTTCTACATGACAGTCCTTCAGATACCTGAATACAAGTATCATGTCTTTCCGCATTCTTCTCTTCTCCAGGCTAAACATAGCCAATGCCTCCAACTATTCCTTGTACAATTTTCTTTCCAGGCCCCTTATCATCTTGGTTGCTCTCCTCTGCTCCAATTTGGCAATGTACTACCAAAAATGAGATATCCAGAACTGGACACATATTCTAGATATGGGCTGATCAACAGAGAATACAGTGAAAGAATGACTTCTCTTGATCTTGACACCATACTTCTGTTGATGCAATTTAGGACTCCATTTCTTTTTGCAGCTCATGTTCAGCTTGTGATCCACCAAGACACTTAGATCCTTTCTGCATGCATTGCTGCCCAGTATGGTTCCCCAACCCTCCACATCCTATATACATGCCTTTGATTCTCCCTACTTTTTGAGTTGCTGTTGAAATTAATCTTGTGGTTTCTGCCCATTGTTTCAGCTTGTCAAGGTCATCCAGAATCTCAACATTGCCTATAAGGTGTTTGCTATATTCTCAACCTGCAAATTTTATAATTATATTTTCTAAACATTCACCTAGTCATTTATACATACTACGAGCAGCACAGTCTTGGTTAGAGCCCTGCAGTAAACCACTTGATATTTTCCTCCAGTTTGATGTGGAGCCACTGATATCCATTCAGTGGATATAATTATTCAATCAACTTCTATCCATCAAATGGCAGCATAGTTCAGCTCGCTTTTTGTCATCATAAGAGACTTTGTCTCAAATTCCCATACCTTCTGCATATGTACTTCTTTTACATATCATGCCACTTCTCTCATTTTGTCTGGACTATTCCTTTTGATTAAGTTATCCTAGGTGACAACCAGGTTTCAGCAATGGCTACTAAACCATATTTTCCTTCCTGCATTAGATTTATCACTCTTCCTGTTTGTTCTCCATACTCTGTGCTTTTATACAAAGACACTGGAATTTTTAGGTTGTAGATCTTGACCTATTCCTTTCTATGTTTGCCTTCACATTCTACAGCAACCCCCTGAAGCTTGTTCCATTCCGAGTACTTGGCATCATGCTATTTTCTGAGCTTTCTTCTTTCTCCTCCACAAAATTCAGTTTAAAACCCTCTGGATCAGTTTTGCAAGTTGATTCCAGACACATTTTTCCCAGTTTTCTTGAGGTGCCTCCCATCGCTTACCAGAATTCTTTTGTCTTGAGAACAATTCCCTTTATCAAAGATTCTATGTTCTGAGAGGTTTCTTGCCGATATTATCTCTTGGTGAGTTTTCCCTGTGCATTTGTAGCATATAAAGATTTTGTTGTCTTCAGGGAGAAAACTAAACATGGCACAATTCCCTTCATCTCCATATTCCATCCCTGCATCAAGTCATAAAGCACCTTCTTAACAGCTTGAGTCTTTTTCATTAAACTGCTTAGCAATTCTTCATGATAATCCATTATTTTTTTATACAGTGTTGTAACTTTACTGAATTGGACCAAAGCTGTCCATCACTTTCTTTTAATGATTTCTCTAAAGATATTCAGTTAATCCAACTGATTAGGAGGATTTAGAAATCAGACAAGATACTGACCCTTCCCTCTTATAACCAAATTCAGTTTGGAAAAGGAATCTGTGATTCAAATCATAATTACCCTTCTGGATTGACCAACTGACTTCTATTCACATAAAGTAGTTAATCTTCAAAAATTCTCTGAGCTATCTGTTAAAAATTATTGCACAAAGATGAAAGCTAATTTGCAGCCTGATGACATTACAATAGTTAAAGATAAAACAAAATTTGATACAGGCATAGGAACAGGGGAAAAAAATATATGACAGAAATAGTGAAAGCAGAAACAAAAAAGAAAGAAAAAGAAGGAAGCCATGTCAATTCAAATGTACCTCATACTACCTGAACCAACCACACAGATAAATCAACTGGTCCTAGAGATCATATTCAATGAAATCAATAAAGGAAAATTGGATTCTTGCTAGACTTCTTTGTTTTCACTGAGCCATCTGCACTGTTTCATATATGACAGTGATCTGGAAGATGTTATTGGTGCCCCCTGCCCCCATGGGAGAATGTAAAAATTTGCTGATTTTTAAAAAATCAACCTTTTCTCTTGTATTAATTTGGATTAGAACCTTTTTTTTTAAATAATCCCAGTTTGGCATTTTTAAAGGTGATGCTTGATGCTTACAAAAAGGTATTTTGACAATGTTTCAGACAGGATGCTGTGGTCAAGGATGTATTCCAGAAGCTACTGAGCATAATACACACATTGCTGCGAATCACACGGAAAACTCAGACAGATTGGGCAGCCTTACTTCTTTCTTCCCACAAGGTTATTCTTAAATATTTGATTAGCAGCAAAGGGAATGAACAACAGAGAACTGGAGAAAGTATCATTAACTCATTTATGTTTCACCTTCAGAAAGAACAAGTAGAAATTATACATAAATTAGAGAAATTAGAACATTTGTTCATTGCATGTCTTGCAACACTGATTTTGTAAATCACAACTGGTGTCAACTTCTAGTACAGATCAACAAATACATGTTTCAGAAACATAAAAAATCTCCATACCATAACCAAAAAATCTGAATGCTGACGTTCTTCTAAACGTCGAAGCAGATATTTAATCCAGCTTAAGTATTATACTGTCATAAAAGCAGCCTTTGTTTTAAATGAAGAAAAATCTGAAATAAAGGGACTACTAGGAAAAATAGCTATTTGTTTTTAGCTAGAAAAGAAAAAAATAGCTAGCTAGAAAAGATAGCTACTAAAAAAAAATAATCACTGTCCATCTTCTACATCCCCACTAGAGATAATATTATGGATTAATCATTTGCAACACTGTCCAAGACTTAACTATCTATTTTTCAATAATCTGGTGGGGGAAGCTATTGTTCACTAATATGCCCTGTGTGTGATTCAATCAATATCCATAGAGGCTCCATTGTAGCCATTTCTGTCTTACTTGGACTCAGCTGATGCACATTCAGTATCCTTTCACCTCATGGGGATATTTCCCTTGTTAATTCAACTGCACTGAGAGCTTTGATTTTTAAACTGCCATCATTAGAACATCTTGCAATGGTTCTGGTTATAAAATGTAGAAACTTCAATATGTATCAAGAACTATTCATTTTGAGACACAGTGTTCTATCTGGATTACGGATGCCATTTACAAATATTCATTGTAGGGAAATGACAGCAGAAGAAAGGTATGTCTCCTTTTTCTGTTTTTGAGCACTGAGAAGTATTTGGTTGGCTGCTGGGCCTTGGCTTGATCTAGCAGGGCAGCTATTCTTAGGCTCTAACTCCTGTCACCTGTTACAATAGCCAATAAGATTTAAAACTGGAAATGTCCAATATTAACTTTCACAGTTTGACAATCAGCCCTAGAGCCAGCAGGGGGAAAGGAAAGTTAATTACCATATCACCCATCCACATGGTCTGCAACTCAAGAGCAACTACGAAGTAAGAAATTCAGGCCATATTCACATGAGCATCCATTTCTAGAGCATTCATGTAAAAGTAATTATATAATAAGCTCATGATCCTATAAGTCCAATAAAATGTTTTCACATCCTAGCAATACCTGATTCAGAAAAGAAAATAGTCTTTATCATATTGAAGTTCCTTAAATAGCTTTCATCCTAGTTCAGATAATATATTTTTTAAAAGCATGGTGTGGAAATCATTGAATATCCTTTAGAAAAGTATTTGTCAAAGAAGGGGCAAGAGATAGCTGAATCATCAGGTTTCCAGTTCTGAAGCATACACCCTGATTGTGCTCTTTGTATTACACCAATTGGATGGTATCATTTAGGCACATCCCCAGAATTACATATTTAATAAAAGGAATAGATCAAAGCAACAAAAATATCCCTGAGCAAAAATTGCATCTGAACAGGAAATATCAGTGAGAAAGGAAATGTGTGTGCAAGCCTGTCCCTAACGTTCCCTTTCACTGCCCTCATATTCCCAACCTTTCTGCAATATGCAAGAATATCAGAAAGGGGCTTATCCTTGTGAATGAGTATTTGTTATGGCCAGTATAACAAATGTCATAGTGGAGGGGGATAGTGAGGCTGCACTGAACAGTGCAAATAATCAAACTTGGTGGCATTATGTCATACATGTGGGCAGGGCCAAGGTTTTCAGGTTTTTAGATTTTTGGTTAAGAGTTTTATTTTTTTAAACATAGCTATAACTATTTAGTGCTTCTACAATTCACAAGCGTTTCTTGCTTCAAAATGGAGGGAAAATACCATTAATATTCATCAAGAATAACCAGAATGAGATACAGGGGCCACAAAAAGAGAACCCAGGGGCCACATTTAGCCTGGAATTGTAGACTGTTTTTCCTTGCCACAGAAAATGTGATCTTGAACATCCATCTTTAAACCTGTATTACTTCCAACACAATATTCTCTAGTAAGTTACTAGACACTGTTTGGTCACTACAAGCCTAGTTCACATTACCAACATCTGGTTTGCCCCATGCACCTTATGGATCCAATTGGTTTCCAGCATGCATTGGGGAGTTACCCATAAATTTGGTGGGCAATTTTGCTGGGCATCTAGTCAAACTCTGGAATCTGTAAACAACAAAAGTGTTTGACAGGATCACCCCTGAATGCCCCATCCCTGTATAATGAGCCTGGGGAGTTCCTTGGTTTACTGCAGAGCTCCAGGAGATGAAATATCAGAAGAGGCACCTGGAGCAATGCTGTCAAAAGACAAAGAACGAATATGATTAAATACAGACGCAAGCCCAGTTTTTGGTCTACCCAGTGGTGGTAATATGTTAGTGTCAATACTTCTCCACCCTTATTGTACTCACAGATTGCCATTCGGTAGCCTTGTTTCACATTCACAACTCCCTTTTGGGGAATAGTGAGCAAGAAGAACTTCCCCTGCAACCTTTTTTTTGTGGTGAACTATGTGAAAAAAATTTATCTATACTTGTTCAGAGTTAGGTGCCAGCTGGGCAGAACTATTGCGATGACAGAAGTGAGATCTTCCAAAATCATGGGATTTATTGTGAAATTAGTTCAACAGCCACCTACTTGCTGACCAATGGAACCTGGTACATCAGGATCACCTATGTTGTATGAGGTGCACTAGCATTTGGTAGGGTTCCAGTTCAAATTCAAGGAGATAACTATCACCTATAAAGTCTTTTATGATTTGGACCTCCTGCTTCACATAGAATCTGCCCTACCAATACATGCAAGCTGAGAAAGGATATTTTGGATTTTGCCATTGTGGGATCTTAAAGGAGCAGGAGCCCAGAAACAGGTATTCTTGGTTATAGCTCTGAGGTGAGAATGGCACCATCTTCATTATCTTTTTGAAAAGCATTTAAAACAGAGCTTTTCAAGAGACCCCTCAGAGAAGACAGTGAAAAGACTGGTAATAACTAGGAGATCTGTGGGTTGAATGACCAGTTATTTTATTTATTTGTATTCACAGAGTTATATTTTTATGTTTTATATATATTCTGTTATAAACTGCCCAGAGTTGTTTGATGGCGTGGCATAAAATATGTTTAAATTACTTACTTACTGGCTCTTATTTTAGAGTAATTCTCTCAAATATCTTGTTAATTTTTGCAGTAACATAGGATAGCTATGTGTACATTGCTTATATAGTGAAGCTAAGCCCAGAACATATATCACATCTAGATATGTTTAAGGCTACAATCCAGTTCACATTTACATGAATTTGACAGGGTTAACCTCTGAACAGACATTAATAGTCTTGCACAATTGTTTCTAAAAATAAGACTTGATCTTGAGATTGTGCAATTTGAAGAAGCAGGGAGTTGAGGTTTTTTGCTTGCCTGATTCTCTTAAAAAAACTCAAACATAAAAAGTTGCCCCCTCCCCATTCTAGATTTGCTTTTGAGACCACAAAACTGAAGAGTTGCATGTGGCTGAAGCTTACATACCTATCCCACTCATAGACGGTCTCTGTGTTCCTATAAACAGGTTTTGCCTATAATATTTTGCCTAAACAAAAGTACTTCCCTACCTTCATCCTTCCATTTATGGCTGCTGGCTGGATTGGTAGTTAATATCATGCTTCATCCCTGACAGCGAAGTAGAATTTGTCATCTCCTTTAAGGATAGCAGGCTATCTTATGAACTGCAGAGCAAGCTTCCTAACACAATCTCACATCTGCCTCCCAGGATTGATTGATTGATTGATTTAATATCCCACCTTTATTATTTCTATAAATAACTCAAGGCAGAGAACATACCTAATATTCCTTCCTCCTCCTATTTTCCCCACAACAACAACCCTGTGAGGTGGGTTGGGCTGAGAGAGAGTGACTGGCCCAAGGTCACCCAGCCGGCTTTCATGCCCATGGCAGGACTAGAACTCTCCGTCTCCTGGTTTCTAGCCCATTGCCTTAACCACTAGACCACACTGGCTCTTTGCTGCCTGAGGGGGCTTCCTCACTCTGCTCAAGGGTAGAGCCAGTTCTGCATCTAGCAGACCTTTGATCCAAAGCTTTGCCTTCTGTGCCAAACAACGCTTCATAAGAAGCTGTCTTTGTGTCTTTATCTTTCAGCAAATGGGAATGGGACAAATGCAGACCAGCTACTTCTTCCTGATGTTCATGCACATAAACTTCACACATTGGGGTAGGGGTGGGGTATGGACAGAACCCCTCCCCTGCTCAGATTTAATAATGCTTCTATGCAACCATACTCATCTGTTCTTAGAACATACTGCATTATGTTCATATGGATTTAATGAATGGGATGCTTTCCTCCAATCTCTTATAGTATACCTGTCATATTGCTGTTTAGGTAAGATTGCAGATGAAAATAGAGCGTGATAATTGCATGCACATTCACAATATTTGGAGGTGTTTGTTTTCCCCCAAGGAACATGTTCAAGCTTCTTTATTCCTGTTTTCAATGTATATTTCTGGATCTTCTCAGATCTTCAGGTATTCAGAAGAAGACAGAGTTCATATAACACAGCCGCGTTCATAGACCCATCCCACCCGGTCATGCAGAGAGGGCATGTTACGGAGCCCGTCTGTAAAAGAATTTCATCTAGTGCGGTCCAGAAAATGAACCTTCTCTGCAATAGCTCCCGCCATCTGGAACACTCTTCCCCCAGAGGTGAGACAGGCCCCCTTGTTCCTGGACTTCCGCAAAAAACTAAAAAAACTGGTTGTGTCAACATGCCTGGGGCAGGAGGGGGAATAGTCTTCCTTGGAGATGGCTAGCATCCTAGAAGGGCCCTTTGTACTCATGGGTTGAGATGCAATTTTAGCCATCTGGATTTTATTACACTTTATATTTTTACTGTTTATTATACTTATACTTATTGTATTTAACGGCACTGAATTTTAAACTTTGTTTGTTGTAAACCGCCCAGAGTCCCCCTTTTGGTGGGAGATGGGCGGTGATAAAATTTGAGAGAGAGAGAGAGGGAGGGAGGGAGGGAGGGAGGGAAAGAAAGAAAGAGTCACATACCATTTAAACTCATGTGGAGCCTGACTCTCAGACACAGTATTGTGGAGATTGGTATCTTAGTATCTGCATCTTAAAAACATAAAACCTACCTTTGTCCCACCTGCAGCTGCTGCTTTTACAAGGTATTCTTCACTTACCTTTCAACATACAGAAAAATAAGATTACTTCTCTTAATGTTGAAGAGCCCCAGGCATCTCCACAAAGAACAGCCCTTGTGGCATTGCTGACTGCATCGACAGCCATTTACCTGTGGTTATTAATAAACTTGCAAGATGGTTAGTTAAAGTGTAGGAAAACAAAGTCACCTGTAATGCAACCGTGGTGTTCTTTGCAGGGTATTTTCCCACCAGTCCTTGTTCTTTCCGTTTCTTGAATTTCCTGAAGTAGTCCTGTATCAGAAAGGTGGCATAGAACTTCCCCACGGTTACCTCATCATCTAAATGAACAGACCAGAGAGATGTCTCCCAACTCAGCGCATTTCATTAAAAGCCAATATATACTCTTTATCCAAGTGAGAAAAAAATGCGATCAGTGCTTTGTGCTTTAGGGTTCTGGCTTATAACAAGGCAGCCTAAATCTAGCATAAAGCGATGTTTAACAGGCAAACTAGGCTAAGCAGTAGAAGCAGATAGGTGAACTATGTCTTATGAAAGGAAAATAGATTATTTTATTAAAATTCAAAGAGGAAGCAGTTCTTTTAAGAGGCTGATATTTACACGGACCTGAAAAACTTTCATCAGTTTGAACCAAATTATTAAAGTAAGAGCAGCCTGGGAAAGTCTGAGGTTTATTTGGATTTGGTGCTTTTAAAGGAGGGGTGTGCAACTTTTTAGGGCAAGAGCTGCATGTTGGAGACTATAGAAATCTAAATTAAATTAACTGAAACAGAATTAATTAATTGAAAATAATTTCCCTTCCATGTCAAAAAAATCAAATTTCACTGTCAAAAATGTATGGGGTCTGCATGTGGCTTTGATATTATTGATTAAAGGAAATAATCTCTGTAACAGATTCAAATATATCCAGTTACTATTATTCATATAACTTTCTAAACTATTAAGGTGCTATGTAGTTTTTCTCAGTGAGTACCCAGCAAGTTATTCTCATATAAAATAATGTGTCATCAGAAATCAGGCTTTGGGGCAAATGCTATTATCTTAAATTGATCTCCTTATACTGGAAGACTTGCTTTATGGGGTCTTTAGGAAGATGTTACAATGGAATAGGAAAGAATTTACTCCTCTTGCCAGATGTTGGTTCCCAGTAATAGGATACATTGAACAGCATTCTGGCTTTGACCATTAAATGCACAGGTATAACTCAGGAGTGATCATTTCAGGAGAAAGAGCTGCACTTGACTCACAGGGAGAGATTCCCATCGCTCTACTCTTACTCCTCACTCAGATCTCCTCTGGATAGCCTTCCACACTTTGGTGATGATTTTAAGGCACACGGGGGCATTTTTTCTGAAAACTGTTAGGAGTTCCTTTTGATTATTAGTGTTATATAATCAAATACTGTTTCTCTACCATATCTGGTTCTGATTTCAGAAAGGAGGAAAAAATAGTATCTTTTAAAAATTTCATCCGTATTACTTTTTACATTATGGGCAATTACAAAGAATTTCATTTTAAGCTTGCATTAAATGTCTTCCTGAAATAACTTTATTTATTTATTTATCAGATTTCTCTGCCGCCCATCTCGTACCCAACAACTCTAGGGGGCTTATTATTCTAATTAGATTAATAATACTATAGATGGAGCAAGATCATATATGATAAATATTTTATATTGCATTCCATTAGAAGAGTTTTTAAACAAACTTTAAGATTTAAAGTAGCTTGGTTGGGAGTACAGTCTGTTCCACACTCTCTCTTAAATAGCACTGTTGAGCCTGATCTTATCATGTGACATTTAAAAGGTCCTCAGCTTCATCAATCTCCATTTGTAACAATGCAAGGCCCTAGCATTTCACAGTCAAGTTCAGAAAGCAAAATTAAACTTTTTCTTTAAATCTTCATGATTATTTAACTATACTTGAGGATGAGAGCACTTAATGTGTAATCCGTCTTGGAAATCATTTTCTTGAAGTGATTCTCATTGAGAATATAGCTGAATTAACTTGTCTTTTTTACCACTAAATGCTCATAGAATAGTTGCACTGAATGTTCCCCTGTGCATATAAACAGAATCCTTCAGAATTCAGTGTCTGTGGAAAACCATGCAATCAACAGAGATGCATTTTGAGTCTACTGAGAAAGGAATTCATGAAATGGTAAGAATTTGATTCTTTGATTGGGTCGACTGCCTGTATATTCTATCCTGATCAGTGATGACTGTATTCACCTACTATGTCAAAGGAGACCCCCAACTGACAGAGTCCACACATTAAGGACTACCTTTGACAAAAGATGGTGCTAAAGCTTTGCTATCATAAAAGTAATAAAAGAAAAAAATACCTACACACAGATCTTGGTGAACCAGGAGGACCGGAAGGAAACAGAATAGGCGCCAAGATTTATTAAGATAGTTGTGGCAATAAGCTTATGACAAAGCTCCTTCTCAAAAGATTCTCAAAAAGATATGAACTTTAATAAGGGAATGCTATTTATAATGGATTTTAGAGGACAAAGAAATAAGAAAACAAAATGGGACAAAATACTTTGTACACTATAATAGACAAACTGACAGCATGCCTTGAGCTGGCCTATCATAATATACAAATATTTTCTTTCTGCTGTATAAGCATGTTTTAAAGTGGGCATTCACAAATTCACATTTGCAAACCGCCTGCCTTTGCTTGCAATTTCTTGCTTGCAATAGAACATCAGAATATGCAAAAGAGGACAGACTTAGAGCATATTTCACAGACCAAACATGGACCATTTCTTAGCTTCTTAATTTGGGCACAGTACACATTGCTAGGTACGTGAAGGGGAGCAGCTAAGCAGAAGTGGTCACAGAAGAAACAGAGCTGAGATCAACATGAAAAAAGATTAGAGGGGATGAATTTCAACAAAATGAAGTCTGGAAGAAGACAGAGAGTACCATATAGGTTTCAGTGTGCTCATAAGAGTTAAGAATAGGGGCTATAAAGGAAACCTTGGAGCAAAACAGGCAAATGGATTTTAGTGCTTATTTTTTTCCCATCATCATTCATTCTGAACCACATTTTTTGCAATGTAATTTGACATTTGACATTCAAATCACTTTTAGTCTCTTTCCAGGTATTAGCAAATTAGGAAAATTATTGGATTTAAAACCCTAATATTTTCTTGTGTTAGTATTTATTATTCCATAACTCTGTTTATTATTTGAGTATGGTGAGATGACCATACATTTAGTTTGTTTAGGTCTTGTCTGAGAGAGGTAATTGAAATTAATAAAATAATATAACCTAACTTAAGGTAGATAGAAACTTTGCTCTGCCTAATACATGGCCTACATCCATGCATTTTCATTCTAAGCCATTGATCTGATCTGAAATATAAACCAGCCTACTTTATATTGCTTAAACTGAAGCTATATCATCTTGAATTTGTAACAGAATATTTCAGGCTCATAAGAATCTGCAGGCATGCTTTTCTATAGGTCATTTCTTTCATATTCCCAAATTATAATAATATCCTTTCCTTCTTCAAGGTAACCTATGCTTTGTAAAGTTTTCCCTGTGCTTGCACTAAAATTTGGCAGTCTTCTGTTTCCTGCATTTTAATGGCAACTTCTTTGCTTTTGCTTTAGGCAGGTTCAGTCACTTATCTTGTCACAATACACTGATATTATTTTATACACAGTGATGCTATTGTGCTGAACTCTCAAATTCCACTTTAAAGAAGGTTGCACTATGTGTTAGGTCTAAATCATATACTCAGTAAAAGGCTCTTCATGCTCAGTTTAGACAGGCATGGCTCGCTATTCTGAAGCATGTCTCTGTATTTCAATAAAAAGAGGGGAATGAAGCTGGCCAGAGGCAACACTGATTCCATGCCACCACCCTAAAACAGAATTGCTTCAGAATATTCTGAAAAGACTGATAGTTGAAAGGCATAGAGGCTGCAGAAAAAGCTGAAGCACATAGTTACAACAGTAACAAAAGCGATTCATCTAGGCCATGCAAGAATTCAGCTGTGAGGCTGGAAAAAAGCAGAAGGGGACACAGAAATGTCATTTTAAATGTGCAGTATCTGTTCTCTGGATAGTTGGCATTGCTTGGCATTGCCCCATCCCACCCTGAATCTGAGTTGTCAGTTGCCAGTGGCTTCTTCTGGGCTGAAAAGAAGGGCAGCTAAACACGTTCTCTCTTTCCTGAAATGCTAATAGCTCATCCTTGGAGAGAAAACAGAATTCAGTACCTTCAGGAATAAGTCATTTTTCCAAACCTAAACCAGAGTGATCTTGAAGGCTGCAATAATGCTAAAGAAGTACAGTAAAGTATAAACATTCCAGAAAATGAACTCTAATAGTTGGTATCTCCTGGATGTCTGAGAGCAGCCTGAGATGTTTTATAACTATGCAACAGATCCTGCACTTTTAAAATGAAAAAAGCAAGTCAGAACATCACCTACAATCAACACTATCACTGGGTTTATCAACAAACAATATAAATATCCATATATGATTAATGTGTACATTTGCATTTAACTTAGATACATAATTGTATATAAATCAACAGTAACTTTCCTAGTTACATAGTTCTAGCTAATATACTAAAATTAGTGGAGTCTTTAGTCTGTGTTTCTTAATAAAATTACTTACTCTTGATTAACTATTTTCTTAGATTTTGAAGAAAATTTAGCTTTTGTTATTGTTTCGTGCTAAAAATTCTGAAGAAAAACAAGTGATAAAGAATGGCTCACAAATTTCAGATTAAATTCCAAGTTCAAATGCATTAGTGGAGATAATAAGGGCTTCTTATTTGCAAATCATTATTCTGAAGCCTATAAATTGAAAGGTTTATCTATAAATGAGTAATTCACAACAGCAATGTTTAAATTTGTTATTTCAGAATGCTATGTTATGTTTAACATAAATGTGTTTTTCTTAACATATTTAACATAAATGTGTTTTCAGAACGTTATGTGTTTTTGTTTAACATAAATGGGTAAATTAATATCTAAAACTTTACTATTTTGTCACTTAGTTAACATTAGCATTCTGACTGAACTGTTGTAGTATTTTTCTATGTCTTGTATTTAAAATGTAGAAGCTATAGGAAATCCTGTTACTAACCACCAGCAGGAGGAACAACTTGGTCCAGGAGCTTCATACTAGTTTTCTTCCAGATTTTCTTTATAACTGCCCTGAGTTCTTCATTTGCTTGCTCTAGATTTCCTGGGGAGAAGGGGAAGGAGGATATTACACGTATCAACATGTAACTAAACAGCAAACTGGCAATACCTTTTCACATGGTTTAAATCTCTACAGCCAAGCCAAAGTTAAAGGAAGTTTCCACAAAAAAGTCACTAGCTTATGACACCAGCTTACTCTGCTTTTGCTTTGGGATAACATCACATAGACAAATCTGATTCAGATTCAAGAGAAGGTCCAGCACTTTGCTTTGTGATAATTGTCCCACAGCAAATCTGGCAGGTTGTGATTAATTGACTTCGAATTGGTTCCTGTCTTGGACTGTTTCAGGAACACCTCCTCACTGCTACTGCTGCTGCTGCTGCTGCTGCTGCTGCTGCTGCTTTCATGGCAAGGGAAGGTATTGACCAGGGAAACACACACAGTGGCCACCTGGATGCACTTGAGAAGCTGACAAGCCTGAACTGGAGGGTGACAGCTGGTTTCACAGCCCCTTCAGCAACCAGTACAGAAGCAGTGCTGACCGTGATTCAGGATGCAGTTAACAGACATCAACATTAGTACTGCTGACAGCCATTTCAGTGAACAAGTGGGATAAACAAGGATGACTTTACACGAAATGCCCTCCATCGTAAAACAAATTTGTATCTTAAGAATACAGACTAGTTCAAAAAGCCGTCTGACGTACTGACCATATGCAAAACTTTATCTCATGACAGTTAATTCTCTGGATGCCTTGAAGCAGCTGTCGAAAGGAAAACGAAGGTTATGACCAATTGGTCCTCTAATCTTCAGATACCAGGCTGAAGCAGGGGTTCAAAATAAAGAAGCTACTGACACTAATTATTTGATAAGGAGAAACAAAGAATGATTAGAATATATATTGTAGGCTCCTACCTTCAGTTTTGATCTTCAAGGCTGTTCTTACTAAAGCGAACAGAGTAGCATTGAACATAACTGTCCCATCACTGTTTAGGGGCATGTTCATGGCTACCAACCTCTGCAGATATTTAAGAAATAAAGAGACACAAAGAAGATTCAGTATATGTTTATCAGATGTTTAAAAAGTGCGTGCACAGGAAATTCATCTGAAGAAATACATAGGACAACATATCACAGTCAAACAGTTATTACTGCTCAAAGGTGATATGAGCTGAGTACTACAGGAATATCTTACGAAATAGAGGAATTTTGCCTGACACAAGTGTTCTGTAAGTAACTGTTTTATAATTAACACAGAAGGTAACTCATACCAAACACAGCTTATACATTAATGGGAGAAGATAAATATTTGGCACAAACATACCATAATTATTATTAAGTCTCATTCCTTTTTATTTGATAGCTTCATATTTATGTTTAGTTCTGTCATAAAATCCATGGGGCATATTTACAGCTGCAGGAATAATAAAAAGTAAATTGTGGATAATGACTCTAGATATCTTTCAAATCTCCACTGTTTTGAGATGAGACTTGGTTTTTTTTCAATAAATATAACTATTTTATTTACCAAAGAAAATGGGATGATTCTTCCTCCTCATGGCCAATTTAGAGGCATTTGGCTAATCTCAGCTAATAGCAGAATGCTAGTTTCATGTTATGATTCAATTACTTATTTCTTATTTAGTGCAAATATTAAGCTGTGTCTAGGCCAGGGTTTAGAATGTTCAAACTATCGAACAGTGGCACTCATTTCACATGCCAGTAAGGTAATGCTCAAGATCCTGCAAGGTAGACTTCAGCAATTCATGGAGCGAGAATTGCCAGATGTACAAGCTGGGTTTAGAAAAGGCAGAGGAACTAGGGACCAAATTGCCAATATCCACTGGATAATGGAAAAAGCCAGGGAGTCTCAGAAAAACATCTATTTCTGTTTTATTGACTGTTCTAAAGCCTTTGACTATGTTGTTGTTGTTTATTCGTTTAGTCGCTTCCGACTCTTCGTGACTTCATGGACCAGCCCACGCCAGAGCTTCCTGTCGGTCGTCAACACCCCCAGCTCCCCCAGGGACGAGTCCGTCACCTCTAGAATATCATCCATCCATCTTGCCCTTGGTCGGCCCCTCTTCCTTTTGCCTTCCACTCTCCCTAGCATCAGCATCTTCTCCAGGGTGTCCTGTCTTCTCATTATGTGGCCAAAGTATTTCAGTTTTGCCTTTAATATCATTCCCTCAAGTGAGCAGTCTGGCTTTATTTCCTGGAGGATGGACTGGTTTGATCTTCTTGCAGTCCAAGGCACTCTCAGAATTTTCCTCCAACATTTGACTATGTGGACCATAACAAATTGTGTCAAGTTCTTAGAGGTATGAGGATACCAAGTCATCTTGTCTGCCTCCTGAAGAATCTGTATAATGACCAAGTAGCAACAGTAAGAACAGACCACGGAACAACGGACTGGTTTAAGATTGGGAAAGGAGTACGGCAGGGCTGTATACTCTCACCCTACCTATTCAACTTGTATGCAGAACACATCATGCGACATGCTGGGCTTAAGGAATCCAAGGCTGGAGTTAAAATTGCTGGAAGAAACATTAACAATCTCAGATATGCAGATGATACCACTTTGATGGCTGAAAGCGAAGAGGAACTGAGGAGCCTTATGATGAAGGTGAAAGAAGAAAGTGCAAAAGCTGGTTTGCAGCTAAACCTCAAAAAAACCAAGATTATGGCCACCAGCTTGATTGATAATGGGCAAATAGAGGGAGAAAATGTAGAAGCAGTGAAAGACTTTGTATTTCTAGGTGCGAAGATTACTGCAGATGCTGACTGCAGTCAGGAAATCAGAAGACGCTTAATCCTTGGGAGAAGAGCAATGACAAATCTCGATAAAATAGTTAAGAGCAGAGACATCACACTGACAACAAAGGTCCGCATAGTTAAAGCAATGGTGTTCCCTGTAGTAACATATGGCTGCGAGAGCTGGACCATAAGGAAGGCTGAGAGAAGGAAGATAGATGCTTTGGAACTGTGGTGTTGGAGGAAAATTCTGAGAGTGCCTTGGACTGCAAGAAGATCAAACCAGTCCATACTCCAGGAAATAAAGCCAGGCTGCTCACTTGAGGGAATGATATTAAAGGCAAAACTGAAATACTTTGGCCACATAATGAGAAGACAGGACACCCTGGAGAAGATGCTGATGAAAGAGCACCCTGGAGAGTGGAAGGGAAAAGGAAGAGGGGCCGACCAAGGGCAAGATGATAGATGATATTGTAGAGGTGATGGATTCGTCTCTGGGGGAGCTGGGGGTGTTGACAACCAACAGGAAGCTCTGGCGTGGGCTGGTCACGAAGAGTCGGAAGCAACTAAACGAATAAACAACAACAAAGGCCAGGGTTTCTTAACCAGAGTTCTGTGGAACCCTAGGGTTCCATGAGAGATCACTAGGCATTCCCTGGGAGATCATGATTTATTTAAAAAAATATTTCAAATTTGGGCAACTTCACATTAAAGAGGTAAGTTTCATTCTTTATTTTTAGTTTAAGAATACCCTTAATGCATATATACAGGCCTACACATGAAATAAATATAACAATTTTGTAACTTCTGGCCTATGTTTGAGCCTGAATGTGCAGGGATTTCCCGAGGCCTGAAGAATATTTCAAGGGTTCCTTCAGGGTCAAAGGTTGAGAAAGGCTGGTCTAGGCACTACCCCAATGCTGCTGATCTGCTGAAGGTGGGATGGCATTTGTATACACTCAGTATACAGTATATACTCAGAAACTTCCATATGACTCAGAACCTATTGTGTTTTTCCTGCTTATATTTTACATCAGTACGCAATGGTTTTTGATCAAAGGGCCTCAATTTGTTTTGTTTTGTTATGCTTGGGAGTGACATGAGGTATAACCAGTGATGTCAAGAGCAAAATCCCTGTCATGTACTTTTTTAAAAACTGGAAACTATCAATATTACTTCTTTAATTATAGGGGGCTGTAGATGTATATGGGGCTTCTTCACCTCCTTTCAAAACTGTGAATAGCAAATGAATAAAAATCCTATTTCTGGATTCTCCAAAACATCCTTTTACTACCAGCCCAAATACTATTCTATATCACTGAACCTAAAAGAAGTAGCATTATTTTTGTAATATTATCCAAAGGAGCCTAGAAAAAAAAGCTAATAGGTAACACTGGAGAATTGGGTGCACAGGATTTACAGGCATCTCTTCACTAGAAAAGTGCATTACATAGAGCAGTGTTTCTCAACCTTGGCAGTTTGAAGATGGGTGGACTTCAACTCCCAGCATGGCTGGATGGGGAATTCTGGGAGTTGAAGTCCACACATCTTCAAGCTGCCAAGACTGAGAATCACACAGAGGTATTCAAAGAATCAATGGCCTGAGCCTACCTTGCACGCAACTCGGTGAGGACATAATTTCCCAAAACCAAGGGGAGGCTGGATGCGTCGCAGTAAAGTAACAACATCAAGGTGTTTTATTCTCCCCCTACAAAAGAGATTCAGAAAAAATTAAATAGCTCCAGCTGACTTACATTAGGCATTGTTTTGAGATTGTTTTTTTACTCCTTTGATAGGGACATATTGTAGTCCAATCATGAGTCTAACTTACTTTGCTTCAGGGTCATATTCTGACCATATTCTTTTAAATTCATCTAGGTGATGTGGACCAAGGATAGACCAATCACGTGTCAGGTAATCAAAGTTGTCCATGATGACAGCCACAAAAAGATTGATAATCTTAAAAATAATTGAAGACAGTATTAACATATAACTCAGGTAACAATAAAAAAGAATACTGCAAAAATGTTATGTATTTATTAAATTGGACTTGGGCTCTGAGATAGATATATCTTTTTTGTGTGTGTGCGCCTTCAAATCAGTCTTGACTCCTGGCGACTGCCTGGAAAAGTTTCTGCAATTTTCTTGGCAAGATTTTGGAAGTAGTTTGCCATTGCCTTCTTCCTAGGGCTGAGAGAGAGTGACTAGCCCAAGATCATCCAGCTGGTTTGTTCCTAAGGAGCGGCTAGACTTCTTGGTCTCCCGGTTTCTAGTCCGAGCCCTCACCACTACACCAAACTGGCTCTCCATATCTGTCTTATATCTTAGATAGATACACTGTAAATGCATGCTAAAAATGAGGTTGGGGAAGACTAAGTCTATACACTTGCCCCATTTATCTGGCTGTAAATGCCACTGCTTTTGAGTAGAACAAATACAGGATTATGCTGTTAGCTCCCTTTGGAAGGATGTTCCACGGGAAAGGCCTTGTTCTTTATGTCCACCTTCCATTCTTTAAATGGCAAGTGGAATGGTTATTAGAGCAGGAGTTGGACAGATTTCTATGACTGGAAGCTAATCTTAAAATGGCTTTGGTTCCATACCATTTACTGCTTTAAAGATTAGAGTCAATTTAAGATATTCGTAAATATACTAGAATGTCAGCTTCCTGTGAAATTGAAAATGTTACACCAACTCTGGAGATTTAAAATGTTAATACTAGCTGGACTGCAAACACTTTATAATGGAAACTGCAACAACAGTGAAAGAAAAAAAGCAGACTATTCTGGAAAAGGAAATGCTACGCTGAGCAAACATAATACTACGGAACATATCCGTTTCAAGGGAAGACACATGTTTCCATTAATCAGAATGTTATTAGAAGAAAATATTTGGAGGAAAACAATAGAACTATGGATATTATCCCCTTAAGTTATTGCATATAATATTCATGTACAATGCATGAATATTTACATGAGTACTTATTGACATCAGCATACTACTTGATTATACTTTGACAATAAAATATAGGATTAAATAACAAGTAATGCAATGTATCATGGTTAGATTACTTTCTAGTTTCCATGGAGTTAATGGGCACTGCAGATTTCTGTGGGGAGGAAGAATCTATTCTATCAGTCCACTCCAGAAGTCTAATTGGATTCTGCTGGTTTCCAAAAGGCATTGGGGGAATTTCTCAAAGGCCTGGAAGGCAGTTGCCTGGTCAACCTCTAGAAAAGGCATTGGGGGAATTTCTCAAAGGCCTGGAAGGCAGTTGCCTGGTCAGCCTCTAGAAAAGAGGGAGGCAGTGATACTAGACAGGATTGCTCCTGAGGAGGCTCCCTCTCGTCACTGACCCACAGTAACTCCTTGCTGTACTGAGGAGTTCCAAGAGATGAAACAACAGAAGAGATGCCAAGGGCATTGGTGGCATAAGATAAAGGATGAATGTGACAGAACATAAGAAAGAGCTCAGTTTGAGCCTAACTGTGGCAATAATAGTGGCAAAGCCATCTTACGTCACTGTTTTTATTGCAGCTGTTGAGTCCCACCACTGAGGGAATGTCCTTTTCAAGGATCCTGGCTTGAGCCTTCTCATTGATGGGCCCCTTCTTTGGAACAAACAGCTTACCCCCAGATATTCGTATCACCCTCTCCTTACTATATTTTTGGAGAGACATAAAAACATTGCCCTTCAGAAAGCCTTTTGGGGAAAAATAAGAGAATGTTATCTTGAATGGTGATACATTGGACTGATAGATAATAACTGTATTAAGTGAATTTTGTTTTTAATCTGATATTAATACTGCAAGCATTCAAAGTCCCTGAAAATGGAACACTATATAAGTAATAGCGGAGCGGAGAGGAGAGGAAGGGAAACTATAAACTGAATTTAACTAAGCTAATGTGCTTTATGGATTAATAGAATTAATCTTTAGTGCATTTGACTGCTCAAATTTTAGCCATTTAGAAATTTTACTTTCTAGACTCACCAAAAAAGCACATAACATATAGAAACTGATGAAATAAATAATAGCAAAATTGCTTCCACATGTATATTCTTCTTCAGGGTTAAAGTCAGATTCTGGGTCACAACGTTTTCCTGGCATGCAAGCCAACATGATCTCTTGCCAAGCCTCTCCTGTGGCACACCTTTAATGTGGAACAAAGGAAGATAAAATGAGGCAAATAATACTGTTTCTACTAGAATAACATTACTATTACTGTTTCCTAATAATGGTTCCAGGCAATGTAAGTGAAGGCACAGTAAAGAGATGTCATGTTATGTTGTTTATTTAAAAATGTATTAAACCTTTATGTACTGCTTCCCATTAAAAATCTTGAAAGTATAGGTGCATTGATTTTAGCAGTATTAAATGTACTATGTGTTTCCGCCCACATTTATTTATTTATTTTTCAAATTTATCACCACCCATCTCCTCCCACCATAGGGACTTTGGGTGGTTTACAACGAAGTTAATCAATTAAAACAGTAAATACACAATACAAATACAATATATAAAAATATAAATACCATTAATAAATAGATATAAGAATAAAATCCAAGTGGCAAGATCTAATTCAGTCCATGTGCGTGAGGAGTGCTGTAAGGTGCCAGCCATCCCCACACGGAACTACTCCCTTCTCTGCCCCAAGCAAGACGGCAGAGCTAAGTCTTCAGGTTCCTCTGGAAGGCCAGGAGTGATGGGGCTAACCTCAGCTCCGGGGGCAGCGTGTTCCACAGGGCAGGAGCTACTGCAGAGAAGGCCTGCCTTCTGGACCCCACCATTCTCTTGTAGACAGGGTGCGCAACATGCTCTCTCTGTATGATCAGGTGGGACGGGTTGATGTAATGGGGAAGAGGCGGTCCCTCAGGTAGCCTGGCCCCATGCCATGTAGGGCTTTAAGGGTGATAACCAACACCCTGAATTGGACCTGGAAACAGACTGGTACCCAGTGCAGCTCGCGTAGTAGAGGTGTTATGTGCGCTGATCTTGGGGCACCAAAAATAACCTGCGTGGCTGCATTCTGGACCAGCTGTAGCTTCCAGATACACTTCAAGGGTAGCCCCAGGTAAAGCGCATTGCAATAGTCTATGTGGGAGATAACAAGGGCATGAGTGACTGTTTAAAGGGCCTCCCAATCCAGGAAAGGGCGTAACTGGTGCACAACATGAAGCTGCACAAAGGCCCTCCTGGCCACAGCTGCCACCTGGTCTTCGAGCAGGAGCCGTGAGTCCAGGAGGACCCCCAGATTTAGGGGTTACATGTATAATAGGCAGCCCAGAAATACAAGAATACAGAACTCCTATTACACTATATCATTAGGCGATCATTGAGAACAACACACTTAGTGCCTAGCTCTCCTAAGTTCCTATTTATCAGCAATGCATTAATCCATTCCCTGCACCAATGCAGGCTACTTATGGCAAGCAAAGGCAAAAGCCTGCCATGAATCCATTGGATGAATCTCTGTCAGACAAAGAGAAGGAAGAAGGGCTAGAAGGGGAGTTCATGAAGCCTGAGGGCAAAGTTTCTCCTGTAGCCTCAGAAGGAGTCAGGAATTCTGGGACAGAAGCAACTTCTACCCTGACCCTGAAAACATTCCACAACCCCCCATTGTGGGACAATGACCAGAGTGATGCAAAAATGCAAGTCTTCAAGGCCAAGCTTCTTACAAGTAACGATTTAGTTGGGAGCCAATAATTTCTTCTCAGGAGATCTTGTTTTCTAACATTTCTCCCATCCTTTTGGGGGAGATGGGCGGTGATATAAATTTGAAAAATAAATAAATAAATAAAAACATTTAATAACCACCAGTTGAATTTGGGTGGAGTCTTCTGTTGCCTATGAATAAAAGCTTTGGGCAAATTCTGCACTGGCTTCCAGCATGCTTCCAGGTGCAATTCAGGATGCTGGTTATCACAGTTAAAGCCCTGCATGGGACAGAGACAGGTTACTTGCAGGGTCGTCTGTCTGTCTCCATCTGTCAGCCTTGGGTGCAGATATGTAAGTAGTATGGTTTGAGTTGTGTTGTAATAACGTAGGCTTCATCATTTGCTCTCCTATGCCACTGCACCCAGCCCCTTGCAAACTATGTTACTTGGGATCTATGTAGATCAAATTTGACCAAATTTTCTTAGTTTGAACTTTAGTCTGCTGCTTAACTATCTTATATATCATCTAATTGTACAGTACTACCTCTGTACTTTCTGGCCCTTGGATGGGGCTTTTCTCCCTGCCTCTCCTTTGAATGTCCCAGCTTTTAATTTGTTGACAATGTTCCTTGCAACTACATTGGACAGGACAGGGATACAGCAGCTACTGAATGTATAATCTCAACAGTCATACCTAACTGGACCACCATGTTATTTGGGACAGTAAGGAAGGATATGTGGACAGAACATGATTAGGCTACCCAAATTGCCTTTTAGCTCTCATATGCAATTTCTATTTGTATTCAATTACATGCCCCCACATTGACCTTTGGCCTCCTAATTGGAGGTCACTGCAGGGTATCTCCTGCCAATCCTATCTCTTTTTCTGTTAGCTACTGATGACCTCGTAAAATATATCTACCCGTGAACTGGCCTTTTCTGCTTTCTGAAAAGTAGGAAACGACAATAGTTTCAAGCTGTTTGTAATGTGGTAGAAGTTAAGGTGGATATTTTCACTTCTTTTAAAGTAAAGCATTGAAGATCTGAAAAATCGTATCTCATTAAAAAAAAATCACCAAATAATAGTGAACCAAGAAACAAGCAAGAATATGGCATTTCTTATATTTTAGTTTCTTCACCATCACTTTTAACTTATTGGGCAGACTAAACATATGTGGATTACTGAGGAATTCCAGCAGAAGTACCAGAATGATTCACCTGATGTCCCATCTTAGATTTGTTGTTGTTGTTTATTCGTTTAGTCACTTCCAACTTTTTGTGACTTCATGGACCAGCCCATGCCAGAACTTCCTGTTGTTTGTCAACACCTCCAGCTCCCCCAGGGACAAGTCCGTCACCTCTAGAATATCATCCATCCATCTTGCCCTTGGTCGGCCCCTCTTCCTTTTCCCTTCCACTCTCCCTAGCATCAGCATCTTCTCCAGGGTGTCCTGTCTTCTCATTATTTCAGTTTTGCCTTTAATATCATTCCCTCAAGTGAGCAGTCTGGCTTTATTTCCTGGAGGATGGACTGGTTTGATCTTCTGGCAGTCCAAGGAACTCTCAGAATTTTCCTCCAGCACCACAGTTCCAAAGCATCTATCTTCCTTCTCTCAGCCTTCCTCATGGTCCAGCTCTCACAGCCATATGTTACTACGGGGAACACCATTGCTTTAACTATGCGGACCTTTGTTCTCAGTGTGATGTCTCTGCTCCTAACTATTTGATAGAGATTTGTCATTGCTCTTCTCCCAAGGATTAAGCGTCTTATGATTTCCTGACTGCAGTCAGCATCTGCGGTAATCTTCACACCTTGAAATACGAAGTCTTTCACTGCTTCTACATTTTCTCCCTCTATTTGCCAGTTATCAATCAAGCTGGCGGCCATAATCTTGGTTTTTTTGAGGTTTAGCTGCAAGCCAGCTTTTGCACTTCCTTCTTTCACCTTCATCATAAGGCTCCTCAGTTCCTCTTCGCTTTCAGCCATCAAAGTGGTATCATCTGCATATCTGAGATTGTTAATGTTTCTTCCAGCGATTTTAACTCCAGCCTTGGATTCCTCAAGCCCAGCATGTCGCATGATGTGTTCTGCGTACAAGTTGAATAGGTAGGGTGAGAGTATACAGCCCTGCCGTACTCCTTTCCCAATCTTAAACCAGTCCGTTGTTCCGTGATCTGTTCTTACTGTTGCTACTTGGTTGTTATACAGATTCTTCAGGAGGCAGACAAGATGACTTGGTATCCCCATATCGCTAAAAACTTGCCACAATTTGTTATGGTCCACACAGTCAAAGGCTTTAGAATAGTCAATAAAACAGAAATAGATGTTTTTCTGAAACTCCCTGGCTTTATCCATTATCCAGTGGATATTGGCAATTTGGTCCCTAGCTCCTCTGCCTTTTCTAAACCCAGCTTGTACATCTGGCAATTCTCGCTCCATGAATTGCTGAAGTCTACCTTGCAGGATCTTGAGCATTACCTTACTGGCATGTGAAATGAGTGCCACTGTTCGATAGTTTGAACATTCCTTAGTGTTTCCCTTTTTTGGTATGGGGATATAAGTTGATTTTTTCCAATCTGATGGCCGTTCTTGTGTTTTCCAAATTTGCTGGCATATAGCATGCATTACCTTGACAGCACCATCTCGCAAGATTTTGAACAGTTCAGCTGGGATGCCGCCCTCTCCTGCTTCTTAAGGCCCATTCAACCTCACTCTTCAGGATGTCTGGCTCTAGCTCACTGACCACACCGTCAAAGCTATCCCCGATATTGTTATCATTCCTATACAGGTCTTCTGTATATTCTTGCCACCTTTTCTTGATCTCTTCTTCTGTTAGGTCCTTGCCATCTTTGTTTTTGATCATACCCATTTTGGCCTGGAATTTACCTCCGATGGTTCTAATTTTCTGGAAGAGGTCTCTTGTCCTTCCTATTCTATTGTCTTCTTCCACTTCTTCACGTTGCTTGTTTGAAAATAATTCCTTATCTCTTCTGGCTAACCTCTGGAATTTTGCATTTAATTGGGCATATCTCCCCCTATCACTGTTGCCTTTTGCTTTCCTTCTTTCCTGGGCTACTTCTAGTGTCTCAGCAGACAGCCATTTTGCCTTCTTGGTTTTCTCTTTCTTTGGGATGTATTTTGTTGCTGCCTCCTGAACAATGTTGCGAACTTCTGTCCAGAGTTCTTCCAGGACCCTATCTACTAAGTCCAGGCCCTTAAATCTATTCTTTACCTCCACTGCATATTCCTTAGGAATATTAGTGAGCTCATATCTACCTGATCTGTGGGTCTTCCCTAATCTCTTTAGTCTGATCCTAAATTGTGCAAGAAGAAGTTCGTGATCTGAACTACAGTCAGCTCCAGGTCTTGTTTTTACCGACTGTATAGATGTCTGCCACCTTTGGCTGCAAAGGATGTAATCAATCTGATTTCGGTGTAGTCCATCTGGGGGAGTCCATGTATAAAGCCGCCTCTTAGGTTGTTTGAAGAGAGTGAGGTTGTTTGAAGAGAGTGTTTGTTATGCAGAGTGAGTTGTCTTGGCAAAATTCTATCAGCCTATGTCTTGCTTCCTTTTGTTCTCCCAGGCCATGCTTACCTGTAATTCCAGGTGTCATTTGACTGCCCACCTTAGCATTCCAGTCTCCTGTGATGAAAATAACATCTCTTTTAGGCGTGTTGTCCAGTAGGTGCTGCAGATCCTCATAGAACTGCTCTACTTCAGCTTCTTCAGCATCTGTGGTTGGGGCGTATATTTGGATCACTGTGATGTTAGATGGCTTGCCCTGAGTTCGAATTGAGATCATTCTATTGTTTTTTGGATTGTATCCAAGCACTGCTTTAGCCACTTTACTATTAATTATGAAGGCTACTCCATTTCTTCTGTGGTCCTCTTGTCCACAGTAGTAGATCTGGTGGTCATTTGATGTGAAGTGGCCCATTCCAGTCCATTTCAGTTCACTGACACCCAAAATGTCTATCTTTAATCTTGACATCTCACCAATAACCACATCCAATTTGCCCTGGCTCATAGATCTTACATTCCAGGTTCCAATGGTGTGTTGATCCTTAGAACATTGGATTCGCTGTTCACCACCAGCACCATCGGCTGCTAGCCGTCCTTTCGGCTTTGAGCTAGCTGCGTCATCACGTCTGGGGCTAGTTGAACTCATCCTCTGTTCCTCCCCAGTAGCATTTCAACCATCTTCTGACCTGGGGGTCTCATCTTCCGATGGTTATCTTAGATAAGATGGTCATCTTAGATTGAGGTACACTAAATATTTCTCTTGCTTATAACCTATAAATTATCTACACCTTTGAAGGAACAGGTGATTAGTTACTTATGCTAAGTATAAGGAAGAGTTTTATCACAACCTACCACAAAAATCCTCCACACATTTTTGAACTCTATTCCAGGAACAATAAACAAACAAACAGACAAATAAACTTTACCGGAAGAGAAGCAGCACCGCTTGGGGGAAGGTTTGAAAGTTGTTGTTCCTGTTAATTTGACTGCCATCTTTCAGAGCAACTTTGCCAAATACCTGAAAGAGAAGTACCAGCTTACCCACTGTACCTTTTTGCAATTCTGGTAAGCCCAACAGTTAGTTTTCTGCAGTGTTGAGTCAGATGATTCTGGGACACTTGTAATGATGAAACCTTCCCTATTTTTGAACCCCAATAATTAGAATTTACTGGCACATTGACCATTAGCCATAATTGTCAGGTTTCACATGAGAGGTTGGTAGTAAATCTCAGATCTCCAGGTGCTTAATCCCTTATTCAGGAATATCTTATCCATCAGAAGACTTCTAGATATGATTCAACTGGATTAGACTCTATTGCAGACAAAAACAAAACTATATGCGCATAGATAATTTGCCCTCTGCTATGTAAAGAAATCAATTCCTTTATTTAGATCTATGCTCCAGTTAAAACTCTAGACTTTTTCTTCCCATCTTCTTGGTTAACTGATGCTTGGGCATCTTAGACATACAGTATTTACTTAATGGTTTTCTCTAGCATGCAAAACGCTGGTTGCCACCTTGCCACATTCAGCCCTTGCATCACCTCCTTTTCTATTTTCTCCTCCCCTTCTGTGTCTTGTCTCTCCTTACCTCCTTTTGGTTATGGGTGGCTGGAGGGCACTTCCATTTTATCAGCTAGAGCTGAGAAGCTCTTCCCCTTTTAGGTCTCTCCATCCCTCTCACCTGACTGAAGACAGTAGGAAGTGAGGGGAAGGAATTTCTATTTCTTCTTCCATTGAAGCTTATATGATGTATATTCTCATTCAGACCTCTACTTCCCCTTCCCCCTAAAACTGAGCAGGAAGGGGGACTATTTCCATCTTTCCTACTTCTTCATCAGGAGCTCCCCCATTCCAGAAGTTTCTCTCATCTTGGAGTACAGCAGTCTCTGGTTAGTTGTACAAAACCTCCCTCCCCATTTATGTTCACACAATAATACCTTAGACTGGCTTTAATGGGCTGGCAATGAGAAGGCATCTATAAGCAAAACTACAGCATCGTTGCCCTGGTGAAAGGACAGCCCATCAACCATTTCCCAAGCACATCTTCATGCCTGCACCTGTATCCCAGTGTCATACCGCAGCTGAGGCAGCCTAAAGACAGTTTAAGGTGCTGTGCTTTGGAAGTTATTACTTCCCTTATATTGCTCCTCAGGGTGATGAGTTTGAGCACTGTAGGGCTGGCTTTGTTTCACCCACTGGCTTATTAACAAGCAGCCAAGAGATTAAACTTTAACTCTTTGCTGCTACCTTGTAATCAAGTAGTTGACCCATAGCTTTAAGATTTTTAAAAATTAATTAATCAGTTGATGAGTGCATGAAGTAGTCAACAGACTGCTGTGCATGCAAGTTGGAGGAGGCTTTTCACTGGATGGATGTTGGGTTGGGCTGGAATTTCAGTCTTGACATGGGATTTTGTATGTTAATGATATATAGACATTAGCACAACACAGAGTCATTTTGGTGCATAGCATCAGCCCCACTAAGTAGACCAGACCAGGATATCAACACTACAGGAAGGCTGAAACTACTTTTATTGAGATTGGCAATAATAAAAGAATCACAAAAATCTGATTGGGCTGTCCCTCCTCCTCCTCCTCATAGTTTAGAGAATTAGGGAGGCACCTGCCTGAGCCAATTCCAAATGTTATCTGGACATTCTGGACTTAATTCTTTTGCCGAGGTAACAGTTCCTGTACATCTTCATCAAGGGCATCTTCCTTACTCTCTACACTGGCATGCATGCATTGTGGAGGCAGCAAGATTTAGAGTGGCATGATTTCCTGATGGGAGGGGAGCACAGCAAAGCAGCTGTTTAGTTGTGGCCTATACTGTGAAGAAATATCCCTAAAAATGGTTGTGCAGCATCTTTGTGCTATGACAAGCAGGCCCAAAGCAAGACTGAGTGAAGAAAAGTAGTTCAATTTTAAGAAGTAGGAAAGGAAACTGAAAGAAGATGGAAAAAAGTAATGGAAAATAAAACAGTGGGCAGAATTCTCACCCCACCAAGCAACCTTTGAGGACTTACTTATAGCTTTCATATACTCTTATGTGCTTTGTTCTTTCCAACCTCCAAACTAAAAAGTGCCAAATGTTTCTGCCTTTTGTTAAGGAGAAGTTAATTTAGCAAAATGTTTATTATATTTTTCTGCATCTTTCTTAATTCTGTAGTAAGTGATATTTAAAGAAAGATCCACTTGTGTTGTGCTATCTTCAATCCTAATTCTTAAATTGTAATTTTATCTTTCACTGCTATCAGGCTATGGCTAATAATCACTATTTCATTGATTTATCTATCATTATATTAATTGCCATGTTATTGCCTTTTTGCAAGCTTTCACCATACAGAACAGTGTGTTATAATATACAGACTTCACTGCCCATACCAATTCCATGTCACTTATGAATGAATTAAATAGCATTGGCCCCAGTTCAGGGGAGGCATTAAAAGAAACTTATCCTATAACTGCTAAGTTTGCCCACAAGTCTTAATGAAGTGTTAGCACCAAATCAGCACATTCTCAGTACGAATAAATATCCTAACACAGGTTGGCAAGAGAGTGTTGTCTCTCTCTCTCTCTCTCTCTCACACACACACACGCCAGTATTCTCCAGCATAATTTGTTCTGTATGTTTAATAATTGGCTTTCATCATACACTTCCTGATCAGGAAAAAAAATAATTTGTTTTTAATTACCTGCATTCCAATAACCGCATAGATGAAAAACAACATAGCTATCAGAAGAGCAACGTATGGTAGAGCCTAAAATGAAAAGAAGTTTTAAAATAATAACTTGCATCTATTTTTGAAGCTACTATGCATGGTCCTCATACATTTTTCTATTTCCCCTTGACAGAAATAAATATACAACGAGTGGCAGGGGAAGCTCTATAGTTATTTAAAATGCTATCAACACATTAAACTATGTTGTACTAAATTATGCTCATTTGTCATCTTAGTTCAATCTTGCCTGCTCTTTTGGATGGTGACTCATCTTAAAGCAGAGATAATCAGAGTATAGGCTGGAATCTACTGGCAGATTTTAAGCAATTTGTAATAGATTATAGCATATTTTCTTAATAATAGCAACAGTTAAAATAATTTTTGCCACAAAATACAGTTGATTAAAACCTAGGAGTAGAATTTTGTGGAAAAGCAGCTGTGAAATTCCTGGATTAAGAACATACAATCTGTTCTTAGCTCCTAGTGATGTCCCTGTCTGCCAGAGCTATTATTTTGTAGTTGGTTCCAATAAGTGGATCTCAGGGTAAACAACCAAGTCCAACTGTTTCATAAAACACAAGGTAGATGCTGTAAAGCTGAGGTTTGCTCATTTCTGATCTAGGGTGTATAGTGGAAATGTATTTCCCAGTGTTGTTACCTATAAGGCTGGGCATTGGACACTGTGACCTCTACATATCTTTATCACTTGATCACAAGTTCTCCAAGAATTGTTAAAGGTGGGATTCAAGCAAGCAAAACATAGTGGACTGAAAAGCTATTGTCTCACTTGACAAACTCACAGAAAATGCAGTGCAAACATTTATCCATGATAAATAGACTTGAACTACCTACCCAATCAGTTCAGCCAAAATACATTGATCCACTGATCTGCAAGTTATATCCTTGAGAAGATATCCTGATTTAAGCTACTTGGTCTGAAAGTAACTGAGATTGGTTACTTAATGTTCTTTTTTCATCTAGGTGGCTACACGATATGGCTGTGTAGTATTTAGGGAAGAGGACACTTCAGCAGGGGAAGCCTGTGATTCCAGCTATATTAGTTGAAATGTTCAATGCTGAAATGTGCAGAAGTGCTGACCTTATTTATATTTGGTTACCACTGGATTATGCTTTTCTGTGCATTCGTAGAAAGTAATTACCAGCTTTTTTAGAAACTGTTATCAGTGCATTTCAGAGAATCAGAATGTATTATTTAGTTGTATGCAAATTGGAAGGCATCAACCAACCACTTCCTGATCCTAAAGACATTAAAAACCTCTAATGGTGCAGTTATATTGTAAAAACTGCTAGTAGTCACATTAAGGGTGGGGGGAGGCACTTTGGAACTATATTTACATTATGGCTGGTAGATTATTTCTACTTTACCACAACTAAACATCAGGTGAGATTGGAGAGCTGAAGTCACATGAGGTTATGGCCCCTAACCACATTAAACTTTCTTTAGATATAAAGAATTTTTTGTCAATTTTTTATTGTAAACTGCCCAGAGTCCCTCTTTTGGGGGGAGATGGGCAGTGGCAAAATTTGGAAAATAAATAAATAAATAAATAAATAAATAAACAAACAAACAAACTCAAACTGAAGACAAAGGGTCAAACTTCTCAATATACTTTATGAACAGTTTATACCTTGCTTTCCTTTTAAAAGTTATTAATCAAATAAATGCAGGAGGGATGTGATGTTCACCAGCAGTCAGATATGTGTATGAGAGTGAGGGTGGCCTTCCTCAGCTAGGTCAGAATTAATATCTGTCCTTCATGTTGCTATAACAATGAAGAAAAAAGTTGCTATTGGCAGCAATGAGAACTTTTCTCTGAATCTTACATGCGTGTGGTGAGGGGAGAGGTTGTACAAATTTAGTTCTGATCACATCACAGAAGGTAAAAGAGTGTTCCACCCTCTCCCCCCAACATCGCCTGTACAGTATATTCTGGTATGGAAATGTCCTCAAGCAGCTATAATTAATGAAAGTATAAATGGGGACACAGTTGTCTGCTTGGCACTAAATGTAAGATGTAGTTTTAACCCTCAGAGCCCTAATTTTAGGCAGTAAGGGTTGCCCTCAAGGATTCACTATCCCAAGGGGTACTTGGAATACAGTTCTTTGAACTCAATGCATCTTATTTTAAAATAACATATGTAGGATTACACTTTATGATTAATAAATGCTTCTGAAACTAGTATCCCAAAATTGCTAATCATTTTAATTAGTAATTGCCATCCTGTTGAACAATTAAAGAATACGGTAGCAAAAAAAACTGAATAAAGAATTAGTACGGTTGGAGTAACAGCAACAGTTATGGACCAGGTTATTATCCTCAGTCTGTAATCAGGGGCACACAGAAAACATGCCTCATAGACTGTTGTAAAAATTAATCAGAACTGCAGAGAAATGGGCACAATTTAAGTGCTATGTAGATAATTATTATTCAGATCTCTACACATAAAAGGACGCGGTGGCGCTGCGGGTTAAACCGCTGAGCTGTCGATCGGAAGGTCGGCGGTTCGAAACCGCGCGGCGGGGTGAGCTCCCGTTGCTCGTCCCAGCTCCTGCACACCAAGCAGTTCGAAAACATGCAAATGTGAGTAGATTAATTGGTACCGCTTCGGCGGGAAGGTAACGGCGTTCCGTGAGTCATGCTGGCCACATGACCCGGAAGTGTCCTATGGACAACGCCGGCTCTTGGCTTTGAAACGGAGATGAGCACCGCCCCCTAGAGTCGGACACGACTGGACTTTACGTCAAGGGAAACCTTTACCTTTACCTTTACACATAATCAGATCCTTGCAGGTACTGATAATGCAAATATATATCCCAATCAATATGATGCAAATACAGATATCCATGTGCATGTATGCGTGTGCACACACACGAACACAGACACAGACATATACATATATACACAGGCAGAGAGAGAGAGATATTGAACCTCCTGATATTACCTATGACCATTGACTATAGTTGACTCTGGATCACTGTACAATATATGCTACATTGCATTTTGATTTCAGTAGAAGCTATGATTTTAAATGTTACACATACCTGAAATGACTTAATAAAAGTCCACAATAAAGTTCGTATTCCTTCTCCCCTGCTGAGGAGCTTCACCAATCGCATAACTCGGAACAGACGGAAAAATGTGATGGAGATTCTAGCACTGTCTTCACTGTTCTATAAGGGTATTAAACAGAAATCAAACCATGTAAACCACAGAATAATTCAGGAAAAGAAAAACAATAATAAATGCAAAGATGAAAGAGGTAAGATTGGAATATGTGTCTCTGGGTCCTTTTCAACTTTATAAGCATGATATGACAGGAAAAAATTACATGCTAGTACACAGAATTTATGGAAATGCTTCACACATCACATGCATTTCCAAGCTTTCCACATTGTTAATAGGGTCAAGTTGAATTTGTCTGTAGTACAGTTTGATAGGTACACTGACAACAAAACCAAATCACTGCATACATTTTTCTAGGAGGACAAATACAGAGAAACCAGTGGAGAAAAGAATGGTAAAAAGAATAAACTTAAGTAAAGGTACAATCACTGGGGTTAGTTTACTATCTTACCCCAGATTCATCAGTTGTGACAGTTTCAGTTGGCTTTGGCTTTAAAAAATTAAGAACATTACATGTTAAAATCAAAGTAAAGATGCTGAAAAATAATTCAACTTGACAATAAACAGGGAGAAAAGGAATTCAAATTAAAGTTTGATAATGTGATGCTGATTAAGAAAAAAAAAACCAGAAAAAAATTATTTTTAATATATGCCTTCATCATAGTCATTTACATTACTGACAGAACTGTGCAAAATGCTATGTTCCACTGTAATAAGATAGACTGTGTTATTATTGAATGATCTGACCATACTAAGATTGAAGATCATTATAGGTTTCCCTCTAAATCATCTTTCTCACATATGATGCCTTCCATATCTTTTTGGATTACAGCCTCCACATTTCTTACCACATGTGGTTGGTGGCTTAAAGATGCTCGCTCTGCCTTTTAGTTTCCCTCTTCTATCTTCTATTTTTTGTATTTTTTGTATTTTTATAATGGTTTTATAACTTCTATTTGTAAACTGCCCAGAGTCACTTTTATAGTGAGATGGGTGGTGTATAAATTTAACAAAATGAATAAATAATTTTGAAAAGTCTTTGGTTTTACTAGTTGTACATTATATTTTTAAAGGGAAGAGAGAAGAAACCACAAATGCAACAACAAGGGGGCAAAAAGCACAGTTCGTATAAAAATCTTTGCACGTATTATCAAATGAGTAATGGTCAAGAAATGGTTATGAAATACAGGCAGCAGATTGCCATAGCATATTCAGATGCACTACTGGCAGTGAGATTCTGAGACGATAAGGCTAATAGTGCCTACTACCCATAAGGCTTTCCATTCTCTATGTATCTCAAATTTCCATCTGCTTGGGAACAACTGAGATAAGGGGTTGCTTTAATAGCCTGCTTCTGAGTTTCCCTGAACATCTGGTTGGTTCCTGGGGGCAGCAGCAGAATACTGGATTAGATTTGTCTTTGACTTGATATACAACAGCTTTCCTCACATTCTTAGGAGAGGGGGTTTACTGGTGCTCTACCATTACTTACTGAGAGCAAACATGGTATCTTGCACTGAGAGACACAATTAGATATAGGCTAGAGAGGCACAGATCAAGCCAATTGCATGGATGGTTAAGATGAACGCTGAGAGAGAGAGAGAGACAGAAATCACCAAAATCCTTACTTAATATGGCCAGCCACCCTGAATATAAATTGATATAGCAATGAAATTTGCTGGTCTACTCATATAAGAAAATCCCCCAAAATATTTTCTGAAAGTAATAAAGCAATGTTTTGACTTGGGTTCTTTGCTTAAATAAGAGCCAATACTTTCATACACAGGAGAATAGGCAAATTAATGCTGGCTAATGTGCATAAGGTACACACTCCTAACATTTAGGCTTGCTATGGAGATGAGCTATTCCGTCCTTACAATATTAAAAAGTTTCACCAAAAGAAGCTAGGTCACTTTGTAATCTGACTACATACTGTAAATGTTGAAGTATCTATGTATGTCCACGGAAAACAGTTTGGCATACCCCACAGGCAAGCGAAAGACTTTTGTTGTTTATTCATTTAGTCGCTTCTGACTCTTTGTGACTTCATGGACCAGCCCACGCCAGAGCTTCCTGTCGGTCGTCAACACCCCCAGCTCCCCCAGGGATGAATCGGTCACCTCTAGAATATCATCCATCCACCTTGCCCTTGGTCAGCCCCTCTTCCTTTTGCCCTCCACTCTCCCTAGCATCAGCATCTTCTCCAGGGTGTCCTGTCTTCTCATTATGCGGCCAAAGTACTTCAGTTTTGCCTTTCATATCATTCCCTCAAGTGAGCAGGCCGGCTTGATTTCCTGGAGGATGGACTGGTTTGATCTTCTGGCAGTCCAAGGAACTCTCAGAATTTTCCTCCAGCACCACAGTTCCAAAGCATCGATCTTCCTTCTCTCAGCCTTCCTCATGGTCCAGCTCTCACAGCCATATGTTACTACAGGGAACACCATTGCTTTAACTATGCGGACCTTTGTTCTCAGTGTGATGTCTCTGCTCTTAACTATTTTATCGAGATTTGTCATTGCTCTTCTCCCAAGGATTAAGCGTCTTCTGATTTCCTGACTGCAGTCAGCATCTGCAGTAATCTTCGCACCTAGGAATACAAAGTCTTTTACTGCTTCTACATTTTCTCCCTCTATTTGCCCGTTATCAATCAAGCTGGTGGCCATAATCTTGGTTTTTTGAGGTTTAGCTGCAAGCCAGATTTTGCACTTCCTTCTTTCACCTTCATCATAAGGCTCCTCAGTTCCTCTTCACTTTCAGCCATCAAAGTGGTATCATCTGCATATCTGAGATTGTTAATGTTTCTTCCAGCAATTTTAACTCCAGTCTTGGATTCCTCAAGCCCAGCATGTTGCATGATGTGTTCTGCGTACAAGTTGAATAGGCAGGGTGAGAGTATACAGCCCTGCCGTACTCCTTTCCCAATCTTAAACCAGTCCGTTGTTCCGTGATCTGTTCTTACTGTTGCTACTTGGTTGTTATACAGATTCTTCAGGAGGCAGACAAGATGACTTGGTATCCTCATACCGCTAAGAACTTGCCACAATTTGTTATGGTCCACACAGTCAAAGGCTTTAGAATAGTCAATAAAACAGAAATAGATGTTTTTCTGAAACTCCCTGGCTTTTTCCATTATCCAGTGGATATTGGCAATTTGGTCCCTAGTTCCTCTGCCTTTTCTAAACCCAGCTTGTACATCTGGCAATTCTCGCTCCATGAATTGCTGAAGTCTACCTTGCAGGATCTTGAGCATTACCTTACTGGCATGTGAAATGAGTGCCACTGTTCGATAGTTTGAACATTCCTTAGTGTTTCCCTTTTTTGGTATGGGGATATAAGTTGATTTTTTCCAATCTGATGGCCATTCTTGTGTTTTCCAAATTTGCTGGCATATAGCATGCATTACCTTGACAGCACCATTTCGCAAGATTTTGAACAGTTCAGCTGGGATGCCGTCCTCTCCTGCTTCTTAAGGCCCATTCAACTTCACTCTTCAGGATGTCTGGCTCTAGCTCACTGACCACACCGTCAAAGCTTTCCCCGATATTGTTATCCTTCCTATACAGGTCTTCCGTATATTCTTGCCACCTTTTCTTGATCTCTTCTTCTTCTGTTAGGTCCTTGCCATCTTCATTTTTGATCATACCCATTTTGGCCTGGAATTTACCTCTGATGGTTCTAATTTTCTGGAAGAGGTCTCTTGTCCTTCCTATTCTATTGTCTTCTTCCACTTCTGCGCATTGCTTGTTTAAAAATAAGTCCTTATCTCTTCTGGCTAACCTCTGGAATTTTGCATTTAATTGGGCATATCTCCCCCTATCACTGTTGCCTTTTGCTTTCCTTCTTTCTTGGGCTACTTCTAGTGTCTCAGCAGACAGCCATTTTGCCTTCTTGGTTTTCTCTTTCTTTGGGATGTATTTTGTTGCTGCCTCCTGAACAATGTTGCGAACTTCTGTCCAGAGTTCTTCCAGGACCCTATCTACTAAGTCCAGGCCCTTAAATCTATTCTTCACCTCCACTGCATATTTCTTAGGAATATTAGTGAGCTCATATCTACCTGATCTGTGGGTCTTCCCTAATCTCTTTAGTCTGATCCTAAATTGTGCAAGAAGAAGTTCGTGATCTGAACTACAGTCAGCTCCAGGTCTTGCTTTTACCGACTGTATAGATGTCTGCCACCTTTGGCTGCAAAGGATGTAGTCAATCTGATTTCGGTGTTGTCCATCTGGGGAAGTCCATGTATAAAGACGTCTCTTAGGTTGTTTGAAGAGAGTGTTTGTTATGCAGAGTGAGTTGCCTTGGCAAAATTCTATCAGCCTATGTCCTGCTTCCTTTTGTTCTCCCAGGCCATGCTTACCTGTAATTCCAGGTGTCACTTGACTGCCCACCTTAGCATTCCAGTCTCCTGTGATGAAAATAACATCTCTTTTAGGCGTGTTGTCCAGTAGGTGCTGCAGATCGTCATAGAACTGCTCTACTTCAGCTTCTTCAGCATCTGTGGTTGGGGTGTATATTTGGATCACTGTGATGTTAGATGGCTTGCTCTGAGTTCAAATTGAGATCATTCTATCGTTTTTTGGATTGTATCCAAGCACTGTTTTAGCCACTTTACTATTAATTATGAAGGCTACTCCATTTCTTCTGTGGTCCTCTTGTCCACAGTAGTAGATTGGTGGTCATTTGATGTGAAGTGGCCCATTCCAGTCCATTTCAGTTCACTGACTCCCAAAATGTCTATCTTTAATCTTGACATCTCACCAATAACTACATCCAATTTGCCCTGGTTCATAGATCTTACATTCCAGGTTCCAATGATGTGTTGATCCTTAGAACATTGGATTCGCCGTTCACCACCAGCACCGTCGGCTGCTAGCCGTCCTTTCGGCTTTGAGCTAGCTGCGTCATCATGTCTGGGGCTAGTTGAACTCATCCTCTGATCCTCCCCAGTAGCATTTTGACCATCTTCCGACCTGGGGGTCTCATCTTCCGATGGTATACCGACATATCTCTGGTTGTACTGATCCATTGAGTTTTCATGGCAAGAATACTGGGGTGGGTTCCCATTACCTACCCCAGGGATCGCATTTAGTCCGACCTCTCTGTCACAACCTTCCCATCTTGGGTGGCCCTTCACGGTTTAGCTCATGGCATCATTGAGGTGCTCAAGCTCCAGCACCACGACAAGGTAACGATCCTTTGCTGAAGAAGCGAAAGACTAGCATGGAATATTTTGCTTACTTCATGTGTTTGATCATTTGGGTTTGTTTTAGACAAAAAAACTGAATATTAATGCATGTTTACTCAGGCTAGTCTCATTATGTACAGTGGAGATTAGACAACCATTATTTTCTTGCCAAAGGAATGATCTGGAGGACTCTGGTAACACCTTTTCAGACTAACAAATTTTATTAAAAGGCCTAAGCTTTTGTGAGCTGAATCCTTCTGATTTCTGGCTACCATAGGCTAATATGGCTCTCCTTTTACTATGCCTTTGAAGGAATGAATGAAACCACCCAGAATCCCTTTTGGGAGAGATTGGCGGTGATAGAAATTCGAAAACTAAATAAATAAATAAATAAACCTAAAGTGTGTGGACAGAAGAGCTCTATTCTAGACTTCATTTGAATGTCTTAATATCTTTCTCCCTTGACTCTTTCACAACTTTTTTGCATCTGTATATATTATATATATTAACATCACAGCCTACAGTTCTGGAGGTCAATATATTGAAATGTCCTTTTATGTGGATTTTAAGAATCCTTGTAAGCCTATCTTTAAAAACAAAACAAGTATGACACATTTCTTACATGTCTAGGCAAAAGGCATGAGAGGTGTTTAGGAATAAAATAAGTTTGTTCTTTTGTGTAAAGGAGGAATGATTATTTGTCCCTGCCATGTATCATTAATGTCTTCCTCTTTAAACTATGAACTGTTAGTCTGCTACTGTTGGGGAGAGTATCGTGGTATCACAAACATGGTATTTATTTGTCAAGGGTAAGGAGTGCTATTATCTCCATATTTGGATTTACAGATAACCGATTATCAATTTGAGTTCTAATGAAATAGCTTGAATGTGATAAGATCTGTTCATCTGTTGCTAGTGCTACATCCTGTTTTCACAAGATAGCTGTAGCTGCCAAAAGACAATGAATTTGCAAAATTGTCATGTTTTTTAAGTTGCTGGTTTTATAGTTATCATAAATTTTGTAAACCACTGGATTGCAAGGTATATGCGTTTGTTTGGATGGACAGATAGACAGATATGCCTGTAGTTAAGCACTCACCTACTCTGTTCTTTTAAAAACATTAAAATATATAAAATCCCTCTTCTCCAATCTGGTGTCCTATTTTACTTTTGACTGCATGTCAAAGTAAAGAGAGCCAGTTTGGTGTAGTGGTTAAGGCATCTGGCTAGAAACAGGGAGACCATGAGTTCTAGTCTTGCCTTAGGCCCAAAGCCAGCTGGGTGACCTTGGGCCAGTCACTCTCTCTCAGGTCTAGGAAGGAGGCAATGGCAAACCACTTCTGAAAAACCACTTTCTTGCTAAGAATACTGCAGGGACTTGTCCAGGCAGTCTCTGAGAATCAGACATGATTGAACAGATTAAAAAGAAAATTGTAGCTTCTCTTTTCAGTTTAATATTAGATTGAATTTATTTTATTTTATTTGAATAAAACATTTATTTCCCTGAGTGTAGAGACCTCTGTGGGGCATGTGTGTGTGTGTGTGCCTGTGACAGATACAGATAGATATACTTCACTGATTACTCAGCTGACCATATCAAAGCATGGGTATCAGCCACAGTAAGATACAATAAAATGAGATAAGGTGAGATACAGTGAAATGAGATAAAATAGACTACAGTGAGATAAAATAGATAAAATATAGTACGGTAAAGATAAAAGAGTAAGATAAAACAGTATAAGATAAAATAGAATGCAGAGATACATAATAAGATGAATATTAAAATTCAAAAACTGTGTGTTTAGGTGAATTCATTACCTTTGCACGCAACCCCAATGTGTTCTATAAAATGTGTTCTCTGTTGGGACAGCCCTGACTGTAAACTTTACACTTCTAGTGACTACATATATGTTTGTGCTCTGAAGAAACTAAGATAATCTTTTCTTAGAATCCCAATATATGGTTCTGCCAAATAGTGTCTGTAAGTACTGAGCCCTTGCTGAGGCATATAATTATGCTGTTGGCCTTTCAAAAGACCATGAAGACCTGGTTATGTGACTGGGCCTGGGGCCCCGAGCATGGGAATGGCCCTGTTTCTTCGCTATATTAACATCCATGCAGCAGCCATGTATATTTATTTTGTATTTTGTTTTAATTGTAATTGCTTTAACTGTTTTATGGTTTTTATTGTTGTAAGCTGCCCAGAGTCACCTGCTGAGATGGGCAGCTATAGAAATTGAATAAATAAATAAATGTTGAATAGGATATGTGCAATGTCTTCTGTTTCTGATGGTCCACAAACTCACGTTCTCTCAAAATATGGCACTTAGTGGAATCATCCGTTTTTGACCATATAACCTAACTGCTCGAATCTTGCTCTGGTAAGAGCTATCCTATGGTATTGAGTCAAAACCATTATCAAGTATTTTTTTGTTTGGAAAGACATGTTATTTTTGGCCAGCCATTTCAATGACCTGATGTTTGCAAATCACTCAATATCGGTTTGGGCATTAACATCCAGAACTCTTCGTTTGAATATTGCCTTGGCCTGATGTCCTGCTGATAGATATTGTGGTGAGAAGCCAAGATGTGAAATGATTTGGAGAAGTCAATGGATCCATGTGGTGGGTTGAAGTGCGTCCATCTGTTCTTCAAGCCACATTTTTGGTAGTCTGTCAGGTTCCACTGAGAGGATCCTCCACCAGTAATTAAAGATCATGATTACTGTTAGACTATAAATGGAACAGGTGCCTATTTCTGCTCTTACTGCTGCTGCAGGTGTATTCTTGTCAGTCCCTAGAATAGTTCTTAAAAAGTGTGCTTGATTTTGTTCAAGTAAGGAGGGCTTTGATAGGCCCCACAGTGTGCACGTGAAAAATATCAAGATGGCATTTGCAAATACGTAACCAAAACACTGTCCTTTTTTCTGTGAGTTGTGAATGCAATGCAGGTAAAAAAGGGGCAAGGACTTCCGTCACAGTTGTGGCTGTCATCTTGCCCCTGCCTGAGGGCCCTCTGGGTAGAATGATAGGATAAAAATTAAATACACAATCAAAATATAATTTTTGAAAGGTGGCACAGAATTTTTATAGATAAATAAATCCAGAGCTGAACTGCTCCCAAATATACCTCTGACATACTTGAAAGGCCTCAGCAGTGAAATAGCACACCCACTGGAATAATTGATTCCACTGTTTAATCTCCTACTGTTACTCCTAAATTTCAAATGAAGTCTGCCCTCCTGTAATTGTGGCCCATGAGATCTAGTTATGTCCTCAGTGCAGAAAAGAACACCAGAAACAAATATAAAGTCTTATTACAGTCTTATTTGATTAAAAGATGTCAATGTTCCTTGGTGTTCCACATCGTTCAGACCGCATGTTGAATAAAATTCTGGTCATTACTTTTTAGGAAGGACACATATAAAGTGGAACATGTCCAGAAGAGAGAAATCAAGAATGATAAGGAACCTGGGAGGAAAAAAACAATATGAACAATGGTTGGAAGCATTTAATCTGGAGAAGACTATGGGGAGACACAATAATTGTCTTCAAGTATTCAAAGGGCTGCCATGTAGAAAACAGGTCCATGCTTTTCGGAACAACAGGCAGTCACCTGAAGTACCATCGCTCAGTTGTGACCAAGGAAGAAAGAGAAGAGAAATGAGATAAAACAAGAGGATGCTTCTTGATCCTATCACATGACATACATACTTTGGGACTGTGGTTATTTGCTGCCCTGTGTAAGGAAAGAAGTCTGTTGTTTTTGGGAATGAACAGCCTTCCTTTTGATCTTAGCTTGACAAGAATCACAACTTAAAGCAAAAAAACCCTCCATGAAGTGTTGGTAATCCATCAGTCAAAGCAAATAGCATTTTAAAAAAATAAATATGAATCTCCTCTTTCTTCCATATCACCTTGATTTTAAAGTTTGTTCCTTTGAATCAAACAGTGTAAACAGATAATGAACATGCTCCTGAAGCACCCCACAGTAGCCATCCAAACTGTTTCTCAGTCATGACATGTTAACTTTACTATAAATTCTTATAAAGATAAGTATACTCCATAATGATTTTTCTGAAACGTTTAATTAATTTTTTTCCAAGTGGGGTTTACTAATTGCCAATACTTGTTTCAGAAATCCAGCACCATGACAGCTCTTTGGCCATCCAAGAACAAGAGGGAGACAGTGTAAAATATATTTTCTAATTGCTTATTATATTTCTCAATTTTAGAACATAAAGTTCACAAATAGCTCACAACCATAAGCCTGTAGTGTATAATCCAGAATGAATCATTTAGATGACTACAGCAGGGGTCTGTATATGATGAGACATATCTTTCAGTCAAAGTGAGCAAATAAAGCAATGTTAGGGCTTTTAACAGACATTTTGTATTCACTTGCCTTTCAACACTCCTAAAAATAAAATGAACATGAAAACCAGTGTCCGCCCCACTAGACAGACGAGACCAGGGAATCAACTCCATAAGAAGGCTAAAACTACTTTTACTGAGACTGGCTATAATAACAGAATCTTACAAGTCTGATTGTGCTGTTCCTTTTCCTCCTTATAGTTCAGCGAATTAGGGAGGCATCTCCCTGAGTTGCTTCTAAATGTTATGTGGACATTCTGGTCTTCAAAAATGTTTCAGCTCCTTCTGCCTACATAACTGTTCCTGCATATCTCTGTCAAAGTCATTTCCTTACTCCTTATAGCCAGTTAACAGAAGCTCATTATTGCTTGATGAGTTAAATCAAAGAAGCAGTTGCCCCAGATAAACATGATACATTAATAGATCAATGACACAAGACTACCTTTCCCATCTATCTTCAGATGTTTTGGGACTACAGCTTTCTGAATTCCAAGACAAAATGGCCATTAGACTGACAAAACTAATATCAGGTTATTAACTGATTAATGTTATTGTCATACAAATTTATGTCACAGGGTTGTTGTACAATTAGACTATCTGCCTCAGTTCATACAAATATATCTAACACTGATATATAAATACCATAAAATATATATATAACAGTAAAGAGCAAATCTAGACCATGAAGATGTTTTCTAAGGTTTCAAGTGCTTCCTCTACCTGTTCCTTATTACATCTCCCCAATTTTTCTCTGAAGGTGTCAGCCTTTCAGGATTGATCAGATCAGGAAACCGATTCCATAGGAAGACTAGAACTATACTTTATTGAGATAAGCTACAATAACAGAATCCTGAAAACCTGATTGTGCTTTACAGGTAGTCCTTACTTAGCAACCACAATTGGGACTGGCAACTCGGTCACTAAGTGCCACGGTTGCTAAATGGAAAATCATGTGACTGCGACAGGCTTACAATTTAACTTCCCATTCGGTCATTAAGCAAAGCATCATGGTCGTTATCAAAACATCACATGACTGAGACTTATGATTTTACTTCCTCCTTCTCTACTAACTCTGTTTGTCACAAGCCGGTTGTGAAGCACCCAAGTGGCAATCATGTGGCTGTAGGATGCTGCAATGGTCATAAATGTGAGGATTGGTCGCAAACCTTTTTTTTCACCGTTGTAACTTTGAACAGTCATTAAACAAGGCAGTCAGTAAGCAAGGACTACCTGTACTTTTCCTCCCTCTTATGTCTCAGTGAATCAGGGATCTTTGTATTTTAAGATTAGATCAAAATAATATTATAACAGAACACTTAAGGAAGTTTTTTTAGTTTTCAGTTTTTTATATTAAAAGTTTCCTTTAATATTAAAAAAAAGTAATTCAGAGCTCCCTTAGTACCACCCCCTCCCTAAGTATACTCATCCCCTGGAGAATGGTACTGAAGGACTACAAACATTTAGATATTATCTTTAAAAAAAGAAGACATTTATGTTGAAAACGTACAGCTGAGCATTACACTCTAACAGTAAGCAGGCTTTGCTGTAGCAAACCAAGTATATTTTATTTTGTATTGATACTGAAATCTTCTAAATTATGTACCTGTTATACCTGTTACTCAGAATTAGTTGTGACTTTGACAAAAGCAATGTTGGTGAGGTATTCTCTGTGTGCCTCTTGAATACAAAAACAACATATATGCAAAAATCCAAGTCTTGCCAAGAAAAAAAAATGAGTCAAAGAGAAAGTAACTATTCTAAGTCCAAAACTGACATTTTTATTCCCTGTTTGGGGGGCACACTGGTGGAAATAGAGGTGTTTATACTCTATCTGGCAGATCAAAAGCTTCTTTTTATCTACATGTCTGTATGTCAACATTTTGCCTTTATCACCATCAAAGCACTTGAACAAAGCAAGAAGGTAAAGGAGATTTCACACCAAGGAGATGTGCAAGGGTAGATGTGCCCCTCTAACTATGGGTGACCTTCTTTTCAACTGAGCAGAAGGACAGATTGGAACCATTTTATACCCTCTGGGATGTCTACCCAGGGACTGTAAGGGAGAGAAGTGTCCACACAGAAACCAGCTTAAACTAAACCTGGACTGCACTTTCTATAACCCATGAAGCCAAATCAAGCCCAGAGATGACTTCAGGAAAGGTCAAAGGGTAGGAGTTAGGGGTGAAGGGAAATGACGAAAGCAGGATGTGTATCACAATCTCCTTCCCTTTTGTATATGCACTGTGACATTGCACAGATGTTCAAAAAGAACAGATTTTATGTCACAACAGTACAATGTTCCTTTCATCATTTTGACAAAAACATCAGATCCTGTGGAAATCTCTATTCTGGACTATTAGCCATATGACTGATTCATATGACTATTATTCATAAGACTTATGATTCAGCCATATGCCTAATAGTCATATAATTAATTCTTAATTATACTTCATGATAACTTTTAAAATTCTAGTTATAAAACCTCTTTACTAAATCTATAAGGTTTTTGTGAAATATGATTTTTAAAACTTGGGTAATATATACTTCATTGTTTTTTGTATTTGCAGTACAGTCTAATTTTGCTGGCTTTCTTCCACCCTTGCCCCCAGTCCCAAATACAGGTCTCTGCTAGTGATGCAAAGATCTCATGGATAGCAGCTTAAACTGAACCAGGCCTATTTGACCTGTGACCCATCAAACAGGTCACTTATTGTGCCGAAACCAGCTGCAATGGATAGCTATGTGTTTTTAATGCTTGAGGAAACCTATTGTTGTCCACTTGTGAGCAATACGGTCTTTTGAATGTGGTATCTCAATTTCCATTAGAAATCTTTGTCATAGGAATGTGTGACTAGAGTTCACGAGGCCTTTTTTAGTTTTGGGGCACAATCCACATGTATTACTGTGTGAATGTTAGAACTGCAGTTTTCACACAATACACGAACAACTCATCTCTTAATAGGAGGGGGAAGGATGTATGGGTCACTAATTTCAAACTACTCTTTTCTGCTCTTATGCTAAATGGACAGCCATTACTTTGTAGTGGGGAGAACAGGGTTACTTACATTAATTTCGGTTATAGCAATATCAACGACGCTACCAACAACAATTAAGGCATCAAAAGTGTTCCATGCATCAGTGAAATAGTGCTGTTAGGACAAGCATTCAGTAGCACGAGAAAACAGAAACAGAAAAGAAAGAGAAGAAAAGGACAGTGTTATAACACCGAAACACAATGTACTAGTACTGCATCTTTCCATCTCAAATCTGAGAAAGTGAGAAGCAAACTATGAATTATGACTGGCCTGCATTCGGAGTTAAGAACCATATCCAAAGTTCTGTGACTTGTCCAAATAACAGAATAGGTGGGGGAAGGGAGAAGAGAGATAAAGAGGGTGGGGGTGGGGGGAGAGAAGGACAGAGAGAGAGAGACAGCGCAGTGGGACTGCAGGTGTTTTGCTGGGGAATACTCACATCAGCTTCACTGAGAACGATGTCTACTATGCTGCCAAGAACGACGAGGGAGTCAAACGAGTTCCAGGCATCACTAAAATAGCCCTGAACAGAGCAGGCAGGGTGCAAATGTTTGTGATTACATATGAAATGTCAGAATATTTGCATACTTCTGTTTAACTTCTTCATAAACAGAAATTACATCAAACAAAAATTTTGTGGTGTCATGAGGAAATAATCATCAATATTGCCTACTGAAGGAAAGGCTTATATGTGACATGACTCCATTGCCATATACCAGCAGAGTTTATGTTGTAAATATGGACACAGAGTACTGGTAGCATGAGCAGAAAATATCTGCACTCACACTGCTCCAGTGAGACTTCACTACAAATTAACTTCATTTTCTAAGGTAGTTAGAGTTATGGATGACGACTACCACAAGCCCCATCCAACTGACGCTGTGCGAGGGCACCAGTTTGCCTACTAAAGCATAAGCTGTTGGGATACATGTTGACACCTGATAGCCTCTCTCACAGGTCACCTTTCACTGCCCTGACGCATCTCTCATAACCTCTACTGAACAAATGGCTGCCAGTGAAAAATCCTGGTGGGCATGACAATTCAGGGGAGAATCTTAAAATATAAATATAAATTCATGCTTCTGTATAGTTTACTTCTGCAAACTAATATGTTGAAACGCCAAACAGAAGTAAAGAAGTGTTGAATAATCTTTAAGTAGAGTCACCCCAAATTTCACCATGTAGATACGTAGGAACACAGGAAATTGGCTTATTCAGAATATTTTACATCACTGTATTTTTTTTTTTTACTTTGGCTGGGTTCACACAGCATGCTGAACTCATCATTGGTAGGGCTAATGGTTAATATGCTGTGAGAACACCTAAGCTCAGTCAGCCATGGGGTTAGAAAGGGGTAGCTTTAACCTAAAACAGAGCTGGGGTCTCTGGATTTAAACAAAGCCCCTCCAGTCAGTTCTATCATGTGAACATGGACTAGATGGTTAGCCCTTTCTTCCTGCTGCTGGCACAAAATCCATACTGTATGTGGAGAAACCATACAGAACAGAACTTTTGGGGGAACTCCATCCTTCTGACATTTTTACTTTAAGCTTCCACCTACTGCAGACACACAGAAGGGGGTGGAAGGGCAGGGGTGGATAAGCCTTCCCCAACTCTTTGTACTACAGTGAATCATTATTTTTTACATTTTTCCATAACATTAAAAAAATGTCAGGAATCAACAGCTTCAAAGATACTCTTCTGGTAGCTGAGCTTCCTACAAAGATGGCTACTTTCTGGGTAGAAACAGGTTGGGTCAGTTATATGTTATGAATTCAGCCATTGTCTAACCCAGTGTTTCTCAACCTTGGCAACATTAAGAAGTGTGGACTTCAACTCTCAGAATTCCCCAGCCAGCACAGCTGGCTGGGGAATTCTGGGAGTTGAAGTCCACACTTCTTAAAGTTGCTAAGGTTGAGAAACAATAGTCTAACCAATAGCTTTGAAAAGTTTTCAAGAGGAAACTTCTCCAGCCCTATTTAGAAGGGCTGAGGATTAAACCACAGATCTTCTTCATGAAGGCAAGTGTTCTTGCACTAAACTATGGTCCTTCCCATATTATGTATGATTAATAATGCCCACAATGAATTAAAAATTAAAGGAAGTCAATCTGACATACAATATATGAAATAATAAAGATGAATATGAAACTAATGGGCAGCACTCAGACTCTGTGGCAGTTTAAATCAGCTTGTATGGACTCATTAAGAGTGTTTTTGTTTAATGAAGTTCGATTCTCCTCCAAATTGTGACATGCTATTAGTGTCTCTTTAAGACATGGAAATAGGAAATAAAATAAAAAACAAGCCAGCGGAACTGACATTTCCAAATAAGAAATATCTACGTTGTTTGATCTCTATGGTCTCAGCAACACGTGTTCAGTGACTGAAACAAAATGTATTGTTTGATCAGCACAATTCAGGAGAAAAGAAAAGCCAGACAGATGTAAACAGTTACCATGAGAAGATCGCACTAACAACAGAGGGGAATGAGAAACACCTCAAGCAGAATATGGACCATTACAAGGGCACTCCAAAATATTTGGAGTGGAATGTTAACTGGAAAATACTTGAATGGGCTGCTGTCTTATTGAGTTACTATAAGATTGCTGGAAGTTTAAACTGCATGTCACGTATTGATGTCTTAAGGCACACCTTTCCCATCAGCATGTTCAATATTGTTTTCAGCAATGTGTAGGGGCAAAGCAAGCAAATACAAATAAAAACACAAGTAAAAGAAATCAAGATGATTCTGGAAAAGGGAAAATGCAATATATGGACAAGTCACAGCAAGTAAACTTGCATCACACATCTCACAGCCTTCATCACTGCAATAACCCAAGATGAAATTACTTACTAGGTATCTTTTCTTTTTTGGCACACAAATCTGATACAAAATGGCAAGGGAAAATAATTCCATATTTGGTTACATAATGCTTGGTTTTCGTGACCTCATGAACTTTGCAAATAATTTATGGTATTCAAATTTTTTTTATTGGAAAACAGGTAGTAGAATGGCTTGAAACATAAAGTATGATGTTGTCTTCCACTCCCTTGATGGCAAGGTGGAGGGTTAAACCCACCCACTGACATCAGTGAACTGAGCATGCTCATCTGGAAAAGAATCCCAAGGTTCAAGCAGCTCCTGATGAAGTTGAGACTCTTGGCTTGGCAGACATTCCGATTTCACAGGTGCCCTTATGTGGAAGAGCCTGTCTTCTAATGGAAGTTCTCTTCCATTCAGCATGTGGATGTTGGAGGACTGGATTGTCATCAGTTATGAGAGATGGCATGGTCACACTCCTACTTCAAAATACAACTAACCCGATGAAGAATGGCTGAAACTACTATATATCTACAGAGCCTGGGATTAATTTGATCCATAAGAAAGGTCATAATCTGGTATCTTACATCCAAATTATCTTTGAATAACAACTGGGAATGTTCAGCTACTGAATTTGGAAAAAAAATCAATCGTATTAAATTGCTGGAGCCCATTTGTTCATTTGCAAACTGTTCTTAAGCTATACTGCTCCCAAATGTGTCAGTGCCCACCTACAAACATATGCTTGTTCTATTTGCCCAAATCATATAACTACTTCTCTGAAATACTTGTGAGACAAGACACTGTCCTGTTTTGTCTTATACTACCACAGTGGTCAAACATGCCTTGGGATTGACATTCAGTATGTTTGGGAGTATAATATATTTTCAGAACTAGCAGAAGAAAAAAGGTGAATTAATGACATTAATATATTCCTTGCTTGTTATTACCAAGCAATACATTTTTAAAAATAATCATGTTGCTACATTTTATTTCCTGCAGTTGCATAAACACTGTTATCAGACGTAACATTTCTGCGAAGATATTTCTGATGATTTACTATGAAAAACTTACATTTTCTCATTTATGTGTGTTGATCTAAGCAAAAAATACTTGTAAATTAATAACAAGCAACTAAAAGGAAATGCTAATTGAATCATACATACTCTCTTACCTTCGGTTTAAATGCAATGAGTTTCAGAATCATTTCAACAGTAAACACTGCAGTAAACACCATATTCAGAATATCCATTGCATCATTAAAAAGTTTAGACTGTCCATAGTGCTACAAATTAAAAAATGAGAAGAATATTAATATAACTATTTTTTCAGGCAATCAAAATAAATAAAGCAACAAATCTCTATCACTCCTTAAATCTTGTACTAAAAAGATTAGTATGAAATCCTGTGTTCTTAAGGAACACAAGGAGAAGTTTGGAAAGTGCAACACATTCAGAAAGTATATGGCAGTTTCACATTAAGTCATTACTTCTTTTAACCAAATCATCTTGTTTGTTAAAGAAACCACAATGCCTGGATTTACATTTTAATTGTTTAGAAACCATAATGACTACATTCACAAAAAAGCACCGAGCTAAAACAAAATGAATAATGTGATGACTCGGCATAGGTGAATTCAGGTAAAAGTAGTAAAAAGGAAACTGACTAGCTTTGACCCCAGTTAAACTGGATGCTGACAATTGGCTGGATTCATACGTTGTGCTAAAATGCAGTTCCTTTTCATTTTGGCTTGTAGAATAAGCCACAGTGGCTTGATTCACACATACTTCTGTGCCATAAGCAATGGTTTACAAACCACAGTGGCTGGGTTCACTGATGACTGCAGCTAGCCAAGATGAGACAAAATTGACAAAGTGTGCATTGTGACATCAAAATATAAGCTCTGCCTTTTCACACTTGCGTGGTAAGACTGCAGACAAGTATGTAAAGGGAAGATTTTGCATCATGACATTGGGATCTTCATTTTAGTGCTTGTTCTCCTTGTTCACCCATGGACACCCAAGGATGGGTTCTCAGAACATGCCAACCCGAAAGCAAATATGAAATGTGAACCCAGACAGTGTATCTCACTGTAATGGTTAAACATTTGTTTAAGGATGGGATGAAGGGAAGAAGCACACAACTGAATGCCTGCTTCAAATGCAAGGATTTAAATATATGCAACTGCTGTTACACAGTGAAATTTAAGAGGTCCTCATTACTCAAGCTTGTAATTTTGTTTCCATGTTCTTGTGCAAGAAGCCTCTCTCTTCAGTTAAATGTCCAAACCTGAATTCTAGTCTATGAAGCAAGAAAGTTTGAATGGAAATATTTTATTTTTTAAAAATTTCCCTTACAGAATAGACTTTCTGAATAGTTATAGGAAAGTCTGGAGAATTTGATGTCAATTATTGATGTGGCCAAAAGTATTGGTACCCCTCCACTTTTCCAATTTGCCATGAAATAAGTTGAAACTGATACAGGTAAGTGGCATCTACCATTCTTTATTTCATAGTCCAAAGAGCAGGCACTTTGCTTTTGATGTATGACTTAACATATTCTTGTAAATAATAAAATCATAATTTAAAATAATTTTCTTAAGCTTTTAGTAAAAAATAGCAATTCCAAAACCACAGATGAAATCTACTGTTTCATGCAAGGTACCTTTTCTCTGTGCCATCTTGCACCATTCCTAAATATGATCTGGAGGAAATGCTAATAACATGCAGGATAATTCTAAATAAATTCTAAATAAACAAATACAGGATAATTATAAATAAACCGGGGGGGGACTAATTGTAAAATAAAATGGCCATACCCAATTTCCTTAGGGTAACTCAGAAGTGGCACCTTGTTTCATTCCTACCTGCATAGCCAAGCAAAGGGTGTTGAGCATGATGAGGACAAACATGATATATTCAAAGACAGCAGAGTTCACCATGTACCAGAATTTGTACTGGTAAGGATTTTTTGGAATGTATCGACGCAATGGCCGGGCTTTCAAAGCATATTCTACACACTGACGCTGAAAATAGTAGAAATGTCAACATCATAAACAGGAATTGCAATGTAGGCCAGAACTATCTGTCTGCGATTCAAGTTTTTATTACAGAAACAAATCCATTAGTGGACAGCTCCATTATATGAACTGTTACATCACATAGGCAAAGCCAGAAGGAAAGAAGCATTCTAAACATATCATGGAAGTCACCTAGAACTAGACTGTGATCATGATGTAACTGTTAAATTCAGTGTTTAAAACTGGCTTTTGTGCCTGTAGCTCTGGATCATCACAATCTAAAAATAATTACTATTTAGCAACTACTTCATAATCTCTCTTTGTGCAAGCATAGTTTTAAGTACCACAGGTCTAAAGACCAAAAGGGTTATGAGCAAGTCTTAACCCTTTCCTATTAAGATAGGCAAATCAAAGCAAGTTTGCAGGAATGGACAAATGACTTGCCCTCAACCCCACTCACTATGCCACAAGCAGAACAGAAGCAAATTAATAGGCACGAAAATATTGAATTCCTAAAAGCCACAGTGCTGCCATGGTCAAGGGGGACGGGAGGGAAGGAGGGAGAGGGAGAGGGAAAGGCTCTAAGATCTTCACAGCATATCCCTTAGGGTTCACAGCAAGATGGGAAACCTAACTGCAAGCACCAGGATGCTGAGCTGAATGAGCAGGAAAGAAGAAAGAAGCCTCATTTTAAAGGAGTGGGTTGGTGATGACTGAATTCATGGGGAAAAACTGAATTCATATTGCTCCACATACCCAAGTGAGACGCCAACCATCTTAAAACTGCTGCTAAAGATGAGGCCTTTCTGCCTGAACATAAGGCCTTTTCCTACTTTCTTTGACACTAAGTTAATTTCCTCTAGGGACAGATAGGAATGGGAAGCTCCTGCTGGAGTTTCTGGTTCTCCCCTGTTTGATCACCTGATTGTCAGGTTTCATGAAAGGACAGGTAGCAGAGATTTTTATTCTCCCTCTTCTAGTAAAGTCCAGGGCTGAAAAACTACTTTGGCTGTTTGTGAGAGAAGGACTCCCAGCAACTGGTTATAAACAAAGTAAGACTTTTCCTCTCCACAGAGATAAAATGACTATTCCTATTTTAAATCATAAAATAAATGTACTAAACTAGTGCAAAACTTTGTGACAGACCACAAATTATGTAAAACTTCAGCAAAATCTCATCTGATCACAGTCATTGTTGGAGGGAGTACATGGATTCCTCTTAGCGGTGCCTTGCGACCCATGGGCTCTTTGTTGCAACCTGTAAACTACTCCTTGTTAAATTAAATACTGTCTAACTAATGGTCAGAGAATATGTTATTTTACACTTATCCTGAACTTCATTTACCCATCTGTTGCCCTCTTTGAAATGAACTTCATTTATCCATCTGTTGAGTTTTCTCCATCGTGAATAAGATGGCTCCAGACTGGGTAACTTCAATGCCACCTGGCCAGGAAGTACTTCATCCAGCACTGGGTGAAAAGGCTTGCACAGTCTTCCTTGCATTGCTGCCTGAGGAAGGTTCTTTAGCCCTTTCATGACCTTGGCCTCTTCTGACAGGCCTTTCAAGGAGGTATGCTTTCCTACTGCTGGCCTACCTCAACTGCTTCTCGGTGGGGGAGCAGTTGAGATAGTCCATCCAATTTTCCACACCACAGGGATCTCTCACCTGGGTGAGCAGGAAGGATTCTCTGCAGCTTGCCCTGGAGCTGCCCAGCAACTTCAACCTTCTCCATACCATGAGCTTTGAGGGAGGAAGCTAAGAGAGGCTCCCAAACACTCCAAAACAAAGCAGCATACTGATTCTTCACAAAGCAGCTTTGAATGGTCACTATGTCAAAGTGAAGTACTCCTATGAAGCTTTGCAAAGCCTTATCACAAAGGTAGTAGCAGTTCTTGTTTCTCATAACATTGTGCAGCATATTCATTTGCCATCACATTAGGCCAGTTCATAGAAAACTTGCTTAGTAATGGGAAGCAAAGAAGCCTTAGGATTCTGAAGATCATTATATATCAGATTATAATATTTATATAGATGTTATTTATTACCTGATTTTTGTCAAGTTCACAGTTCTTGTATTCTTGTTCTCCCTGTTCTTGGAATGTGACAATGACAAAGCCAACAAATATGTTCATCATGAAGAAAGCAATAATAATAATGTAGATGATGAAAAAAATAGAGATTTCCACTCTGTAATTGTAGATTGGTCCTACGTTCTCTCCATTTGAATCTATAGCTTTATAAAGAAGCCTGCGTATTAAAGACAAGTGAAAAATGATTGTAACATCATGAAAACAGCAATTTCTAATTCTGGTTTCAATATTGAAAGGTATGTTTTGTAAGGAAGGTCCTTTTTCTGGTCATGGAACAAGAGGGCAAGAGGCCTGTCACTACCGGTCCCCTTCAAAGCCTGTTTCAGACTGTCTATCAATCAGGGGGAAAGAAAATAAGGAGGAGGCCCTGCTGTACAAGCAGCTATGAAAACTGGAAACCCAATTAAATCTAGAGGACACCAGGATGTGTAAAGCTGCTTTATAGCAATGTTAAGAATATTAAGAAGAGAAGGTAATCTGCCACAAGACAATCATTCAAGGTTTTGTAAGCCATTATTGAGGAATCTAGGGGAGAATGTCAGGTTGAGGCACACCTTCCCCACTCTATCTTATAAGAGAGACAGTTTCAGCAGAAAAATTCTGGTTTGCATTAAGCCAATGTTCTCTGTTACTTTCAAATTAGGAAACTCCAGCTTAAAACTAATTAACATACCAAAATTATGGAAAAATTATGCTGAGAAGTCTAGAAAAAAAGTTACACAAGATTCCAATGTATAACTTAGGAAGAGATTTCCATGAGCACATAGAAAAGGTAAGGAGAAGAAACAGAGAAAAAATGGGCAAGATAAAAGGGAATGGCTGAATACATAGAAAAATGAGAATATAGTTTGAATCTTCAATAAATTCATTACAGAGTGCAAATGTTTAACCTAGAGTAGGTCTACTGGTAGATTATTCTAAACCAAGGAAGAATTATGAGGATCGGTATTATTTGTAAGGTGAGCTGTTATCCTGCTAGCATCAACAGTGGAAATGTGAAGGACTCATAAACATTTCCATCAAATTTACAGTCTGTTTAAAATTAGAAGTTATTCATATTCCCTACTCCATTAACTATATAGCTCTGTAACACATTATACCTATAAAGAGCCAGTCTGGTCTAGTGGTTAAGGTGCTGGGCTAGAAACCAGGAGACTGAGAGTTCTAGTCCCACCTTAGGCATGAAAGCCGGCTGGGTGGCCTTGGGCCAGTCACTCTCTCTCAGCCCAGCTCAACTCACAGGGTTGTTGTTGTGGGGAAAAGAGGAGGAGGAAGGAGTATTAGGTATGTTCCCCGCCTTGAGTTATTTGTAACAATAATAAAGGCAGGATAGAAAATAAATAAAATAAAAATAAAATAAAATGGTACATCCTCATTATACATCAAGGCAATAGTATTTCTGAGAGTCACCTCTGAAAAGGCCAGTCAATAAAATAAAATAAAATAAAATAAAATAAAATAAAATAAAATAAAATAAAATAAAATAAAATAAAATAAAATAAAATAAAATAAAATAAAATAAAATAAAATAAAATAAAATAAAATAAAATAAAATAAAATAAAATAAAATAAAATAAAATAAAATAAAATAAAATAAAATAAAATAAAATAAAATAAAATAAAATAAAATAAAATAAAATAAAATAAAATATTTTGTAAATGATACACTTACGCAGGCCAGCCCTCAAAAGTAGAAACAGTAAAAAGAGCCATCATAGCAGTAAGGACATTATCAAAGTTGAAATCGCTGTTCTGCCATATTCTCTCTCTCACCATTGGACTCTCCACATCTCCATCTTTATAAACAATAAATATTCCCCTATTGATGAAAAAAGCAAACAGTTACTATTGTAATTGCCAAATTTATTTATTTATTTATTTATTTATTATTTATTTATCTATCAAATTTGTCACCACCCATCTCCTCCCACTGGACGGACTCTAGAAGGTTTACAACAAAATATTCAGTAAAACAATAAGTATATAAAATACATTATAAAATTACATATTGTTAATAATATAAATAAGAGTAAAGTCCAGGTGGCTGTATCTCATTCCGTCTTCACATGGAAGGGGTACTTCAAGGCACTAGCCAACCCCAGGCATGACTCTTCTCCTCCCCGCCCCAGGCCAGCTGGCAGAGCCAGGTCTTCAAGTTTCTCCGAAAATATCTTAAACTTCCTTTTATCTTTCTTTCTTAAAATGCACCTATAACACAATTCTTAGCCTCAATGAACAGCAGGAATGGGGAATCTTATGACCCACTGAAATATTTTCAACTTTAGTGGTATAGTTATTTCTATTACATTTATAGTCCAGCTTTCTTCCAAGAACAGACAAAGACATCTCTCCTGATTTTATCAACAGGTCTCTCAAGTAAATGGATCTGGAAAAGTGACTGACCCAAACTATTCAGTTAGCTTTGTGGTCTACTAGGTACTTGAAGCTGTATATTCCCTGTCAAAGTCCAGCACCTCAGGAACTACACTATATTGCTTCTTAGCAACATTTGGAGAGCCAAAAGCTTCCCATTTCTTTGTTACTGTATTGCCATCTAAAACTGCAGATTAAGAAAATGTTCTTACCGGCAGTCCACAGGATTTTGCTTTGCTTCATCTGTGCACCGATAGAATTTTCCCTATACATAAAAAAAGCACAGCGATATAATCTAGAGCACCATTCCTATTTCATAATTTTTCAAGCATCTCTGTACAGCCTCTACAAGCCTCACAAAGAATGATTTACCAGACCAATATTTTATGTATCATTTGGTTTTACTATGCTCTGGATTGTTTTTTTCTTGTTCTTACCTTAAAGAGCTGAACACCGATACATGCAAACATGAACTGAAGTAGAGTTGTAACGATCATTATATTACCAATAGTTCGAATGGCGACAAAGACACATTGAACAACATGCTGTAGGGAAGGAAAGAAAAGGAGATCAGTTCAATCTTCACTTGGTGTATAATCACTATGTTTAATAAACTAGCACTTCATTTTTAGAGTATCAACAAAATACTCTATTTATTAAAATTTGACATTTTAAATTATGCCTTACTATTTTTATACTCAGAATTGGCCCACAATAGGAAAAAAAGACATCTTATATGCCACAAAGTCAGTCTCACTATTAAGCCGTCATAAGTAGCATATAAAGAAGCTAATCATGCAATATTAAATATGTCTAAAATAAGCTCCATTGAATTTGAGCTCAGTGAGGCTTATTCCCAAGGAACACGATTGGGACCTCAAACGTTCATTGCTAGAGTAGATGAAAGAGAGGTTTTCATTCCTGGGTAGTCTCAAAATTAACATCCCTTTTAGATAAGCCAAGATCAAGGACCAGGATGAGATGATGGGTGTACAACCAAACCACCACTGGAATTCAGAAATGAGAGTTATGAAGAAATCTAGACAAAGGAGAAAATCCAGGAATACAGCACTGTATTTAACATTGGTTTAAAAATATTTGGAAAAAAGGAGAAAGGCATCATTAAAACCACCTGAGAAAGATGAATCTCAAAGTGATACAGACAGAATGCTGAACTTATTTGAGCTCAAAGCCCCCAAGGCATTCTTAAGGTAATCTCTGTCAAGGCAAACTGACATTTTAGACAATTACTGTAATTTTGTTTATAAACAGAATATACGTTTTGCAAAGAAAATTAAAAAAGAAACCTTAAGTCCTTTTGCTCTGTTAATAGCCCTTAATGGCCTTAAGACTCTTAAAACTCTCAGAATCTTCACAACTGATATAGCACTTGATCTAGATGAAAAGTAAAACAAATAAAACATTAGCTTGACATGACTTAATGCTACTCAACTACTGTGATAAAGTTAAGCAACATTCATGCACACAACAGCCCATTAATTCTGAAATTTCATTTGTTTCCTGGAAAAAATAAATACTGATGTGTTTTTTTGTTCTCCTTCTTTTCTTCTGAAGCAAAAGGATCTCTTGGGGTGGATAACTCCTCAGTAAGCTTAATGCTTCTTAACATAAACTTTTTAAATGAGTTTAATGCTGATAAGTAAAATGAATAAACTAAGGTGTATGGCAGCAGACAAGTTGTCCCATGCAGGTTTTTAATAGCTATAGAATTTGTTTTTCTCTTCTAGACTTAAACAAATAGAGCAAAACAAAAACCTTCAATTTTTGCAGTTGTCTTATTTATTTTGACAATTTATATAGAAAATAAAATAATAAATAAATACATGTATTTGTATGCTGCTTACTCTACATATTCTAGATGACTTACAGTAATAATAAAAACCACAAAAATATTAATACTATTTTTGGCTGTTCTCTTACAGCTGTAATTCATCCTCCTTATTTGTCTCTCAAAGGAGTTCCACAATAAAACATAACTAAAATGTTAATACTAAAGTAAATAAAATCCCTAAATGACAAACTATTGTGAAATAAGATATAGGCAATATCCAGTATAGTTGAACAAATGTGATAAAAAAGGAAAACCTATACAGCAGTGGTTTAAACAGCCTAAATTCCATATGTTAGCATAGGATGATGACAGATAATATACACAAGCTTATTTTATCCAATCCTTACTGCTCAGAACACCATGAATATGCTTGTGTTAAAATGGGGCACTGGTTGCCCTTGTGGCATCCCAGCAAAATGTGCCCAATCTTATCAGTTCTATCCTTACCCTTATGGAGGAATGCTGATAGCCTAGTCTACCAAGTCTACGCTTTCTCAAGCTTATTAAAAAAAATTATCACAAAGTCTGGCTTAACTAAAGCCATGCTGGGTGGTGGAAATTAGGATCTAGTATCAATAGATTACAACAATCATTTATTGTTGTAAGCCGCCCAGAGTCACTCGCTGAGATGGACGGCTATAGAAATCAAATCAAATCAACTCAAATCATAAACAAACAAACAAACAAACAAACAGGCCCATGTAGTTAGGATCACAGCAAACAGAATATTGTGACTTGAAATGCCAAAGGAGTAAATAGTAAAGAACATGAATTAATGAATGATATGAAAGAAAAATATGTTTTCTGCTTGTGAAACTAAAAGAAAGTGGAAAGCTGTAACAGAACTTAATCAAGGTGGTCTGATCAAGGGGAGCGGAGTTGATGAATACAATTCCATGCATGAAAGTGAAGATGTAGATTTGATTATAGAAGAGTAGGCTAAAACATGTCTCAGAAAATCTGAATTGGATTCCTCTAGATTCAAAGAATTTGTAAGTTATTGAAATAGAACTCTAAGTATAGCAAAATACCTATGGCATTTTTTTCTCAAAATTCAAAGAACGGGAATCCAATCAGTTGGTCACCAAGGCTGATGTAGGATGCTAAGCCCACAAAATATGACCATTTCTGTTTATAGTACTGCTTATATTCAAGTCATAAATGAATACAGTAAAGAAAAAAAAAGCAATACTTACTGAATGCCAAATGACACAAGAGAAACACCTACTACCAACAAGTCTAGCAAGTTAAAGTAATTCCGGCAGAAAGACCCTTTATGAAGGAAGGCTCCAAACACTGTCAGCTGAAAACATAATAGGCACTGTTTACTCTTTGCTTCTCAGTTTGAATCATTTATAGGCTATTTACAAGATTTCTGCAGAGGATGAATGTTGCTTTTTATAGCAATCAGAATGCAAAGAAAAAGGGGCTCCCTCTGTTAAGATTAAAAGTTTTGATTCAATACTAAGTCACATCATTTTCAAATATCAGTACATCACTAAATAACGAAAATATATAGGTTTTTTTAACCATATCTCAAAAACAATCATGGTTCACTATCAGTAGCTTTCATGCTTACGTAAATGTCTTTGCCAACATTCTAGTGTTAGGCTTTTACATAGCACAGCATTCTTAGAACAGAGTTACACAACTTGTGTTTAATAAGGAAGAAAACTGAAAATATATTACAAATAGTCATATCATAACTTTAATTAATAAAGCAAATTCATTTTTTCCTCTTGGTCCTATCCACGTTTTGCAGAGATGCACCTCAAAGGCTAACTGTGGTCTTTGGCTGCAAAAAGCTTGTACATCTCTGTACTAAAATATGGAAGAACGCTGTTATGCTAAAGCAGCCTAAACCAACCTAAAGCCCTCTGGATATATTTTAAGTATCATTCCAGTTTTGGTTCATTACCATGGAAGCTTCGATTCTATATATATAGCAGGCATTACTAGGTGAAGAAGGCTGCTCCAAATTTTCATTTTTACTCAGTACCAACCCTTTATTTTGATGTTCCTCCCATATTAAGTATTCTCAGTGCCCTGGAGAAACATGCCAACTGGATTGGGATCAAGAGATAGAGGAGATCACTGCATGATCTCTGCATGATCTTGGACTCTAATGAAGCAGGGTCCCAGATCACACCAAGTACTGTACTGTATGTGTGGTTAAGGGAACCGGAGTTTCCCATCTGAATGCAGTGAGGGGCATAACAGGGACAAGATCAAATAGTCTGGCTAATCTTCTACCCACTTTCAAGCCCTCACACATTCAGGTGAATGTCAGAAAAGAGCTACATTTCCTCAAACAGTTCCATGTTTAGAAGTCCATCTCTGTATAAATAAAAATGCAACATTTTGCACTCAGAATCTTTCAGACTACGTTTAAAATCGCTGACTCTCTTGGTCTTTCATCTAAATGAATTGTAAAAAAAAAGTTTTTGTAGATTTAGAGCAAGAACATGAGAAAACTGGCTGCAAGTAAAAGCAGGTGAAAAGAAAAAGCATATCCTGTCCTAAACTGGGCATATCTTGTAAACAGCCTAGAGTCACAATATGGTATGAATTAAAATGCACTGCCTTAAAATGCACACAGTAAGGTATCACGGCATTTTAGCTCTATGAGTACCTATTTCAGAAAACAGTAATGAAAAATATGTTCCTCCTCTGAAAGATCTTTCTGTTTAGAAGGTCAGAAAAGGGAGGAGGAAAGTCCATGCACAGAGAGGTATTTTTCCTTCTTCTGACAGACTTAAAATAGCAAAAGGGTTAAAATAAACTGTCAGATTGATGCGATGATAAAAAGGTAGCTTCTACATGCACCCAAAGGTTTAAAAAGTGTATTAAAACATTAAAAAAAAGGATCCTTAGATTTTTAATATATACAGTATATACATATATATTTCATTATTCAGTGAAAGGGTGGAGTACACTTTGACCACCTTTTCTTGGTAGGTGAGAAACAAAAAAATCCTTTTCAAAAAGCTTCTTTATAAACCTGTTACCTTCAAAATGATCTCAAATGTAAACATACTAGTGAAGACATAATCTGCATAGCCTAGGATCTGGAAGGTAAACAAAAAGTTACGAACATTATTACTGAAGTTGTGTTTGAGTAAACAAGGATCAATGAACAGTTAATTACCTTTAACAGGATTTCAACAGTAAAGATGGCTGTGAAAGCATAGTCAAAGTAACCAAGTATCTGCAAAGCATAATGTGCCACAATGAGACATTTATTTACAAGTCCTCGTGTTAGAATTTACAATTCTGGTCACATATACATATGTACAACCTGAAGTGTTTAACACTGTCTTCTTCTGGAATGTTTTCCAACTTCCCAATCTACTATGCCCCGCTAGATTTCCTGATGGTGTCACATCCAAGTGTCAACCATAATCAAACCTACTTAGCTTTTTTTTAAAGATCAGCCATATTTACATACACAAAATCATGAAGACACATACTTGTATCTACTAGGATCAAAACTTGTACAACTACATGTCTTCACGATTATTTGCAATGAAATTAGACAAATTCAGATGGGTGGAATTACTTTAATTATTTTATTGTTGACTACACTGAGGATTCTTTTCCCTTCTCCTTTGTATGCATATCTAGTATCACTATGGTGACTTTTTAAAGAAAGTCAGAAAGTTTCTGGAATCATGGCACTAGAGCAGTGTTTCTGAACCTTGGCAACTTTAACATGTGTGGACTTCAACTCCAGCATGGCTGGCTGGGGAATTCTGGGAGTTGAAGTCCACACATCTTAAAGTTGCCAAGGTTGAAAAACACTGCACTAGAGAGTTCTTCTCATCTGTATGCAGCATGAAGTGAAAGTGAGTAACTATACAAAAAGTGACATTGCCAAACTATCTATACACTACTAAAATTTTCATTTTGTTTATCTGTTTGTAACCTCAAGTTAGCCCAAACGGTGCATTGTGCCACAACAATTTTGAACCAAGTTACCTAAAATCCACTAACTAAAAGAATGTGTAAAAATCTGGGACCCATTACTCCAGCAGAATTGAGATTTCCAGGATGTTCAGACCAGTTTTATTTGCAAAGTTGTTGCTGTTCCAGTGTCCCCGCAGTCATGTGATCATGATTTCTGACACTCCCTGCCAGCTTCCCACAAGCAAAGTCAGTGGGGAATCTGGCAGGAAGTTGGAAATTGCTCCCACTCCCCCTGCCCATGGTCATTCTGTTTATCTGTTTAGGTAAGTAAATACTGTCATGAGTAAGGATGGCGAGCAGGGGGCTCCCATCCAGGCTGTAAAGCGCATGCATAGTACTGAGGAATTAAGCAGCCATTCAAAGAGACACAGATCAGACCTGCCTTAACTTTTGGGGTTTATCTGTCTGGGTTTTCCCACGCTTATTCAGTTTGTTAGGATTCTGTTTATGTAGCAGTAATAAACACTAGAGACCTACTCCTCGTCTCAGCGTGTGTCTCACTGTTAGGACAAATACTGACTTATTATTGAAGTTCGTTTGCCACTACAGTTATTTTTCTATTTATGATATACTGTATAGTCTTCTATGATGATGACGGGAACATCCAGCATTGGGGTAAAAAAAATACATGGTCAGCCTAATTATGCCGCGTGGAAAGAGAGGGGGGATGTCATGGTCAAGAGATGACACCAAACATCATCGGAAAACAGCGAGGAGGAGGAGAGAACAAGAATTGGATGAGGCCAGGGCTACACGACTTCAGGATCAAAGAGTCAGGACAAATAACACGAGAGAAGGAGAGACAGAGGAGGGGAGGCATGTACGTCTCCAGAATGACAAGAACAGGCACAGGAGGAGGATAGAGGAAGAGACAAAGCAGTAGAAAAATGCATGTCTCCAGGATCAGAGAGAAAGAACAAACAGCAGAAAAGATGAAGAAACAGAGGATGAAAGGACTGCATGTCTCCAGAATGACAACGAAAGGCACAGAATGAGGAAACAAGAAGAGACGAAGGAAGAAAGGGAAGATTATTTCAAGAATATGTGGCAAACAGCAATTACTGCAAGAATTGCTAAACACGACAATGCCTCCCTTTGACAAGAAGACCTCAACAGAGAAAGAGCGAGGCAATACGCACGACTCGCATGGCGTAATGTTTCTGCTGATGTTGGTGTGATGGCCAAAGGAAAACGTTAACGTACTCTTGAAGGACGGCAGATCAACCAGAAATGTTGTCATCAAAAGCATCCTTCATTAAACGAAGAGGAGCTATATTTCTCTTGCTACACATCTTTCTTCTTTAATAAACTGATGTTTTCTTCTTTAATTTTCAAAGCAAAGCAGTAACAGTACCATTCAGGAAAGTTTAATGTTCATTATGGTTACATCAGACTGCACTACCCTTCTCTCAAAGGATGACCCAACAGGTCACAGGGCTGTATAGTTATTAGATGATTTTAACAAAATGGAGAAATAAGCACTTAAGGAAATAAAGCCTCCCTTAAGTTGAATTCAAATCTGTTGAATACATAGACGTGTTATTTTCTTGGCAGATGTGGTTTGCCATTGCATTCTTCTGTGATATTTTGTGAGTTTCCAGTCTAGTACAGAGTCCAAGAACTAATGAGGTTGACTCTGCTTTCAATATCACATATTCCACAAATACTTATTCTACAAATATAGAAAAAAGGAACTTTATTCCATGTAAATTTCTTGCCTCTACCTTTATGTAATGACACTTGAAACAAACATTGAAATGAAACAGAGAAGTGTGAGTAAATCTAAATGTAATTTGAACCACATCTGATTAAAAAATACCAAGGATATGAGAAGCAGGTGCTCTCTGTTTTGAGATGCTTTGCATTGCACAAACAATATATACCACTTCAGTGTTTGGATTAGAAACACTGAGATGGCGCTCATCTTCCCTGACCAGACAATTTGTTTCCAGAAAAGAGGTCCTTGTTGTTTCAGAGAGCATAATGGTGAGATGTGGAGTTCTTGGTGCTCTCTGAGCTTGGTTGTCTGTTGCAGATGTTTCATTACCTAACTAAGTAACATCGTCAGTGCGATGACGTTCATTGACGATGTTACCCAGTTGGGTAATGAAACGTCTGCAAGCAAGCAACCAAGCTCAGAAAGCACCAAGAACTCCACAGTTCAGCCCTGAGCTACAGATATTCTCTATTATTGGCATCGGTGGGATACCAATCACCCAAATTTTATTAATTCCCAGGCTAAAACTCAAGACACCACACATGTAAATGCACAGAGGAAGAATCATTTGAAATTGCTGGTCCAAAAAGGCAGCACTGAAACAGATGAAATAACTATAAAGTGGTCTGGGCTCATAATACTCCCAGGAAATTTTATACTGGTGGCAGGGTAAGTTAATGGCAAGAAGGCATAGCTAATTCACAAATTATAGTAAGAGTAAATTGGATAATATTTGTGCTAACATACTGTGGCAGACTGAAGGGGTATTAATTTAAGTAATGTCAGCTTACATTCCTGGAAATATCAAGCAGTACTTCATCCAAACATTAACCAGGGCTGACCCTGCTTAACTCTCAGGATCAACTAAATTCAGCTAGATGGTGCCACCTCCTGCGATGCTCATGTACTAGTCTATTTTGAAAGGCACATTTAAAGAAGGTCAAACATGCAGATTGTTTGTAAAATCTATTTTTCTTACATTATTTCGAAAAGAATGATTGCGAATAGGGTCTTCAGCTGCAAGGGAAGCACTGCTGAGCATGATGAAGACAAGAATGAGATTGGTAAAAATATGGTGATTGATTAATCTATGACAACCCACTCGAATCCTGAAGAACAAGACAAGAAAAGGAATAGTACTGTTACAACTGGTAGGTTAATTACTCATAAAATATAAAGAAAGGCATTTTTATTTTTTTTAAATGCTCATCTGAAAATCCTTAAAGCAGTTATTTTATTAATCTGCTGATAATTCAGCAAACCTATAAATATAATAGAACACTGCATATAAATGTTCTGTGGAAAGCTATTATATGTTGGATAATATTAAAGCACAATTTGCAGCATTCTTTATTTAAAGCATCATCTTTGAACAATGCACCATTTGGCAAGTATAAAACACAAATGTTTCATAATCCTGGAGTTTGATTCGAAAAGAAATTCCACGTAAAAAAGAAAAATTAGTTATTTGTTCAGTCTTGTGCTAGATGACATCAGCAGAAGCTTTAGTTGTTATGTGTTCTTATAATTTTACTTGAAAAAAAAATCAGTTCAAGAGATATACTTTAAAAGGTTATTTACGGGTTTGTATTGCTGAAAATAAAGAAGGAGCTGCCTTCAGGAATTGGTGTCATCTTCTCCTTCATATTAAGTTCAGATATCCTTCGTGGCCGAGGACCTGCAGGTACTTCTGGCTCTTCTTCTTCCTCTTCTTCCTCTTCACCTACTTTATAGTGAAACTTTATTTATTATAAATTAAATTAAAACATGTTATAATTCTGAGCAAAATGAGTGTTCAAAATAGCCAGCAAAATATTTACAACAACATGTAAATATTAAATATAAATATGTTCATAAATGTTAAATGAAAGGACATTTCTGGACTTCTCAACAGTACAATTAAATTATCATGCTGAAAAACATGGAATTGGCTCTATAACTTATCTGTAGTTTCTGGATTACAAGTGTTTTTAGGCTATCTGCTCTCTTCCTGTTCTGACTTTGAAGTTATTTAATTAGTTAGTTAATTCTTTATTACAATAATTGACCAGAATTCTACAAGTTAACCAGGTAATTAAACAGGTTCTATTTCAAGTAAAATGAAAAACAAACATAAACTTCTAACTAGATAATTGAAACTGTCAAAACAATGTATAACAAAATTTTGACACATTCAGGGAAATTGAGTCATTCTGGTCTGATGGGAGTAGCTGGACCTGAAATCAATCAGAACTGTCTGGGAACTTCACCGAACAGGGAGCTATGAAACAGACACTTATAAAAGGTGCAAGATAACAGATTCAGTGGGTCCTTTTTCCCAAGGGTACAATCTTAGCTCATAAGGAACTTTTTAATATTTGCCCTTGAGAACAGCTGTTGGGAGGGCACTGAAACATGCTAATATTAGCATGCTTTTGACTTTAGGAATGGTTAACTGATTTAAATATCTTGCCAGCCTGAATGACAATCTGCAATCTCTTCATCGGTAAATAGCTTATAAATAAGTAATACCATGCCTTCCTAACCACCATGGAACATTGGTAAATCCTCTGTAGATGCCACTGCAACTCTGGCCCTTTCATTATATTGTTTTCCTTTAATTAAGGCTATAAAAAAGTGCCAGAAATGTATTTTAGCCATTTTCTTTTATTTCTGAAACCAACAGGAACAACGGTCTTGCTGAGGGGAAGAAAGATCTTATATCAGGAGTAACTCCCATGGTATTCTTGGCTGCATCTTTTATCCAATTTAAAGGTATGCAGAAGATACAGGGTTGGATATAAAGACTATGTAAACTGAGGATTACTAGCACAAGAACCTCTTCAAACCTTTTCTCATTCCCCACCCCAAAAAAGGCTTTTTTAAAAGTCAGGTGAATCTTCAGAATAGCATGGAACTATAGCGGATGAAGGAAATAATTGCCCCAGTTCAAGTGGAAACTGTTTGCAGCTCACAGAGTGAAAATGCATAGCCTCTGGATAATCTTTATATGTGTGGATGGGGGTGGATGGGTTTGTATGCACACAGATTTATTATTCAAACTACATAATCTTATAATTCTGCAGAGTTACATATTTGATGCAAACCATTTTTTAAAAATCATGTTTTAAAAAATCAACCTTGCCGACCAGTGAGAGAAGTCAAGGGGGGACACAGTGAGTGAGTCAGTCAGTGCCAAGAGCAGGAGCTGGTGCACTGGGGGGGGGGGGGGACCTCCATCACCTTGTGATTGATTGAGTGGGGTTGTGGTTGCGCGAATGAATGGAGGGATCCCTATTTTTAACTAGTGATTTCGGAGGTCCAGGAATGGGGGCTACTGGATTTCGAGACTCTGGGGGTTATAGGGCGGGCCTGGCCATTGAGGTGATGATGGGCAGGGGACGATATGACGGGAGCCAGAGGGCGGGGGAGGAAGATGCCCCCGGTGTTTGTTACCTGTGGCGTGTTCCGGCCCTCCGTGCTAAAACCCAGGTCCCGGACAGCAGACTCGTGGCAGCCCTGACTTTTGGCTGCTGCTTTGTAACTGTCAGTCAACAACAAGGCCTCCCTCATATGTGATTTGATCATCGAGGAGGGGGCAGACCTGGAGTGTATTACCGAGACCTGGCTGGGCCTGGAAGGAGGGGTTGCTCTTTCGGAGATATGCCCGGCTGTGTTTTGAGTATGGCACCAGCCGAGACCTCAGGGTAGAGGAGGAGGGTTGGCTGTTGTCATCCAAGAATCCCTAGTTGTCATGAGTGAGGATGGCGAGCAGGGGGCTCCCATCCAGGCTGTAAAGCGCATGCGTAGTACTGAGAAATTAGGTGGCCATTCAAAGAGACACAGATCGGGCCCGCCTTAGCCTTTGGGGTTTATATGTCTGGGTTTTCCCATGCTTCTTCAGTTTGTTAGGATTCTCTGTTATGTAGCAGTAAATAAACACTAGAGTCTTATTCCTTGTCTCAGTGTGGTTCCTGGCTGTTAGGACACTAGTGGCCGTCAGGGGCCATGCTCCACAAGTGGCCAGCTGTGAGACCCTGTTCTTCAAGTTGGGCTCCCAAGAGCATTTGGGAGTGTTGCTATAGTACCAGCCTCCCTGCTGCATAGCAACCTCCCTGCCTGAGCTGCTGGAGGCTGTCTCAGGGTTGGTGGTGGAGTTCCCCAGGCTTATGGTTTTGGGGGACTTCAATCTGCCTTCCCTGGGATGGGCCTCAGAAGTGGCTCAGGAGTTCATGGCCATGGGATTGTCTCAGATTACACAGGACCCAACTCGAGACAGTGGCCTCACTCCAGATTTAGTTTTCTTGTCAAAGCAGCGGCAATGTGATATGAGGGGAGAGTTACATCTTTCCTCTTCGTTATGGTCAGATCATGCCTTGCTGACCTTGAGATTCTTCTATGCTACCCCCACCGCAGTGAGGAGGGACCTATTCGATCAGTCTGCCCCCGGTGACTGATGGACCTGGTAGGATTCCAGAGGGAGCTGGGGGTTATACCCGAGGACCTGCTGCTCAGTCCAGTGGAGGCTCTGGCTGCCGCCTGGAATGTGGCACCGGCCGGGGCCTTGGACAGGATCAAGCCTATGCGGCCTCTCTTGCCGGCTCAAACCCGACACTCCCCGTGGTTCATGGATGGGTTGAGGATCTTGAAGAGAGTTAAGAGATGCCTAGAGCGCTGCTGGAGGAAGACAAAGACTGAGTCTGACCGAACACAAGCTAGAGCCGCTATTAAGGCCTACCTTGTGGCAGTAAGAGCAGCGAAATGTCAGGATTTCTCCGCTCTTATTGCATCCGCGGAATGCCACCCGGCAGCCCTGTTTAAAATTACCCAATCCCTTTTGGGGAAAGGGAAGCCAGAAATCCATCTACAGGGACATGCTGAGGATTTTTCTGTGCATCTGCTGGATAAAATCGCTCGGATCCACTCCCAGTTGGACTCCGAGCATGAGATAGAGTCTGGGGAGATACCCAGGGAATGTACTTACCATGTTATCTGGGAGCAGTTTGACCGTGTTGAACCCAAGGAAGTGGACAGGATCCTCCAGACTGTAAATGTCACCACTTGCCAATTAGATCCATGTCCCTCCTGGCTGGTGAAAGCAGCTGGGGAGGTGACATGTAGCTGGGTCCAGGAGATGGTAAATACATCTTTGAGACAGGGGGTGTTCCCAGCAGCTTTCAAGGAAGCGCTGGTGCACCCCCTCCTCAAGAAACCATTGCTGGACCCTACTATATTGGACAATTTTCATCCAGTTTCCCATCTCCCCTTTTTGTGGAAGGTGGTTGAGAAAGTGATGGTATTGCAGCTTCAGAGGATTCTGGATGAAACGGATTATCTAGACCTCTTTCAGTCAGGTTTCAGGCCTGATCGTGGGACGGAATCAGCATTGGTCTGTGGTGGGAGCGGGATGGAGGCAGTGCATCCATCCTTGCTCTTCTTGACCTCTCAGCAGCTTTCGATACCATCGACCATGGTATCTTTCTGGACCGACTCAGGGAGTTGGGGGTGGGTGGCATGGTTCTGCACTGGTTCACCTCCTTTCTCCAGGGCCGGTTCTAGTTGGTGTTGATAGGGAGCGAGAGATCCAGCCCATGGCCCCTACTTTGTGGTGTGCCGCAGGGCTCAGTACTCTCTCCACTCCTTTTTAACATTTACATGAAACCACTGGGTGAGATCATCCGTCACCATGGGGTGAGGTATCATCAATATATGGATGATACCCAACTATACATCTCCATCCTGGGTGAAGTAAGTGATGCCATGACCACCCTTTCTGAGTGTCTGAGGGCTGTGGCGGCCTGGATGGGGAACAACAGGCTTCAGCTGAACCCTGGTAAGACCGAGTGGCTGTGGATTAATGGCTCCTCAGTATCTGGGAAATTATCAACTTTAGTTCTGGATGGGGTTGCACTGCCCCAGACAGACCCGGTGCGTAACTTGGGGTTTCTCTTGGACTCATGACTCCTGCTCATGGCTAAGAGGGCCTTTGTGCAACTTTGTGTGGTGTGCCAGTTATGCCCCTTCCTGGAATGAGAGGCCCTTCGAACGGTCACTCATGCCCTGATTATCTCCCATATAGACTACTGCAATGTGATATACGTGGGGCTACCCTTGTATCCGCGAATATCCAGAAGCTACAGCTGGCCCAGAATGCGGCCACACGAGCAATCTTAGGTGCCCCAAGGGTGGCACATGTAACACCTTTGCTGCTTGAGCTGCACTGGGTTCCAGTGTGCTTCTGGGTCTAATTCAAGGTGTTGGTTATGACCTTTAAAGCCCTACATGGCATGGGGCCAGGTTACCTGAGGGACCATCTCATCCCCATCACATCGACCCGTCCCACCTGGGCATGCAGAGAGGGCATGCTACGGATCCCATCTGCTAGAGAATTCCATCTGGCGGGGTCATGGAAGCGGGCCTTCTTTGCAGTAGCACCTGCCCTCTGGAACATTCTGCCCCCAGAGTTGAGACAGGCCCCTTTGCTCCTGGACTTCTGCAAGCAATTGAAAACCTGGTTTTGCCATCTTGCCTGGGGCAGGAAGGAGAGCAGTCACTCTTGGGGATGGCTAGCTCCCTAGAAGGACCCTGTTTTACTTGTGGATTTATAAAGAACTTTTTGCCATCAGGTTTTTATTATATTCATTTTATTGTGTATCTGCATTTATTGTATAGTTTTATATTGTATTGTTTTAATTCTGTTTTATTGTAAACCGCTCAGAGTCCCTCCTAGGGGGGAGATGGGCAGTTATAAATTTGATAAATAAATGTTAATGAAATTGGAGTTTCTTTGAGTCATGGCACATTTGACCCAATAAGTCTTTCTGCCAGTGTACAAAAGGGAGAGGGTACCTGGGATATCACAAGGTGGATACGGATCTTTGTCTTCATCATCTTCTTCTCCATATTCATTGATTGTAACCTCAAGAATCAGAAAAGTAAACATTTCAAAAAGAGTGCAGTCAACCAGTCAACTTGGTAATTCTACCCCACACCTTCATCTGTTTCTTCCATTTGAAAATGCCCAACATTACCATTTTTTAATCATGAATTCTGGCTGAATAAATAAATTATTGAAGTCAACATTATGCCAGAGTGTCTCACAGAGTCCATACTCTGTGAGATAGATAATCTCTCTATCTTTAACTCAAAAAGTTGATAATTATTTTCAAACAAAAACCTTTCACCTAATTATTGTTTCAAAAAGACAGATGACATCCTACAAACATCTGGCAGATCATTACTACAAAGGCAGGATGTGAATGGGAATCAGATCTTCATCTAAATATGCACAGAGAGGAGGAAATCAAGGGCAGCTGTCATATTCATCCATTCTACCCACTGGACTATCACAAAGAGACCCAAGTAAACATGAGTCAATGCAGAGTACTAGGTTGTTAGGATTAGACAGGTGTCTGTGCATTCCTGAGCTGAGGAAGAGCTTTCCTACAAAGGGGAACAGATCTCAAGTACCTTATTATCCTTGGCCTTCTTTGGTTCACCTTCCGGTTTGTCCCCCCTTTTAGCATCCAAACTCTCTTTTCTACAAGGACAATGAAAACAAAACCATGGGGAAAATGATAAAACAATTAATATGGTCAAATTTACAGGAGAAGGGACTTGAAAATAAAGACAGAATAAAATGTTACCTACACAGCAACACATCAACTTTATTTTATTTTGGATTATGTCAAATAATATTGCACGATTTAGGACAGCTTCATCTTTATTATTTGCTAGGTGGGTGTGTATAGAAGTAGTAAAACACTCACAAATATACCCATAACTTAAACACCATAATGTATAAAATAATGCCGTTGCCTATTTTACTATCTGTATACATGATAGCAATCATACCAATAACACAGTGCACGAAAAGATATAGACACTGAAGGCAAATGCAAACACTGTCTTCACGCATGAAGAGTACATTTTCTCCTTAATACTCTTGATGGGAAAGCATAATGATCCAGGTGGCCCTAAATTCAAATTACACAGCAGACTGGGTCTACCCTAATTCTAAATTCCTCACCAGCATCCCAACCCCTTTTTGTTCTTAAAATCCTTTTCTTGTTCCAGATGGATAAATGGATGGATGGACAATTGAGACAACACATGATTACAGCAACATTATTTGTAGTTTGTGCCTCATTATTCACAACCATTCATACCTTAAAGATTCCCACATATGGATGGATTTTGGTAGAAATTCCTTGGTAGAAAGAATGGAGCATGGACATTTTCTACGCTTATATGTTACTTGTAAATTGAAAGTATATCATTCTAACACTGGAGTTTGCACCAGTTTTCTATGCTCCTTATTCTGTCCCAATTTTCTTTTTCAAAAGAGTGAAAAGGAAAAATGAAGAAAACTACAAAAATGTGCATGTCTTGTGTAATTTTGTCTGTACCTGGCACTCTTTTTTCTCTCCTTTTCTTCCGCTTCTTCTTTCTGAGCTGTGTTCAGACTTTCAGCATCTGCCAGGTTATCAACCGCAATAGCCAAGAAGACATTTAACAGGATATCTAATTGAAATCATGTTAAGGATACTAAATAGGCAATGCAAGTTCTCACATTAGCTGGTTATTCAACAGTAACTATCCAATGGTGACAACTATTTTACAATTTTACTTGGAAGTTCCTTGCACAAACTAAAATAAGAGGACAAAGTAAGAGGGGAGTTCCTTTGTCAGGTACAGAATAGATACTATTTTATAAAAAAAAGACTAAAAATTCTGCCTAGTACCCAAATCGACCTCTTCTTCTTTCTCCCTCTTGTTACCCATCACACTAAAGGTTGTCCTTACTTACTGACAGTAATTGGGACCGGGAACTCCATCACTAAGCAACACGCTCATAAGGTGCAATGTCATGTGACCGCGTCATGACAGCAGTTCCAGCTGTCCCAGTTGCTGCCATTAGGTGAATCCTGTGTGGTCACAGTGTCCCATGGTCATGTGATCACCATATGTGACCTCCTGCTGGCTTCCTCATTGATTTTGTTGGAAGCTGGCAGTGAAGGTTGCAAATGGCAATCACATGACTACGGGACGCCATTGTAATTGCAAGCCAGATGCAAAGCACCCAAATTGCAATCATGTGACCGCAGGGACACTGTAACAGACGCAACTACAAGGACCCACTGTAAGTACCCCTTGTTCAGTACTGTCGTAAGTACGAACGATTGCTGAACGAGTGGTCATTCAGTAAGGACTACCTGTACTTCCTTTTTGGGTAAGCAACATTATGACAAGTGATGCACCAAGAAATAGTATACCAAAGAAATAAGAAGATAAGGGGGGAAAAAGGAAATACAGCTAAATCTAGTTTACAGTAACATCAATCACTATACTTCCCCATACCTTTCTATCCTTGAAAACTATATTTGCTTCCACCACGTCCATATACCTCTTACAGTGCCTTTTGTTCTTTAAACTTTTCATCTTCCATTTTGAAGAATCACATCAACTGCATCCAAATATGCATTTCTTGCACTCCCTTTCCTCTCAATCTATTTAACCTATCTTCATACATTTGTTTTGCAATTCAGTCCTCAACAATTATCTCTATAATTCTGTCAATATACTTTCATATTGGTCACTCATTTTTTTATTCAATCCATATTCATTCAGCATCCATTCATTCTTGACCCAATTCTTATTTTACCATTTTCAAAGTTAGCAGAAGTGTGCTCCTATACAGCTGTTTTCCCTTCTTTCAACATTTACTCATCACTACAGCTGCAGGTTAAACCGCTGAGCTGCTGAGCTTGCCGATCGGAAGGTCGGCGGTTCAAATCTGCATGACAGGGTGAGCTCCTGTTGCTAGTCCCAGCTCCTGCCAACCTAGCAGTTCAAAAACATGCAAATGTGAATAGATTAATAGGTACCGCTTTAGCGGGCAGGTAACAGCGTTCTGTTTAGTCATGCCGGCCACATGACCATGGAAGTGTCTATGGACAAACACCGGCTCTTCGGCTTTGAAACGGAGATGAGCACCACCCCCTAGAGTCGAACACAACTGGACTTAATGTCAAGGGAAACCTTTACCTTTACCTTTACAGACCACATACTCCTCGCTACCTTTCTACCAACATTTGCACATTTTGAAAATTTTTGATTATGTGCTATTGTTTTCAACTTCTAGTGATCACATAGATAGATTTTCTCCATGACAATATATCCCTAACCTGTTATTTCAAGTCTCCCAATGCTGCACTCATAGCCACTGTAACTGAGTCTGTCCATCTTGCTACTGGTCATCTCTTCTTCTGTTTCCTTCCACCTTTCCCAGCATTAGAGACCTTTCCAGACAGCTAGGTCTTCGCATAATGTGTCCAAAGTAGGATAATTTGAGCCTGATCATTTGTGCCTTGAGTGAAAACTCTGGGTTGATTTTAAAAAACCCCTATTCATTTCCCCATCTTAACTGAACATTCTATCAAGGTACACAGTTCTACCAAGCAACCACAATAAACATGTAACAGAGTAAGCAGAGACAGAGGTAACCCCTAAATCTACTTCATAGGTACATCCCCAAGAAGTACTGGTATCAAATGGGTATTTACTCACACAAATTTGGAACTCCATGATTTTGCCTGCTCCCTTGTACCATTCTTAAACTCTAATGAGAATATGATTGCTAATGTTCTTCCCATTGCTGGTTTCAGAAATGGTAGTGTTTTTAAGGAGCAATATGGTATGTTGAATCCAATAACTGCTTGTGATTGATGTTTTGGATTACAAAATCCCTCCAGCCTGACACTGATCTCATGGAACATGGCAAGCTGGGAGGATAAGAAAAAGGATAAATAATTTATAAATTATATTGATTCCTTTGACATAATTTTATTACAGGAGACTTGGACTATAGCTTCTATAAGCCTAGAGGCTTATACCCGTTTTTCCTTAAATGTGACTCATTCTATTAATATAGCCTGTCCTTGTGCCAACTTGGCCATACTTATGTCATAGTAAAAAGAGAACAAATAGAACCATGTCCACCTTATGCTATGGCAGTCCTTGCTCAATTCTTGGGTTTTAGAGTTTCAATTATTACTGACCATTTCTCTCCCAAAAGACAAAATTCCTATCTAAAAATATTTAGACTACACTTGAATCTTCTATTTCTTTTTCATTGATAAAGTGCCACAAGATTTCCCCAGTAATTTGGGGGGACTTCAATGCTAGAACAAGTTCAAATACAACTGCATTGGAAAGTAAGTGTCCTGTTTCATTATGACTTAAAGATGGAAGAGCTTTCCTGCATAGAAGTTCTAAAGACCAACACTTAAATTTTGCTGGGTTCTGTCTAGCACAATGACAGTATAAACTAGATCTGTAGAGTTCTTGGTGCTCTCTGAGCCTTGTTGTTTTCTTGCAGACATTTCATTGCCGACTAGGCAACATCTTCAGTGCCATCAACTAGATCATATAATCTTAAATGGCCCCTTTCCTGGGGATAGTTCTGGGAATTCACATTTGTTAACTCTCATGGTTCAAGTGTAGTTGATTATTGTTTGACTTGAAGAATGTTACACACACACACACACACACACACGCATATATATATTGTTCAGAGTTTGAAAGTTGGACTTAGGACAGAGTGATAATCTTCCCTTAATCCTCTCTTTAATATTACCCCATGAACTACTGTTTTTAAGTTCTATCGACTGGTCTTACTTTTATGGCTAAAACTTGAGAATTTCCCAATAGATAGAAGGCTACTTTTTAAATTAAGGCTCTACATAGTGATAATATTCTTCAGTTTTGATGTGATAGGGTAGTGTCAGCCCTACAAGGTAGACCAGACCAAGAAAGAGATGCCATATAGACCTAAAACTACTTTTATTATGATTGTCTACAGTAACAGAATTTTGCAATGTGCTTCTCTTCCTCCCACTTTTATACATCATATGAATTAGGAAGGTGCCTGTCTGTGGCATTTTCATAACCCTCCCCCCTTGTCTGGGCTTAAGCAATCTTTATCTACTTGTTGCCTTGGTAAGGGATCTTCTCTCTCTCATCATCCTCTTTACTCTCTATAGATAGATAAACTTACTAAAAATATTTTTCTGAACAATTTGGAAAACTTCATAATTGAAGTTGAAGGACATTTTCCTAAATTTCAAGATGGGAAGGTGAGCGTTTTATTATATGATGATGCAGCCATACTTTTGCAGCCTATGAATTAAATTCTCAAAGTATTCGGACATTAACTCTCTGAAAATTAATTACATTAAATCAAAAGTATTGGTTTTTGAGAGGAGTTATTATGTTATCATGGCATTTAGATTAACACAAGTTGGGTCAAGCTAAATAATTTACATATTTGGGAATGGTATTCTACCATTCTCTTCCATGGTTCAGCAATTCTTAGACTCTTCCATTCCGAGGGAAACCAACAACCCTCAACAGTAATCCAAGTTTACAAAGCTAAAACAGTGACTCAATTTTTATATGGGTTACCAATCTGGGTTAATGAATTAAAGATAATTCTCATTTCTCACAAGCTTAATTCCTACATGCTCTGATTCATGTCCCAAGTGGTGTTCCCAAACAGTCTTGATACTGGAAACAGGTTTATATACTCTTTCAATTTTAGTTTGGTTAGCCATTATTAAATTATGGTTAAAACTCCATATTTTTAGATATCTGGTGACATGCATCAGTGCCTAGACAACTTTGTTAGCAGGCAAGATATGATAAATAGGTTATGATTTTACAAGGTTACTGAGTTTAAATTATTTGTCAACGATCACTCAAATTGAACAGCAGCTCTTAGACATCACCCACCAGATTTTGCAAGTGACAGCTAAAGCATCTTCCTCCTCAGAATATTTGGGAATGAGATATGAGAAAGCATTTTGTGTTACACTAAAAATCTTTCAGTATTTAAATATAGATGGGCTTTGGCACGGCCAGGTGAAATGCATTCTCCTCCCAGGAGTTATAGGAAGATGTAAGGGAATCAGCCTCTCCAAAAGAGTGTGTCTTTGAAAGAACCGTGATATAGAGTCAGTGGAATGTATGCTCTTCTATTGCAGCTTTTATCTCAGTCTGCATAACAGCCCGATTATTCCTATTTTAATGTATTTTCCTGGATATTCAAATCAATTTTACGTTAAATATCTTCTCTGTGATCAAATTCCTAAGATAACTTTGGCAACAGCAAAGTTTTTAACTGGTATTATTAGGATAAAGAAGTAAACTGATGTTAATTCATGTAAGGACATCAAGGATTATGATTAAGCAAGTTATATAATCTTGATTTTAAAATAATATTGTATTTTGTTATGGTCTGTAGACTGTTTAAATAAACTGACTGACTGAACCCATATACTTCTACCATGACCACAAGCGTTGATTATAATTTTATCCATAAATAAATCCAACAATCGTCATGTATCCTTGTCTTAGCTCCCACTCAAGCTTGAACCATTTGCTAAGCATTCTGTTCATTCTTCCACATTGCATGCTTCTTCAGCTTTTATTGTATTCAATAGCCAACTTTCAATTCCAGTTCAAAAATTCCATAATTCAAGCCAATTCAAGTACTTTCTCTATATTAACAAAGGTATAATAAACTTTTTTTTCACATTCATACTCATATATTGATACATACTTGTGTTCATGTTTTGGTGATGTTTAAAAAATAAATGATACATTCATGAAACTTAATTAGATTTAGTGTGAAGAGTGATTTTGCTGGGAAAATATAACCTTTTCTGATTCTCACTCTTTAACTACTGAATTTCATTTCCTCTCAGTTGTGCCATTGAAATGAGTACCATTACTGTGTACAAAGGAACACTGTGAGTAGCATTCTACACTTTAGGAACAAAAGGGAAAAAGAGGTGATTTTCTCTCATTTTTGAATCCAAAGCATAGCTGATGATCTCAGGCTGATGGTGAGTGACTTTCCTATAACCATTTCTCCATTAAGAAAAACAATGGAAAAAGAGCTCCTTTCCTTTTTTTTAGAAGTAAAATGGTATGTCAACTGGCCTACAAGGCAGAGTGGTAAATCTGTCTGTCTATCATCTCCTAATAACATGCTTATTTAGGCCTGAGTAATTGCCACTATATGATGGAATGTGAGGGTGACCTTGGAAGACGGGGAGAAGAGATGCTGCCTAGGGAACGACCAGATAAAATCAGATAAAAGAGGAAGGAGCCCACAACAGAGTAACGGCCAGAGAACGAAACTTAGGAAGGACCCACCCTGGCTCTTCAGGCGGTAAATAGGGAGGGCGGGAAGTTTGTACTTTCAGACTTGGTAGATTCTGTTAATGTCATGTTTCCTGTCCGGTTTACCTGGGAGGATTGATGCACTATGTAGTCAAAGCAGCAATATTCATGCCCTTCTTTCAAACTGCAGAAAAAAACTATGAAATGTGAACAGTGGGAGGAGCTCAATTAGGAGTAGGCATGCTCAGTGGCTATAGGATACGATGTGTTTCTTCTTCCAGGATCTGCAACTCACATGAAGGGAAATTACTGTGTATTGTAAAAAAAACAGCTGTCGGGCAATCTGGAACATAACACATTTTTTTAAAGTTTCCACTTTAATCCCATACTCCTTCTTCTAAATCTTGCTCTATAGTTAAGTACTTTAATCAGGATTTGAATTATAAATGACTGATAAGAAGACAAGAATGTATCTACATATTGAATTGAGAATGGAGGATAAGGAGACTTATCTGGAGGTAGAACATGGAATAAATATATTCATGTCCTTTCATGACCCTTCTGTGACTTGGAAGGATTGATGCAGTTCTTAAAATGAAAGGATACAATTACCACAGATGAAGAGGATGATGAAGTATATACAGACTATCATTCCTGATGACGATGGGCCTCCATATGCCATAATGCCATCATACATAACAGCATTCCAGTCTTCACCTGTTAGAATCTAAAAAGTGAGTTCCTTATTACTGAATTAGTACAGATCATTAAAACAAATAATTAAAAAACCTAAATAATTGCATTTTAATTAATTTATAAGATTGATGACATTCTTTATTCTTGAATGAATTATTTTATGCTCCTGTAAACTAAGGCATACCTTTGTTTGAATTCCTTTAAATGCCCCAGAATACTCCAAGAAAAATGACTTGTTAATGGAGGTAAATATTTCAAATGATTTATCTCAGATTATTATTGATAGCAATAGATAAACATCCCACCGAATTTATAGAGAACAGGTGTTAAAATGACTGTCACTCCAAGATTGTTATATATTCTTACATATATATACTTGCTATATATTGCTATATATTCTGACTCTCATATGAGAATTTCAATATTCCACCATTGGTCTTAAATTTTGACTTCTTTAAGTGATTTATCTCGAAAACCACTATGAAATAATTACAAAACTATTATTTGACCCAGTTGATATCCTGACTGGGATTTGGGTCCTGTTTTGCTTATAAATTGGTTGTCTTTTTTTTCTTTATTAAAGACTGAAAAACATATCATGTGCGATGTTGGAAAGAAAAACTAATTTCACTCATAGTTTTCATCAGAAGTTGACACTATGGCTTATCTTTAACTTAAAATGTGTATTGTTTTTACTCTGTGGAAAAACAGAGAGAGAGAAAGAGAGAGAGAGACAAAGACAGAGACACACTATGAGATAATCCCAACCTGAAAACTGCTGGTAAAGCTCAACTTATTGTTAATTAGTCTTTTATGTCCTATAAAAAGTATTTGATTGCTTAAAACTTCTGAATTAATTTAAAACCTTTTTTGACTTTATAATTTGGGCCCAATGCCTTAGCAATATGTGAAATTCTTAAATGATTATTATTTATAAACTCAGGTATCCTAGAAAGGGAGGTTTAATTTACTAAATTTTACTGAATCAAAGCTCTTTTTGGCATAGCTTTCTCTATATATTGTGGTAAAAAACTTTTTTTAAAAAATGTGGACATTTTTATAACATTGTATTTCCTATCAAGATGAGTGATAGGAAAATCCAGCAGCAACATTTATATATATATATATTCACTTGCATGTTCAAATGGGATGCATCGGCCTGGCATTTTTAACATTTATTTAGTGCAGCCTTTTCCAAATCTGGTGCCATCCAGACATGGGGAGCTTCAACTCATATAACTCCTAATCTACATTTTGAAAGAGCAAAGTAAATAGTTATAGAAATTGATCCAAAGTAAATCCAACCTAAAGTAGAAACCCAACATAACAAATCTTAAGCCCTTAAAACTCCCTGCGTAAATTATCTCAGCAATTTTTACAGCAAGTCTGGAAGCTGAGTTTATTTTGCTAACAGGTGTTCCATAACACTAAACCTATTAAGCCAGGAATGAGTAATGTGATATCTGTAGGACCTAGCCACAACCAGAACCCCAAGAGGCATTCCCAGATCACCTCTCCCCACGTTTTTTTTTTTTTTAAAGAAAGGTATTTGTGGTGAGATTTTGAAATGTTGAAAGATTTTGTCATTTTCTTTGTGTAAGATCACTCAAGATCACTCAAAGCCAACCTGGGCCAAGAGACCTACTGTGGTGGGTTAAGAGTATTGAACTAGGACCAGAAAGACCCACATTCAACTATACTCTCTGTCATGGAAGCTTACTAGATCATTTTGGGCCAGTCCCAGCCTCAATGTAGCCTACCCCACAGAGTTGCTGTGGAAAAAATGGTGGAGGGAGTGCTATGTGTATTGCATGGAAGAAAGCAGATATATAAAAGGGGGCCTTTGCGCAGCTCTGGCTGGTATGCCAATTATGACACAAACTTGACCAGAACGCCTTGGCAACATTTATACCCTGATCACCACCTGATTAGATTACTGTAAAGTGCTCTACACGTGGCTACTTTCGGAGACAACCTGGAAGCTGTCACTAATACACAGTGCCAAAGCAAGACTGCTAAGGAGGGTATCCTGCCAGTCTGGAATAATACCTATTTTGAAATTAGTGCATTGGTTACCAGTAGGCTTCTGGGACCAATTAAGAATATTGATCATTACCTTTAAAGGTTTTCACTGTGTAGCACTGTATTAGGCAATGCCTTGCCAAAGTCATATTGAACTATGGCTGATTTTAATTATTGTTTCTTCCAAGCAAGTCAGCTAATTAAACTGAAGTTTGGAGTTATCTTGCTCCAGCAACAAGACTAAAAATTGTGTATCTGGCAAAATACAATGAAGTTTCTAGTCCTCTCACTGTGAATTGCTGAAGTGTGAGAGCCTCAGTTTATCATTACATCCCAAAGCAATTGCTCTTGGCAAGCAATTTGCCTTTTAAACTTGGATTAAAATAATTGCACATTAAACTGATTATGTGCCATCAAATCGTTTTCAACTCCTAGTGACCACATAAATCGATTTTCTCTAAGATGATCCATCCCTAATTTGTTCTTTCAGGTCTCCCAACAGTGCACTCATCGCCCCTGTAACTGAGTTCATTAAATAAAACTGTGGATGTGCTCATTAAACGGAGCGCATTAAATACCTTTGTATAATATTTCTAATAAGTAGCCTACAAAATGAGTTCAGAATCCTGAATTCTAAAACACTGATCCTTCAAGACTTTTTAGGAAAATTAACACAATGTTGTTTTCAAATGTTCAGATTAGATTCAGTGTGCTAATTTTTACTTGTTTTCTCCAATAATTCATAGCATTTATTTTTCTCCCCTTTATGGCTTGCTTTGTCTGTGGAAGCTCAAGCAATAAATAGGGGGGTTTCCACTAATTTTATCTATGCAGTGACAATCCTTTGAGGTAGGTTAGGCTAAGAATCACCGGCCCGAAGTCACCCAGTGAACTTCATGGGACTTAAACTCTCCTCAGTCCAAGTCCAAGTCCTTATTTACAATACTACACAGGCTCTCAATGAAGAATACTAATGTATATATGAATTTAGGGGAGAAAACAAGAAGTGAGTGGACTTACACTCATATAGTGGGACATTGTAAGCAAAAATGGACAGCCCTAGATTTTACTCAAAGCAAAAAATAAAGTAGCCCTGTTGTATATGGAAAAAATGAACCTTTGACCTCAAGCTCTGGATCATAAATAGGGATGACTTACCAAGATACAGATTTAAAATGTGCAGAATATAAACCGTTGCAAAAAGCAATTAACCATAACAGAAGAATTGCACAATCAATAACTTTTTTGTTAGCTGTATTTGAATGAACAAAGACAACTTAATATTAATGATGTTAACATAAAAAGCTATGCTGCATAGAGAGATTGAATACGTGATATGAACAAATGGTACAAAATGATGCAAACATCACCAAAGATTGACTTTTAATGAGCAGAATGCTATTTAACGTAAACAGAAGGAATAATCCTTGTGATAAGTGATTTTTATTTTTATTTTAGGAGACAGGATTACTTAGACAATGTTGTTGTTCACAGATTTAAAAAAATGTTTTATAGTGGGTGAATAAAGTTACCTGGAATACAGTTAAAAGGGCTTGTGGGAAATTATCGAAGGTGCTCCGTTTTGTTTGAGTTTCATCAAAATTAAATTTGCCTCCAAACAGCTGCATTCCAAGCAATGAGAAGATTATGATGAAGAGGAAAAGCAGAAGCAACAGTGAAGCAATGGACTTCATTGAGTTTAACAAGGATGCTACCAAGTTGCTCAGGGATGTCCAGTGCCTACAAATTAAAATGGGGGTGTTAACAGAAAAAAAAAAACCGTAAAAGAACAGTGCATGATGAAATATTACGAAAGAGAAGCGGGTCATACAAGGGTCAGTAAAACTCAGCACCAAGTAAGGTAAGAACAAGTTTCTCTTACCTGGTTACTTTAAAAATACGGAGGAGACGAACACAGCGGAACACTGAAATTCCGAGGGGGGACATAATTTCCAGCTCCACCAGGATGGTTTCAACAATGCCGCCACAGACCACAAAGCAGTCAAAACGATTAAAAAGGGACACGAAGTAAGACTGCAGTCCAAGACTGTACATTTTCACTAACATTTCGCAGGTGAATAAAGCCAGAAGGACTTTGTTTGCAATATCTGGGGGGAAAAATATTCAAGGAATTAAGTTGATCAGTGAGGTTCAGGTTCAGTTTCATGTCTCGTATCAAAAATGAGCAGTGACTTTGTTTCTATTTTCTCATTAGACAAAAATCCCAAATTAAGATGATGTAGCCTACACCAACCAACACATATAGAGGCATTCTGGCCATTATATTGTAAAGTTAATTTTCTTCTTACAGTGTATTGAACATTAACCTTCAATATGCACATCATTTTAAAAATCAAAAGGTTAGACACCAGTATGTACAAAGCTTGTTATTATCTCCTACAGTTAGAGTCTGTTGGGGCACCAACCATCTAAATATAGCCAAAGACAGAACAGGCAACTCGTAAAGAAGAACGCTGCAAGTTAAATGGAACTCTTCCTTATAAACCAGAACCTAACCCATAAATATGAGAAAGTATCTCTCCTGTTACAAACTCTGACTCAGCACAAATACTGTACTAGACCCAAAGAAATCTTTTTGGCACTCATAAGAGATGGCATCCATTAGACCAGGGGTTGGCAAGCTATGGCCTGTGGGCCACCCTGCTTGTTTTTGTTCAGCCTGCAAGCTGAGAATGGATGGGCAGCAGATCGCCAGGCCTGAGCCTCAGCAGAGCTCATGGGGCAAAGGGCATAGGTGTGGCTGGGGTGCCCTGGGTGGTGGCAGCAGCCTATCAGCAGCCTCCTTGCTGGCAGCCAGCACCGTCCAATGGCTGCTGCACTCCTTGGCCTGCAGTCTGCCAGCCATGCCCACAGAGGCAGAGAAGAGGGATGGGGGGGGGGGGGAGATCTGGCCCTTTACAGAAAAAAATTTGCCTACTCCTGCATTAGATTGATTAAATTGATACTAATCTACAATAAGTGCTCAGTAGAACTTGGCTATGTTCTGCTATGGAAGTGAGCAACCTACAGCCTATATGTAGATTTTTGCAAACCCCCCTCCCTGCAACCCAAAAGGGCCTCCAAACTTGTGCTGATGAAATTTGGCCAAACCCCCCCCCCCCCCACAGAATTGTTATAGAGTAACTTTCTCAGGATTTCAGTGAAAAGCAGGCTTAGTACACATTATTAATATTAAAAATGATGGCTGTCCTACCACCTCTGGAGGAGGCCATCACTGCCATGCCCCCTTTGGCTTTTGGCTTCCCACCACAAAAGAATGCACATCTCTTCATTACTACTAATACATGTTTGTTCATTATTATTATTATTATATTTATATCCCACGTTTATTTTTTTACAACTCAAGATGGCTCTCACCCCCTATTTTCCCACAACAACAACCCTGTGAGGTGGGTTAGGCCAAGATAGAGTGTCTGGCCCAAAGTTACCCAGGTGGTTTTCATGCCTAAAACTAGAACTCATGGTCTCCCAGTTTCCAGTCCAGCACCTTACCCACTAAGCCAAACTGGCTCATGCCATCTCACTGGTTTTTATCATAACATTTTCAAAGCTTGAACAACAGAGACTGAGTGCAAGATATAGAAAAAGAAAACTACAAGTGTTTTCCATTAATTATGATAAGAAACAAAATATCTCATTTTACCTTGTATTTGTGTTAGCCAGTCAGGCTGATTATAATGCTCAGACGAGATAGTTAATGTGTTTAGGAAGACCAGTACAATGACTAACCAATAAAAGGAAACAGATTTTACAGCAGCTCTGCATCGTCTTCGATTGAAACGGTTCCATCGACGCCAGCGTCGGCTAAAATGACAGTATTATAATACAGAAGCATTACAATACAGAATAAAATTAGAAAAATGAGTCCTGACTTAAATCCACTATTTTGGGGCTTTCAAGACACCTACTCTGATGCCCCGTAGCCATAACTAGGATGATGGAAATGGAAGGCTTGTGAGTGGGAAGGATCAGCAAGTTCTTAAAACATGTCGAGACTGGGATTTGGCTGGATTTCTACAGCTATATAGGTAGTATGTCTACGCAAAGCATTTAAAAGGGTACTTTGCAAAGCATACTGGCAGGAATCCTCTTCTTTAAATGTTAAAGCTGCAGCAGCAGCAGCAAGTGAAAGGGTTACCCAAAAGCTGCAAAGACTGATCCTGGCTGTCTGTGCACTCATGTGGATGTCAGCCACTTCACTTGGCTGGTGGTCCCAGAAAAAGCGCTGTCCATGCATGCCTGTGGACACACAGGTAACTAGTGACAATCTTTGAGGGAGCTGTACAAGTCTTCTTGGGGACATGGCTGCTTTGATGCCTTGAGGACAATGCTTTGCTTCTGACAAGATGCTTTAAGTGCCCCCTTTGAATGTTAGGCAGGGATCTAGTGAGCAAACTTTAAATTTTCTGATCTTACATTGCTTATAGACAGAACTAAGTTGTGAACTGACTCCAAAAATGAATGGATAGCTAATGCAGATTATAACCTTTTTGCAGTTGACATGTCCTATCTAATACAAAATCTGGCAGTTTCATTCAGGAAATGTCTAAACTGCCTTCAAAGATAATTTACATAAAGCTTAATGAGTACCCAGCTTGCTGGGGATGATGATGACTGGGGAAGGCAATGGCAAACCACCCCGCTATAGTCTGCCAAGAAAACGTCATGAAAGCAGCATCCCCCCAAAGGGTCAGATATGACTTGGTGCTTGCACAGGGGACCTTTCACCTTTCACCTTTCTTTTACTGAAATAATCCATGAGCAAATGTTGAGCAATTCACATAGGGCAGATTTTGTACTCCTAGATTGTGACAACTCCATAAGATGTTGGGAGAAGAGGGAACATTTTTTAAAATACATCTTTCCCACGTCCTCAACAGGAAATACTGTCATCTGCAGGTTTGGGATCCTCCACAAGTCATAGTAGGGATGGATTCCACAATCACACAGAGATGTTTTTGGACAGGAGTCAACACTGTGTTTGTGTGTGCATAAATGTGTTGGCATTTATTTTTTTCTCCTAAAAATTATGCAAATGAGAATGAATTTTAAATTAGTTTGGTTACATATATGACCTGATCCAGGTCTAGTTTTACGAAGGAAGAAATGCCAAACTGACACTGTCAAATGATATAAACTTTTCATACTGTTTTCTTACAGATTTTACCTGCTCCTCTGACATTTTAACTCCCTAGAGCATAGTTTTTTAAAAATGAAGTTTTATAAAATTTTCAATGTATAAACATTTGTTTTGTAATCGTCTACATTGACACAAGACAGCCAGTCCAGACACTGTGAGGCCTGGGTAGCAGCAGTAAGGTTGATTATCAACCTTTATATTAATTTCACTTATTTATAGCATTTTATATCAATTTTCAATTAAAAAATATCAAAGTGATTTGCAATAATTATAATAAATGCAATATGACATAGAATAAACACAGGAAATAAGTAATGTAACCAATATTTTTTTTTAAAAAAAAGCATTCAGGCAGCTGATGAAATCAAGGGAAATCTATGTTTTTAAATTTCTGGCAAAAGCCCCCCCAGGAGAGGCCCACCTAATCTCCATTCTACCAAGTGGTTGTTGCTGTAGAGAGTGACCCCACCTCATGCCAGCAAAAGTGGTACTGTGACCATGAAGACCAATGTAGAATTACCGTAGGCTGAACCTTAGATGGGATTTCTTTCTCTTTAGGAGCAGCCATTTCCAATGTGCAAACACACTTTTTGTTACATGAATATTTGTAGATTTGGGGAGCAGAAAATGGCTCAAATCATCAGAAAAACTGCCTGTATCAATATAATGGTTACCTCTGGCCACGTGAGTAGCCCAGTACTGTAAGCAGAGCTAAAGATAGGCTTAATGTTCAGACAATTCCACCTCAACAGAGTGAATATGGGCTTTAACATGCTTTACTATGATAAGGATTCCCTACAGCATACATATTCCAAGTTAAATAAGTAACGGCTCAAAGAGCTAAACATAACAACGTAAGAGACTGTTGTCCTAGCTCAGCTACAGTTTACTAAGCAATCAGGTTTACCTAAAAGGGGATTAAATTGTTCACACCAATCAGGAAACCAGAATATTGGTGATAGAAAGATTTGTGAATGGATCTCCTCCCTAAGGACCTGGAAGCAGAAGAGATTAAGTTGGAATAGCAGGAATAGATTCCTTTAGCTTCCATAATATTAAAAAGAAAGCAGCTATGACAGTTGCACTAAGGTGTGAAGGAAATTAAACCTGGCTTTGGGAATGGAGAAGGAATGTGTGATCCGTTATGGGGACTTTCAGAAAAGATTACTCAGTCCTGAGAAAGAGGAAAGCATGAGAAAGAAACTCAAACTGGCCCCACCTTGAAGATGGGGCAGAGATAAACTCTAAGAGGCTTTCAAGGTTCAACAATAAAGAGCATTCATGGAATCCCTGCCGTGCTCTTCCTAGAGCCAGCCTACCTCAAAGAACTGACAGAAGGCCACTGACTTGGAAAGCAAGATGGCTAATCCTCTCTTGTAGGGCAGCCGCATCTTCAGCAATTGGGATGAGAGGAAAAACAAATGATGAATCACAGAAGGAACAGTCGACTGCTGGGCCACCCAACATTTTTGCACAAATTGTACAAACAGCAAGGTGGAAAATGTCTCCATTTTCTGCTACCTTATCCAAACATAAAGGATCTCTTTCTCTCTGGAAGAATACTTGCTTTAAATTGTGTGGGAATCACTCTTGGTGCAAAACAAAAACACCCCCATTATGTACTAATGCTGTAAGTGAAATAAACAGGTATAAAAGCAACAGCTTAGGCAAATCAAGCACATGAAGTACTGTGACCGTGAACAAAACCATGGAGGGCCTTGGATTAAGCACGATACTCAGAAATCAGTCAAGGTTGAAAGTCCGCAGGGAACTGATCAAATTTCAGACTGAGCATCGGATATATGGAGAGATCTGTTGCTTACATCCAGAAAATAATACATCTTGTGACTGTATTCAGGGGCAAACAACTTTGTGGTCTTCAGATAGTTAGGATGACAAGTCTCATAATCACAGGCCACTGACCATACTGGCTGGGGCTAGTAAGAGCTGTAGTCAAAAATATCAGAAGGATACTTGGTTGGCTACTTGAAATATCTCTGCCTCAACTGAAGGTGAAATCTCACCAATGTAGCTTTAGCCATAGTTTAACCACTTCTGTTATCAATGTATTCATTTGAGTCCGGGGAAGAAAATAACAATTTCTATCAGGACAAACCCAAAGCCCAGTTAAAGTAATATTGACAGTTTGAATTTTAAGATCAAGTTTTAAAGATTAAGATGAATAGAGTAATAAATGCATTAGAATATAAAACAGAAGCAGTAAAAAAAAAAGCTAGAGATAATTTTGGAAAGCTTTCACAAAAGAACTATATGTAAGTAAGCGTATATTGTATGCATGTTCGTGTGTTAGAAATGATTACTAGTGCTTGCTTTAGCATTTTCAGGTTTTAATGTGAATAAAGACAAAGTTAAGAAATAAAGCAAGAAGTATTGTGAATATGACTTTTTTTGTGTGTTTGTAAAAATTTGCCCAAAGAAAAGGACAAAATAACTTTACTAACAAAGTCACCATTAAAGCATGAAACAATACTTGAATGCATTTTTTTTAAAAAAATCAAAAATATTTGGCTCATGTTTTTGACATGTTATTGCAAAGCTGCCTCTTTGCAATGAAGTATAAAATGTTTGTTTTGCATAAAGCACAGCAGAATTAAATCCACTTATCAACTGCCACACAGAAAAGTCCTCATAAAACATTATTTTCAATTTAAATTGTTTTCTATATAAGTTGAGAGAAAAGGCTGAAGTCTGAAACATGTCAAAACGTTCAGCAGGTTGTCTTTTGGCTGAAAATAAAAAATGAAGATGTCCAGCAAGGCTTTCATTCAAGGGCTTTTGATGAAGAATATTTAAAAACATACCCATTCCTATTAAAACACAAGAGATAAAAATCTGCACGTTAGGTTTCTATGTGCCTACAGAGATTAGATCCTTATTTCTGGTAAGAAGAATCGCTGTTCATCAAGATTTTGAAACCAACTTCCAAATTATATTTGGAAACAATGGCAGAAAAACTGCAAGCCAGGGATTGAAAGGAAACATAATACAGGGCATCAAGAGAGGAACAGCAGTTAAAATCAGGAAATGACACTACATTTAAAAATCTGTCATCATTGTCAGTTTTTATTATCAAGGATGATTGGTTGATACTCCAATATAATTTTTTGTCACATAAATATGAAGATACGTTCTGCAAGGATTTTATTACTTTTTTCCTCGTAACATAATGCCAAGGCAAGATAGCAGAGTTCACTCAACTTTTAGTACTTCTAGATAAATCAAAGTTTTCTTTCCATATCCTAACCCCTCTCCTTTCTCTTTGTCAACAGATGAACCAGCAGACTGTTTCAGCATTTGTAGGTTGCCAGTTTGAGAGAGAAAATGTTTTGGAAAGGAAATTCCCTGCCCATGAAACTAATGAGGATATATTAAATTTTGCACTACTGCAAGCCCCTTGTTTTTTTATCTATCCTTTTGAATATAAGCAATGGAACATTCTGATATAAACAACTCTTTGGAAATACCCTAAAGGAAAGGTAGTGGAATTAAGCGATCCTTAAGATTATCCACTAAGCAGCCAAGGACTGAAGTCACAGTAAGATAAAAAAAGATAAAACAGGCTAAAAAAAACCCACTACAGTCATCATATCAAATTCTTCAGCAAATATATCTAAACTAAAAAACAGGCTTTCATAGATCAGGAATTCCAGAGACAATCAGAATTTCCTTCTCCAAACCAGTGTGTTTATTTTCTGAAAGTCTCCATTTTTATATAGAATGCTTTTATGAACAATGTATAGTTTTGTAAGCTAATCAGTAAGAGTTCTTGCTCTTTAAGATGTATAATACACATACTAGTCATCTGCCATCCCAAAACTGAAAGAAACACAGAACAGCAGCATTTGAGTGAGAAGACATATACTGTCTTCTACCATTGCCATTGTCAATGAAATAACCAGAACAGCACTTTCAAATTAGGGCTTATGTTGGCATCTTAAGAGGATATTGTTAATCACTTATGCAATTAGGGCATGGAGCTGAGGTCTCCAGTTCCTGTCCCCTCTGGATACTACCCCAGATGTATAATATCAGTTGATACTTGTTCTTAGTGGCCTTTTTCTGCCTTGTTGCCCAGAGGAAATCCTCATTATCTGTTGAACGATGGCTTTGATCAGAGCTACACCTTAAATGCAATCTGATGTAACAATAAACTGCTGGTGCTCTTTTTTTTCATGAAAAGCAAACTGACAAGAACAAGCAGAGAAACAGAAGATGTATAATCCTTTTCCTGCATGCCAATTCCTCTGCAAATTGCTCTGCTACCTCTCTTCTTTGTGGCTTTTTTCCCCTGAGGAATTTCAAATGCACAGATGTCTTCACAAAGTCATATTTTCAGTCATGTGATGAGCAAGACTGGGAAAATTAATTTGGAGTAGAAAATCAGTGAGCAAGAAAACAATTAATTACTCTCCTTCATTCAATCCTTTTTTTTCCCAGAAAAGAAGGCTGTGTGCACTAGTTATTTTGTAGTTCTGTCTTTCTTGAAAAAGAAACAAGCACATTCTATAGCTATTTGAACAAAACAATGGTAAAGTAACTGTTGTTAAAAACAGTAGAATGTGATGAAGCATATATTCCTTCTATATTTACTAACACAATCTTAAAAATCAGTCATATTCACCCATAATATACATAGATAATCAGCTCAGAATTATGATATATAGCAGGAAAGTGAGAGGGAAACAATACTGACCTGAACTTGGATTTTGAGATAATTTGACTAAAAGAAAAGGAAAACACACTTTAAGGAAAATATAAAACAAGAATGTACACATCTCACTTCACCTTGAAACCTGTACTGGAATTATTTAAATGTTGGATGTCTGCTAGATATGGATATATTCAACCAACATAAACTGTAGAACAGTGAGCTGTTTTTACTAAACCAACATCATAATTAACCATGTTTTACATGCAAAGCAGTTAACCCCTTTTTGAAATAATGAAGGCACATTTTCCTTGAAGCTCTTACCCAAAAGTCTAGAAACAGATTTTAATCAAACAATTGGGATAAATAATAATGTCATAATTCTAATCCAGCACTCCTTCAAAAAAAAAAAATGGAAACAGATTTTCTTCTTCATAATAAGCCTACAAGATAGGCCAGGAAAGAGTATTTTACCAACACTGTCCAATGGATTGGAGAGTTGAGTGGGGATTTTGAATGGGGATTTTAACATGAACTTCCAAAGTTTACATCTGGCAAACTTGCCAACCTACCATAGCTGCAGAGTTGTAATGTACTTATTAAGAGCTTATTACAAGCATGGATCTAGACTAGGTCTAAACAACAGGTGCCAATTCATGGTAATAATGTTCATATTTCTGTGCAATTTCAATCAGCTAGCACTCCCTACAAATTGTTATATATAAATTAAATAGTATACAAATGCTAGCCTTCAAAAACTCCAGTCTGATATATGGTATGATATACTTAACCCCCTTTTTAAAAAGTCTGTGTTTCAGAGAATTCTTTCTCAGAATTTGCAATGAATAAAGCAAAGCCATTATTAATGTAATTGGCTATGTTAAGACTTACAATCAATACCAGCGAACCTTTGGTTTGAAAACTTGGTCTAGTCCATTGCTCATTGATTGTTGGGCTAAAAGCTTTCAAGAGTTCCATCATATACTCACCACAAATTTCCACAGCATGTGGTCTCTCCTTCACCACCCACATTTTCAGTATTCACTGACTCTGTCTCGCTTGCTTGCATGCTTGCTGTTGTGAAATAATGAAAATATAATTAGATTTATCATTGAAAAGTAACAGGAAAGTATCTCAGATGTTTCTCAAATATTAATTTTTGTTAGAAATGAACAGTGGGAAAAGAAAACAAAAGAAATAAACAATTTACAATACGTCTACTTTCAATCACTCCTATAATGATCTGTAGTTGAACCAACACAAAGAATAAATGGGTCTCACCTAAAAAGTACAAATAGACTTCAGTTAAGGCAAAGATTGTAGTGCATGAACAGAAAAGCACAAGTATACCACAGAATTTGATTATCCTAGGCACAATCAATAGTGCAAAATTATTCTTCTGCAAGGCACAATGAAGCTATTTACATTTTTCTTTAAATTGACATTTTCCTTTATGGTTAGATTGATATGATGGTAGCTACGGGACTCCAAATATTATCGCAACTTCTTACTGAAGTCCTCTCAGTGACTTAATTCTGAACGGTCACTGTTCTGAGTTATAAAGATGTTAATCCTGCCTCTGACCTCAGCTCACACTGCATTCTTTCTCTCCATCCTAGCAACATGGGACCAATGACACTTGTCTGCCCTATAGACCTGATGCCCTTCCACAAGTATAAGCTCCAATTACCAGATCTAATCCATGGATGGAGGGGCCATGGCGTATGATCTGGATCACTACCCCTATCCTGTATATATTGGCTGTACCTACTTTAAGATTGTATGGGCTGACAGAGGCAAAAATATTTTCTATTGGTAACACAAATATGACTAATACTACTCTTGAAAGTCAACTCATAATTATTATGGGTGCACATGTCAATTCAGATGAAAGGATTATCTAGCATCCAGAATATAAATGCACTTTCTTGTCTGTCTATAAAGATAGGCTGTCATCTAAAGCAGAGCAAGCAGTAAATTAACTTTTAAATTGCAGCACAAAGTGCCAGTTGCATTTCTGCTTTTTATGCCTTAGCAAGTTTTGCCAGGGACAATTCTGATAGCTTTTATTATCTTGGTCCTTGTTTTAAGTAAACCATTTCCTCAGATGTCAATGTCTCTGTAAGATTTGCCCTTGTGGATATTTTGAAGAACAGCTAGATTAAAAATGCATTGTTCATTGTTTGGCCCAAGCTGAAAAATTTATGAATCCCTAAATTGAAGGCTGCCAGCCAGCTACACATAGTGATCTGCCAAGCTTAGGACTCCTCCCCTTTTTGAGTTCCAAACAGAATAGCAAGGTCAGGAGATTACTGAAATTCCCATGGGACGTATTATACAACCAGAGAGGCCGCAATGTGTCCAGGCATGTTCAACATTATACATGTGGATCAAAATCTTACAGTGTTAGGATTAACTCTGCAGGAATATGATTCTGGCTTATATGTGGACCCATGAGACTCGGAGGTGAAAGCTCAGTGTTCCATACCACCCCCACATGCCCCTTTCCTTTACTTCTGTTCCTTGGTCCTTTTCCTGTTGCCATTGTTATCTGAAAGACTACCATAACCATAACCACACATGAAGAATTAATGAGAAGGAGCTTGTGCAGGAACACTGACAAAAGAGTGGAGGCTGAGAAAACTGGAGGAAACCTCTACATCTCAAAATCAACTGGGGAGGATATAATCCAAGTGTAATCTAGCCCTCTGAAGACTCTGTGAACACTTCAAACAAGTTATCTTCCGTTCCTAATTAATTCTGGAGGCTACATACTCCTCCTTCATTAAAGCAAGCATCGACCCAGAGTAACCTCCCAATTTACTCTTGCAATGAATTTATCTTCACATCTGTTATGTGGAACAATACAATAAGTTTTTCACAAGGTTCAGGACTAGTGAAGAATGATGCTAAGAGGGGCAAGAAAGAAATTATCATCCAGAAAGGCCCTTGAATTTAATTGCAAGGGAAATCATCTGTACATCGCATATGTAGATTTCTCTGGTTGCTAGAGCTGCTAGACGTTGATGCTTTCTCAAGAAATTACTCCATTATAAGTGTCCTTTGATTTATCTGATTTCCCTTTATTCTGGAATGGGTACGTACCTCTTATGTTCATAGACACAGAAGGGCTTCATAAGCTTGGCTCATTCCTGAATGTTACCATGTATTTTTTAAAAAGAGTTAAGTTTATCTAGTTATTTAATTTGTAGAAATACAGGAGAAACATTCTGTATTTCCTCAGCTACTCAGTCATTGGCGAACCTGGTCTTCTTTTGAGTATTCTGGCCCAGGGTCCAAAGATCTGGAGATAACTGATAGGTATTTGGCAATAAATATTATAAAATAAGCACCTTTTTGCTTTTCCCCAAGCAAATATTCTATCTGAGGGACTAGAAGACAAAGAGTTGGGAAGAAGCAATATCATGATGGGAGGGTGGGAAGGAAAAGCCTACCCTTTCTGTACTTCAGAGTGTGTTTCACTGATATTTATGTTAGCTAATAATTCCTTTGAACTAGCTAATGAGGGTTTCTTTTCTTGTAGGACTCAGTCTTTTTTCTACTTTAAATGTAGCATAAATTTATCTTCAGAGGGACCAGTCCCTTCTACCTTTACAGGGCTTGCAAATTATCCTTGTTTAGATTTATATGCTGGCTTTTACTCTATGTGTTCAAAGCATTGTGCTTAATACTGTCTCCTCCAAGTTTACCCCAAAATAAGGAAACCTAGGCAGAGAGATAAGGCACCCAATGAGTTTCATGTTTGAATTGGGATGTGAATCTGAGTCTTTCTGGCTAAAGTTCAGGACTGCAACTACCACATCATGGTGACTTTCAGCAGTTGTCCTAACTTTTCACACAGGATGAATGTGGAGGTAGGCAGTAAGAGAATCCTGGAAGTTGAGCATCCCGCCTTAGGCATGGAAGCCAGCTGGGTGACCTTGGGCCAGTCACTCTCAGCCCAACTCACCTCACAGGGTGGTTGTTGTGGGGAAAATAGGAGGAGGAAGGAGTATTAGATATGTTCGCCGCCTTGAGTTATTTATAAAAATAATAAAGACAGGGTAGTAAGTAAGTAAGTAAATAAATAAATAAATCTCAGAGAAAAAAAGAAACAAAGCAATTGCATCAACTGCTGCCTGGCTATTTATTGCTTGCCTGATACAGGGGGAAAAGGCAACAACTATGTGGAAAAAAACACACAGTTAAAAGTTCCAATTAGAACGTGATATTTTCTAACTTCAAACGTTCAAGCATTAAATATATTTGCCTGTATCTGCAAGCTTTGAATTATTAAACCAATGTTTTTCAACCATTAAGATGTGTGGACTTCAACTCCTAGAATTTCCCAGCCAGCAATTCCCCAGGCTGGGGAATTCTAGGAGTTGAAATCCACACATCCTAATGTTGCCAAGGTTGAAAAACCCTGTTTTAAGCTAAATACGGCATTAAAAAAATAAATTAAAAACAATAATATGCACTGAATAGTTCTCAGCCTGTAACTCATTATACAATGATAGCTTTCCTAAATATTCATAGTTTTATCATTTTGGAATTAAAATAATATACTCATATCTTGCTCATTTGCCTTTCTAGACCACACCTGTTAGCTTGATTGGGTGTACTTGTATATGTTTCCAAAGAACAGCAAACAAAATTTCAATATTCTAAGCTACTGCAGAACAATCTCTCAAAAGCATGCAGTCAAGCAGCAAATCATGTTCATGCAAAATATGTGCGTTCATGCATTTTGGAGAATAAGTGTTTTTTTAAATGTGTGTCAGTAAGTTGTATTCAAAGCTCATCGTTTCAAATGAAATATCCCACTGCAAAAAATAACAGATTTTACCATGTTTGTTGGACCCACGACAACAGCTAAATCTGCTTTTCTTCTTGTCCTCTAATAAATCAGCCAGCGTAACCCCTTCATGTTAAGTACATGCAATCCCATCCATAATACAGTAGATGGCAGCAACAGAAGTGTAGAAGACAATAAATTAGCCATATTCAGTGCAAGCAAGCTGAGAGGTAATAGAAAATCTTAAACTTGGCTGAACTATCAATAATACTTTGTCATCTTTGGTTCTGGATGGGGTTGCACTGCCCCAAATAGAACCGGTGCATAATCTGGGGGTCCTCCTGGACTCACGGCTCCTGCTCCAAGAACAGGTGACAGTCGTGGCCAGGAGGGCCTTTACACAGCTTCATGTTGTGCCCATTCCTGGATGGGGAAGCCCTTCAAACAGTCACTCATGCCCTGGTTATCTCCCATATTGACTATTGCAATGTGCTCTACATGGGGCTACTCTTGAAGAGTATCCAGAAGCTACAGCTGGTCCAGAATGTGGCCGTGTGAGCAATCTTGGGTGCCCCTAAAAGGACACATATAACACCATTGCTGCACAAGCTGCATTGGGTACCAGTTTGCTTCCAGGTCCAATTCAAGGTATTGGTTATCACCTTTAAAGCCCTACATGGTATGAGGCCAGGCTACCTGAGGGACCGCCTCTTCCCTGTGATATCAACCCGTCCCACCCGATCATGAAGGGAGGGCATGCTGCGGACCCTGTCAGTAAGAGAATTCCATTTGGCAGGGGTCCAGGAGGTGGGCCTTCTTGCAGTAGCTCCCACCCTCTGGAACATCCTACCCCCGGAGGTGAAGTTAGCCCCATCACTCCTGACCTTCTGGAGGAATTTGAAGACCTGGCTCTGCCTCCTGGCTTGGGGCTGGGAGGGGAGTAGTCATGCCTGGGGATGGCTTGTGCCCTAAAATGCTCCTCCAGTGCAAGGACTGAATTGGATCATAGCCATCTGGACTTTATTTTTATCTATATTTATTAGTTATTTGTAATTGTATTTTATATAGAGTAGTTTTATATATTGTAATTCTATGATATATTTATTGTTTTATTGACCATTTTGTTGTACACCACCCAGAGTCCCTCTGGTGGGAGGAGATGGGGGTGACAAATTAGATAGATAGATAGATAGATAGATAGATAGATAGATAGATAGATAGATAGATAGATAGATAGATACTTGCAAACCTATGTCTATGTTCATATAGAGGAAAGTGGTCAGGGTGGTTATTAATGGACTTCTACCTCTCTTCATAGTCTGACCACTCGTACAGTCTCCAAAGCCTAATGATATCTGGTCAGTGATGGCTAGGTACGTAGCAAGATCAGATAGATGCTTGCTGAAAAGACTTCCTAGTGATCTGGAGTGAAATTTCAGTGCATTGCCTCCTGACTCTCATTCAAATAAGCTACGACAGCTACTTTTCTGTAACTGATATGGGGTACAGTATGTCAATGAAGATTCTCAGTCATCCAGGTGGAATTATCTGTAGGTTGAGTCATGGCAACTGGATTTCTTTCTTTTTGGTTGAAACGTTTCACTGCTTGTCCAAGCAGCTTCTTCAGTCTGGGCAAAGGTTGGTAAAGGGACCACATATATGTCTTCCAGGGTGGCTGCATTGTCCCTACACCTGAACAGCTTGTTAATTGTGCAGTGGAGGTGTGGATTGTCTTTGGGATGTCTGTCAGGGCAGCCTCGCCTCGAATAAAACACGGACTCACTTAGAGGGTCTAAGGATTTCTGGCTTTATTGAAACGGAATGCATGCAGAGAAAAAGACGGGGATGCGTGAAGGGTGGCAGGGCATCCTGTTTATATCCCGGTGGTGGACCTTGTCCCCCTCCACCCCCTATTGTCCCCCCAAGCCAGGTCCGGATGGGGGATTAGCGTGGTAATGGGTTTGGTGATGGGTGATTCGGGCGATCTCCAACTATCCTCTTTGTCTTCTTGCCTTCGTCTGGTGCAGGTGCATCCCCCCGGGTAATGGGTGGGAGTTCCTCCGATCTGCTGATGGTCTCCAGGTCCGGTCTGAGGTGCCCTTCTATTGTCCTGGTGATTTACTTGTGGGTTTGTGTGCTTAAGGGATGATGTGTGTGTTTAAGGGATTATGGTTCTCCCTTCCTCTTTCCTGATGTGCATGTTCCCCGTTGTGATGCACTTATGCCTTGCAATGGGGAACATGACATGCTGCCCCCCTAAGAGAAGTCTAAGGTGCTGGTTTTTCCAGGTATGCTTCGTGGAAGCTTTTGACCAGCCCTTTTGCTGAAACATTTTGCGCTTGGACCCACTCTGGGTGCAGGAAATGCCTCCACTTGACGAGGTACTGTAGGGTGCCCCTTAGCCTCCTGGAGTCTAGTACCTCCTTAATTTCGAAATGTTGTTGCCCATCTCTCATGATGGATGGGGGCAGGGGGGTCTCCTTGTGCCATTTGGAAGGAGTGGCTGGTTTCAGTAGGGCACAGTGGAATACTGGGTGTATGCGCCGCAAATTGTGGGGTAGCTCCAACTTGAAAGTGACCGGGTTGATAATCTCTATGATCTGGAATGGTCCGATGAATTTGGGTGCCAATTTCTTTGATGGTTGTGGGGATTTGATGAACTTAGTGGAGAGGTAGACCCTATCTCCCACTTTGTAGTTTGGTTGCACCACCCTGTGGTTATCTGCAAATTTTTTGTATATGGCTTGCGCGTCTGCCAGAGCCAGCTGGATGACGGGCCAAACCGTGGCCAGTTGTGCCGCCCAGTCGTCTGGGGAGCAGGGCGGGGTGTCTGGTTGGGGCAGTTCCGGGATTGGCACGAAGTCTCTGCCATAGACTATTTTGAATGGGGTGTGACCTGTGCTTTAGTGCACTGCACTGTTGTAGGCTACCTCTGCAAAAGGTAGCAGGTCCACCCAATTGTCCTGTTGATAGTTGATAAATGATCATAGGAATTGCTCCAGGGTGGAGTTGAGGATCTCCGTAGAGCCATCTGTGTGGGGGTGCCAAGCTGTGGACAGTGCCTGCTTGGTGCCAATGAGTTTTAAGAATTCTTTCCAGAACCTGGAAGTAAATTGTGTGCCCCTATCGGTCACCAAACGAGAGGGGGCACCGTGGAGTTTATATATGTGGTTAAGGAATAGGCGTGCCAGCTGTTGTGCGGAGGGAATGGACGCGCAGGGTATGAACTGTGCCTGCTTGGAAAAGTAGTCTTTTACCACCCAGATGACCGTTTTTCTTTGGCTGGGTGGTAGGTCTACAATGAAGTCCATGGAAATTTCCTCCCAGGGGCGGGAGGGGCTTGCTACTTGCTGCAGCAGTCCTTGGGGCTTCCCCACCTTTCGTTTTGATGTGGCACATGTGGGGCAGGCAGCGACATATTCTTTAACGTCCTTTCTGAGGGTGGGCCACCAGAATTGTCGCCTGATTAAGTGTAGTGTTTTAACGAAACCAAAGTGTCCGGCTGTCTTGTCATCGTGGGAGTGGTTTAAAGCTTCTGCTCGCAATGTCTCTGGCACGTACAGGTTTTTTTCTCTCCAGGCTAGACCGTTCGTAAAAGATACATGGTGTTGGTTGGTTTGCAACCATGTATCTGTCTTGAGGGTTTGAACGAGTCTTTGTTGCCAGTTCGGTGACATTGACCTGCGTCTCCCTCTGTTCGCAGGTGTTTGCGCTGGGGTGTGTTGGGTTCTTGTCTGGCTGTGCGTGACAGCAGGGCAGCCCAGCTGTGTGTGGGTCCACACAGTCCCTACAATGTCTGATGCCTGGCTGGCATCCTGTGGCCATCGGGAAAGAGCATCTGCAAGGAAGTTCTTTCTCCCCAGTATGAATTTTAATTTGAAGTTAAACCTGCTGAAGAATTGTGCCCAGCGTACTTGCTTTGGGCTGAGGCGTTTCGGAGTGCTGAGAGCCTCTAGGTTTTTGTGGTCAGTCCAGACCTTGAAGGGGCAGGAGGCCCCTTCCAGGAGGTGCCTCCATGTTTCTAGGGCTGCCTTGACTGCGAACGCCTCCTTTTCCCACACGTGCCATCTGCGTTCCATTCGGAGAACTTGCGGGAAAGGTACGCGCAGGGCTTCAGCTGATTGTCAAAATCCCGCTGAAGCAGGAGTGCTCCGATGGAGAAGTCGGATGCGTCGACTTGCACGACGAAGGGTCTGGTGGGGTCGGGGTGTTGCAGTACTGGCTCTGCTGTGAATAGGCTTTTGAGGCGTTCGAAAGCCATTTGACAATCAGCTGTCCAGTTCAGTAGCGCCCCCGGGTTCCATGATTTACGTGTGTCCCCCAGGCCCTTTGTCCGGAGTAGGTTGGTCAGGGGCAGCACAATCTCCACTAGCCCCTGGATAAAACCCCTGTAGAAATTAGTGAACCCGAGGAAACTTTGGAGTTGTCTCCTCGTGCGTGGGCGCTCCCACGCCAGTATGGCTTGGACCTTGCTTGGGTCCATCTCGATTCCCCTTGCCGAGATTCTATAGCCCAGGTAGTCAATTTGGTCTTTGTGAAACTCACACTTGGAGAGCTTGGTGTATAGCTCTGCCTTGCGGAGTTTCCTGAGCACTTGCTTCACTAGGTGTTCGTGCTCTTCTTCGGTCTCTGAATAAATTAAAACGTCATCGAGATAGACAAGCACCCCCTTAAATAAGTGGTCATGCAAGACCTCATTAATTAACTGCATAAACACTCCCGGTGCCCCCGCCAGCCCAAATGGTAGAACTTTATATTGAAAGGACCCCAGCGGGCAGTTGAAAGCCGTCTTCCATTCGTCCCCTTCCTTTATTCGTATTCGGAAGTAGGCTTCCCTTAGGTCCAGCTTTGAGAATATTTTGCCCTTTGCCAGGTGGGCTAGGATGTCCTTTATTATGGGTAAGGGGTATTTATTTGAAATGGACGCGGCATTCAAGCTGCAGTAATTGGTGCAGAGCCTCAGTGACCCGTCCTTTTTCTCCAGGCAGAGGACTGGGGCTCTGACTGGTGAATTCGCGGGCTCGATAAACCCCCGCGCTAAATTCTTATCGACAAATTCTCTTAATGCTGCCAGCTTCTTCTGGGTCATCGCATAGATTTTGGGTTTTGGTAGGGTTGCACCAGGGACCAGTTCTATGGTGCAGTCTGTTTTTCTATGGGGTGGGAGTTTGTCAGCCTCCTTCTCGCCAAACACATCGGCAAACTCTGCATATCTGGCTGGCAGGCCCTCCATGGTCGCCACCTCCAGATGCATCGAGGTCGACGCCGCCCTCCCCATTGCAGCACGGGGAACCCGATCCCCTGTGGGTGCTTGATAGCGCCCGTCCAAAAACGTGATTTCCCTGGTTGTCCAGTTAATTTGTGGGTTGTGTTGCACCAGCCACGGGATCCCTAGGATGATTAGGGGTTGCCCCACCGGTGCCACGATGAAGGGCAGTCTTTCTTTGTGGCTGCCAAGCTGCAGTGCAACTTTGTCCGTGTATTGGGTGACCGGGCCCCCTCCCGCTGATCCATCCAACTGTGTAAACGCCAAATGGTGCTGAAGTGGATAGCAGTGGAGGTTTACCGTGGCCACCAGGTCTGGGTGCATAAGGCACTAATTGACTCTGGCATAAGCAGCCAGAGTCAATTAGTGCCCAAACTTTTTCCATCTTCCCACCATTCGTTAGGGAGACTTTTACATATAGGGTGGGACAATTTTCACTCACCCTCCCCCCCCGTTGTTGCGCCTCTTGTTTCCTTCCACCTGTCCTCTGGCGCTTCTTAGGGCAGGTGGCTGGTGTTTTCCGCCGGTTCGTCGTTTCCGCTTTCCTCTTCCTCGGTGAGGTAAGGGAAGTCCTTTGCTGCGGTTTCGCCTGTCACGACTGGCATTTTCCTGGGTGCTGGGGTTGGCTTGGTTGGTGTCTTCCATGAGCTGTCCCTCGCCTTCACTTTCGGGCAGACCGCCGCCTTGTGATCTTCCTTCCCGCACCTAAGGCACTGGCCCTTTGCGAACCATCGGTCTCTTTCTTCCTTCCACAGCTGGGGTCTCAACTTCACCGGTCCTGCAGCTGTGCGGGGTCCTCTTGCCACCTCTGCGTGCTGCACTTCCCTCTTCGCTTGGAGGAAAGTGTCCTGGGCGTCCTCTGCTTCCCCTGCCAGCCAGATCCACTCTACCAGAGTGTTGGGGTTGTTTTTGCAGAGTGCCCACCTGAGTACATTCAGGTTGAGCCCCTCTTTGAACTTCTCAATGAGGGTGGATTGAGACCATACTTCGACCTTACCGGCCAGGGCTTGGAACTCCATGACATAGTCTGCCACGGAGTGCTGTCCTTGTTTTAGGGCTTTCAGGGCTCTTTTCGCCCTCTCCCTTTCCAGGGGGTCCCTAAAGTGCAGTTCCACTGCACATAGGAACTCACTGCAGTCCTCAAGTTCCGGGGCGCCTGCCTGGCATAACTGGACATATCAGTCGGCGGCCCGTCCTTTTAATTTTATTGCCAAGGCATTTACCTTGCCTTTCTCTGTTCGGAAGTAGGGACCCCATTCCTCCATGTAGTTTCTCGCATTGGTGAGAAAAAAGGAGAGTTTTGTGGGGTCCCCATCGAACTTAATGCCGAAGTCCTTGATCGCCGCTCTCAGTGGGCTCCAAGCCGCATCTGGGCACCTAGGTGTGCTTCGGGCAGTCGGGGCTCCGTGGTCTCGCCGTGGGGATTCCCTCCGTCGGGCGTCGGGTGGTGTTGGTGCCCTCTCTTGCCGGCTCCTGCTTCGCTCCGGTCGTCGTGCTGTCGGGGTGGGAGGGTGGGGCGCAGCCCATCTGGCGGGTTCCTGGAAACGGACTCTGCCTGGCACTGCGTCGTCCTCTGGACCTCTCCTCCGTCTCTCCAGCTGGTGCGTCTCCAAGGGGGGGGTAAGAGGTGTCGGGCATCTGGTGTCCGGCCCCTCCGCGCCCCGGCTGTGGGACTCATACGCCGCTGCTAACCTCTGGAGCAGCTGCTGCATCGCCTCCAGCTTCTCCTCGACCGTGCTCAGCCTTGCCGCCGTTCGAGAGCTCCTCTTGGTGCGGTCGTCCCTCCGCTCACCTTCGGTTCCTGATGCCGTGGATGATGGGATGTCCCGCGGCTCCTCCGGGGTTCCGGGCGATCCTGGCGAGGATCCCCCCGTCTCGTCGATGGTGGCTCACGTGCCACGGGACTCACGGGTGGCATTCGCCGTTGCTTCTCCCTCCGAACTCGATCCCGAGCTCACCTGGACCTCGTGCCGTCGGGGCCTCAGGCACCTTCCATTCGTTGGGATGGGAGTTCCGCTGCCAGTCGTCGGGTAGTCGCCTCGCCGTGAGCTGATGTCTTCCATGCTAGCTTGGTTCCCTCACAGAATGGACCTGGACGGGTGCTAGTGGGAAAAAAAAATTTTGGATCCCCGTCTTTATGTCAGGGCAGCCTCGCCTCGAATAAAACACGGACTCACTTAGAGGGTCTAAGGATTTCCGGCTTTATTGAAACGGAATGCATGCAGAGAAAAAGACGGGGATGCGTGAAGGGTGGTAGGGCATCCTGTTTATACCCCGGTGGTGGACCTTGTCCCCCTCCACCCCCTATTGTCCCCCCAAGCCAGGTCCGGATGGGGGATTAGCGTGGTAATGGGTTTGGTGATGGGTGATTCGGGCGATCTCCGACGATCCTCTTTGTCTTCTTGCCTTCGTCCGGTGCAGGTGCGTCCCCCCGGGGTAATGGGTGGGAGTTCCTCTGATCTGCTGATGGTCTCCAGGTCCGGTCTGAGGTGCCCTTCTATTGTCCTGGTGATTTACTTGTGGGTTTGTATGCTTAAGGGATGATGTGTGTGTTTAAGGGATTATGGTTCTCCCTTCCTCTTTCCTGATGTGCATGTTCCCCGTTGTGATGCACTTATGCCTTGCAACGGGGAACATGACATGCCTTACTCCTAAATTCCTTGTTCATTCCCAAGTGGATCATTAGGTGTGGCCTTCCTGGTGAATTTGTAAAGTGGTCTTAATCTTCCTGGGGACTGATGAAAGAGCAGCATGAAAAATAGGGGACAAGTTGTGTCTGAGGCCTCCGCCTCTATTGAGGGAAGGATTTTCCACTTTGGCATGAATGGATTCCTTAACCCCTCTCTCAAACCACCTATCTTCTCTGTCCAAAATGTGAACATTATTGTCCTCAAATGAGTGTCCTTTTTCTTTTAGATGAAGGTAAACTGCTGATTCTGGTCCTGTGGTGTTGTTCCTCCTGTGTTGGGCCATCCTCTTGTGTAAAGACTGTTTGATTTCTCCAGTGTAGAGCTCAGAACACTCCTCACCGCACTGGATTGCATATACTACATTGCTCTTCTTATGTTTCAGTGTTGGATCTTTAGGGTGTACAAGCCTCCGTCTCAGTGTGTTAGTGGGTTTGAAAAATAGAGGTATGTGGTATTTTCCATCCAAATATCCGTTTTATCCTTTCTGACACACCGGCCATGTAAGGAATGACCAGGTTCTTCCGTTGACTCTGGGTCTCAGCTCTGTCTGCCGTTGTTTTGGGTCTGGGGGCAGACTTAGATTTAATGAAGGCCCAATTTGGATACCCACAGGCCTTCAGAACTGTCCTCAGGTGCTGGTTTTCTTTCTTTTTGGCATCCATGGAGGTGGGGATGGTTTCTGCCCTGTGAAGTAATGTCCTGATGACTCCTAGTTTGTAGTGGATGGTGGGAGTCAAACATCAGGTATTGGTCTGTGTGTGTGGGTTTCCTGTAAATCTCTATTTCTAGCTTGCCACCGGTCCCAATAAGAACCTCAGTGTCTAGGAATGCCAGCCTGTTGTCCTTGGTGTCCTCCCTGGTGAACCTAATGTTTGCGTCTATGGTGTTTATATGGTCTGTGAAAGCCTGTACCTCCTGAGCCTTGATTTTAACCCAAGTGTCATCCACATACCTGAACCAGTGGGTGGGCACCATTCCCTGGAACGTGCTGAGTGCTTTCTTCTCCACTTCTTCCATGTATAGGTTGGCAACAATGGGTAACACGGGGGAACCCATGCCACAGCCATGTTTCTGTCTGTAGAAGTCACCTCTGTAAGAGAAGTAAGTGATGTTGAGACACAGGTCCAGAAGATGGCAGATCTGGTTGGGGTTGAGGTTGTTTCTCCTGTCAAGGGTGCTGTCATCTTCTAGTCTCTTCCTCACCACAGTTAGGGCATCAATGGTGGGGATGATGGTGAAAAGAGAGGAAACATCAAAGGAGACCATGGTTTCATCTGTATCCAGTTTCAGGACGCTAGCTTTAGCAACAAATACTTCTGAGTTATGAATGTGGTGATCAGTGTATCCAACCAGAGGTGCTAGTATGGTGGCAAGGTGTTTGGCAATGTTATATGTTACTAAATTAATGCTGCTGATAAAAGGTCTGAGAGGTGCCCCTTCCTTGTGGATCTCAGGGAGTCCGTAGATGCAGGGGATAGCTTCTCCAGGATACAGACGGTGGTAGGTTGCCCTATCAATGGAGCCCTCTTGTTCCAATTGTTTCAAGCTATCACCGTTTTCTTGTAATTGCTGGTGGGGTCTCTTTTCAGCTTTTCGTATGTGTGGTGGTCATCCAAGAGTGAGGTAATTTTGTCATGGTAGTCTGCAGAGTTTAGGACAACCGTGCATCTTCCTTTGTCCGTAGGCAGGATGGTAATGGTTTCATCTTTGCTGAGAGCTGTCAGGGCTCTCCTCTCTTGGGTGATGAGTTTGCGGGGAGGAGGTCGAGCACCGGACAGCACTGCAGAGATTTTTAGCAGGAGTTGTTCTGCTTCTTCAATGGGTAGATGGTTGTTACGGATGGCAGATTCTGTGGCTGTAATGAGCTCCACCACTGGAACGAGCTTGGGAGTGATGGCAAAATTAAGACCTTTGGCTAAGACATCTCTCTCTGGCTGGGTGAGTTCCCTGTCTGAGAGGTTCTTCACCCACGTGTTTCTTTTGTCCTCTGTTGTCCCGTCACTGTCATTCCTCCCAGCAGGTTCTTCAGCTCTTTGTTTTTGCTTACTGCAAGTTCACCAGGAAGGCCACTCTTAACGATCCACTTGGGATGAGCGAGGGATTTAGGAGTAAGACATCCCAAAGACAATCCACACCTCCATGGCACATTTAACAAGCCATTCAGGTGGAGGGACAATGCAGCCACCCTGGAAGACAAATATGGGGTCCCCTCACCAACCTTTGCCCAGACTGAAGAAGCTGCTTGGACAAGCAGCGAAACGTTTCAACCAAAAAGAAAGAAATCCAGTTTCCATGACTCAACCTACAGATATGGGGTACAGTTACGCTATAGCTAAATGGTGGAATATGTCTTTTCCATACAAAATGTCCAAGTTCAGCCCTCTGCATTTCCAAGAAATAGTGAGAGTTTTGCTGAAATCTGGAACTCAGTCTTTTGAGCTAAATGATCCAACCACAAGGCAGCTTTTTGCAATCCAAAAATCAGCTCTTTTAATGTAATATTCTACTTGTGGATATCAATGTGTATTAATACAGCTTTCCTTAACTGAATTATTCTATAATCTATCATTCTCGGCCAGGATGGGATTGGAATCACAAAAGATTCTGAGAGAAGAGAGATGAGTCACTTCTAACAGTTCCACGGATCATTCAGTGCCTTCTACTGAATGATGAATAATTAGCATCCAAATGGTTTTACAAGAGTATCACATGGAGTAAATAAAGATTAAAGCTGAATCACAGAATCACAAATTGGGCTTGTCTTTCAACTTAAGCTGTTTTGCCTGCCTGGTTGAAAGTGTTAACTCCCACAAGCATAAATTGTATATGGATATTAGCGCTCAACCTCATGAGGGGAAGTGAATCCAGAAAGTTCTGTTTGTGATAACTGTCTGCCAAAAAACATTCCTGCCAGGCTAACAACCCCCTTAGTGCATACTGTGAAACTTTCCTTATTTGTATTTCTATGTCTCTGTGTAGTTTTTCTAAGGATAGAATGGTGGACTCTGACTGAGCCTGCAATTCTAAGCACCTTAATCAGGAAACAAGCCTGACTAAACATAGGGTGACTTTCTTGTCCACAGATTCTCAGCAGAGAGCTAGAAGAGTCCAATCCAGCCCATATCCAATCTAATCCATCCAAATATTCCAAAACAAAACAGAAAAGGAAGATAATGATGGCTATACAAGTTTGTTGCAAACAGTAGGAAGACTATAAAAAGCCTGCAGTAGGTACATAATGTATTACAGAATTAACTTCAGTGGAATTTGTATATTGAGAAGGAATTTGCAATTCCCGGAGAAGGAGTTTGGTCCTTCTCAAGACATAATATTCTGCCATCCTGAAAATAACAACACTGCTGCAGCAAATGTGTAAAAACATTTTGTCATTTAGGACAACCCATGTCACTGGTTGCACCCATTAAAGAAATCAGTTGACAAACAATGTGTCATTTTCACATAAGATAGCAAGTGCTTAATTTTCTCTTACTAACAATGGTTATCACACAGAGGCATTTTAAGTGGCAGAGTCTTTGTGAGAATTAAAAGAGATATCTGCACAATTTCACAGGCACTGTCGATTGTGTTTTAGGAAACATGGATTAGCAGAGAGAGAGAGAGAAAAAAGAAAAGAAAAGAAAAGAAAAGAAAAGAAAACCTCTAAACAAGCAGGGCAATAAATATTCTTATGAAACTTTAAAGTTTTCATTTAGGTTAATTTTAAGCTATTCTGAGATATCACATCTAGTCTGACTAGCTACTCCAAAACATATCCATAACTATAGCATTAACATTAACATCCTGTTCTGTCACAGGATGCTGTTTGATATACAGCACAAAGCACTGCTTTAAGATGCCATTAACAATGAGCCATAAGGGCACTAGATGCTTAATCAGGAGGAAAGAACATCTCTGCAGACAAAGCTAAGAGTGTGAACGCTCTGAAAGCCTGACATGTTTGACTTTAAAATTAGCTGAGGAAGTGGCTGAAATGGTTATTCCCCTTTTTCAGCACTATATGCTCCATCTCCAGGAGGTCAAGTGTTTTCCTGCTTCCACAAAATGTCACTTCACTATTTCAATTGTTCCATAGCTATCATTTATTTCTAAAGGAAGATTGAAAACCAAAGGGATTTTCCAGCTATCCAATTCTGCCTTCTTTTAACACATCTACAGACTGACTGCCCAAACGTGTCAGTGAGACATAGAAAATCCCAACAGAAGAATTTTGGAATGGTGCAAGAATAAGCTGGCACATCAAAGATGTCTAATTCGATGTAATGCTTAAAAACCCCTATTCAGAAATTGATGTATGTTTAAAGGGCTCACTATTACATCCCCCCACTTTGTTTTAATGGAACATTTCTACATAGTATTTACAGCTATCTGTAAGAATTAAATCACCACAAAAATGCAGCCCGACATTTTGGATTATAATTAGCATGTCCAAGGATACAGCATACACATCTCAATCCCGCATATATTTACATAAATGTGCATGTTCATTTCCCCCCAAAACAGAGGAGTTAAAATGGGATCTACTGCTACAAATGCTTCAGATAAAGAAATCATTCTCAGTCATGCCAAGCTACTCTGGCGCTTACTAGATGGATCCCAAATGACACAGGCCTGTTAAAGCTCAAAGCAGCCCCTTTCCTATACTTTTGGAATGTCTAAAATGTATGGCAGGAGATAAAGTGGAGATAGCAAAAGGTTATATTCCTTCTGCCAGGAAAACTTAAGCTCCTATTTTACGTCACATAACATATTCCATACTATACATTTGCTATAAATAAAACAGTAAGACAAAATTGTCCTGAAGAGGGTAATTTCCAATTCCTAGCCATCATTTTGCAGCTTACCCTTACATAATAGGGTGCCTAATTTTTACAAATAAAAATCAGAAAGGTAAGGGTCTGAAAACCAAATCCTAATTGGATTGAATATATCCAAATTACTTAATTTATCTCTTGAATGTGTGTCATTATTTACTGCGTTCATCTCCTAATTAGTGGGACACGGACAACAGTATTTTTGCTTAGAGTAAAGATTCTGGTTTGCACAGAAGAATATTAACATGCTCAGGTAGAACTGGGCTTTTGTTGTGCTTGTGGCCTACTGGCCAGAATTGACCAGTCCGGTCCTACTGTTAGCAGAGAATGCTAACCATGTGGCATGGATGCAGCTCAGTCTGGTCATCTAGTCTATACCTTTTGTGCCTTACAAATAAATGTGAAAGCCTTTATAGACCAAAGCTAGGACAGTAGTGGAGGTCAATGTTTGGGGGCCCATCTGGTGAAATCATGGCCTATGAAAGATTGCACCTTTGAATGTAAAAGGAATAAATAGTAAAAAGCATGAATTAAGAAGTGAAATAAAGGAAGATATGCTATGTGTCTTTAAATACAAGAGAAAGGGAAGATTGCAACAGATCTAAAAGAAAGTAGCCTAATTGGATGGAGAGGAGTTGATGAATAAATGTAGAGAAATAAAAGTTTAGATTTAATTATGAATGAAAGGACTTAAACATATAATGGAAAGTATGAACTGGTATCATTTAGGCTGTTCTGAGTGCTTATGAAAGTAGGAATTTATAGGTTGATTGCTGAAAGAAAGAGAAAATGCAGGCTAATTTTGGTGGAAATAAATAATGGCTTTGGAAGTAGATAAAAAGGGGCAAACAAGGTGTCTCCACCAGAGTGAATGGAATTAAAAATAAATGTAATAAAATGATTTAGAATGAAACTGAAGTGAGGGAATGCGGGAGACTTTAGAGATTTGTATAGGAAGAATAATGTTAGTATCTGAGAAAAAAACTGATAGAAAGAAAGTAATAAATGTTGTGAGAATGCTGAAAAACAATCTGCAGTGTTGTGATAGAACTGGAGAAGTGTTAAAATATGAAGGGGGTTTGCTAATGGAGTGGCTACGCAACTTAGTTAACGTATGTATGAAGACTGCATTTGTACCTGATGATTAGGAAAATACTGTTATTGTTCCCTTATACAAAGGGAACAATAGTAAGAATGAATGCTAAAGCTATTAATATGTTACATGGGCCTAGAAAAGCATTTGGCAAAATTCTGGTGGATAGGGTCTGAAAAATGAGCAAAATTTGGAAAGTGCAATAGGGCATTATGCTGGGCAGGGAGTGTGCAGACCAGATGTTGGGAGGAACATATGAATCTAAGAAAGTTGATTGTAAGTCTGTTGATTTAGAGAAACTATGATAAAGTATATAGATTTGAATTATGAAATATTCTGTGTAAATATTCTGCATGAATATAGAATTGAAGTCGATTGCTGAATATGATAAAATAATATATGGTGCGAGAACAAATGGAATGCTTAGCAAATGATTCAACATCTAGCAGAGAATAACTTGGTTGGATAAACATATAAGACATTTTTTAGTTAGTAATCTGCTTTCAGAATTCTTGTATTTGAAGGGATTCACTAATTAAATATAAGGATATCTTATACTGTGTAATCATCTATATTGTAACCTGCTGCCTTCTCCAACCTGGTACCCTCCAAATGTTGGGAACTTCTAGAGTTCTCAACAAGCTTACCCAATAACTATTCCCCAAAGCCATGCTGGTTAAGAATTCTGGCACTGCATTCCCAACACTCTTGGAGGAAGCCTGTTAGAGAAGGTCATTGTAAACCATTTCTACAGCATGGAGTTTTCTTTTATTGGTTATCTTTAATTGAGGAGCTTTGACATACTATTTCGTTTGCCTTCTCCATCACCTTCCTCTTCATTCTCTGGGTCAATGTCTTCTGCTTGGGTAATCCAATCCAAATAGCCTTTGAGATCTTCTTCTAGCTGTTGTTTTTCACGCAGCTTCTGAAAATCTCCCCTGGCCTTGGCTTTTTCTCTTTCCTTGGAAAATTCCCTATGGGATTCAGATAAAACATGAGATACCGATTTATGAAGCTGCATAGCTTTCCAACAAAAAAATTCAAACCCCCATATTTTCTCTTTTTTTCTTGACAAGATTACATAAAATAAAGAAACTTTACAAAAATGCAAACAGTTTCTGCATATCACAAAGCAATTCAAATAATTTGCCATGCTGCATTCCTTATGCATTATACTTTTAAGGACTCATAAAAATATGAATTCCAAACCTTCATCTACCAGACTTGTACTGGCATCATTCTGAATCTCCACTGGATCCTAAAATGTGTGAGAGTACAGTATGGATATAATACTTTCTTTCAATGTCAGAAATGTAATTAGGATTCTAGGTGGCATTGCCAGCTAATTTATTAATTTATTTGTCAAATTTATATGGCTGCCCATCTCACATGAAGTCTCTCTGGGTGGCATACAATAAGACCTATTAAAACATACTGCAAAACCAATTAAAAACAATTAAAACAATAAACATAGATAAAAACAAGAGCAGGAGAATATTACACATAATGCAACCAACACGCAGGTTCCCTATTACCAGGGGATCCCCAGGCTTGTTGAAAAAACCACATTTTAAGGGCTTTCCAGAAGGCCATGTGGGTTGGGGTTAACCTCACCGCAGAAGGGATGATAGTCCAGAGAGAGGGTGCCACGGCAGAAAAGGCTCACCTCCTAGGTCCCATCAGATGGAACTCTTTCACAGACAGGACCCGCAGCATGCCTCTCCTGCTGGACCTGATGGGACAGGTAGATGTAATCGGGAAGAGGCGGTCCCTCAGATAACCTGGCCCCTTCCATGAAGGACTGCAAAGGTCAAAGCCAGCACCTAGAATTGTACCTGAAAGCAAACTGGCAACCAATGCAGCTCACAAAGCAGAGGTGTAATGTGTGTCCTCTTAGGGGCATCCTTAACTGCCACTGCATTTTGTACCAGTTGAAACTTCTGGATACACTCCAAGGGCAGCCCCATGTAGAGCATAGTACCACAGTTTGATGAGTCATGTTTCAAAGGATTCTAGCTCCAAATCCAAGTAAATCCTTCCCAGGCACAAAACCTACTACACCTGTCTGAATTTGGCAGGCGTTTTTATTCATTGCCTAAAGAACACCAAAGTAATCGAAGAGAATCTTTGTAGCTCAGGGTTGAACTGTGGAGTCTTTGGTGCTCTCTGAGCCTTGTTGTTTTCTTGCAGACGTTTCATTGCCAGACTAGGCAATATATTTATATACGTATCATATTCATATAAATAAATAAATATATTTATTTATATTGTATTTTATATTTGTAACTTGTTTTTATTTTTATGGGATTTTAACGTTTATTGTTATAGCATTAATTTCATTGCAAACCACCCAGAGTCCCTCTTTTGGGGGAGATGGGCGGTGACAAAATTTGAATGAATGAATGAATGAATGAATGAATGAATGAATGAATGAATGAATGAATGTCTTCAGTGCGACTGGCAATGAATTTCATTGCCCGACTAGTCTGGCAATGAAATGTCTACAAGAAAACAAGGCTCAGAGAGCACCAAGGACTCAACACCAGATTAATAATACAATGAATACAGAAAAGTGTCCTCAAACAGTAGCCTGAGCTGGTAATATTTGGTTTGTGTGACACTAAAGATCAATGTTGTTGGACCTAGAATCATGTCTTCTCAGTGGCAGCACCTGCCCTATGGAACAGCAAACTGCCCCCCACCAGAGACTGATTAATTTTTATCCTGCCTTTATTTTTATAAATAACTCAAGGCAGCAAACATACCTAATGCTCCTTCCTCCTCCTATTTTCCCCACAACAAAAACCCTGTGAGGTGAGTTGGGCTGGGAAGGAGTGACTGGCCCAAGGCCACCCAGCCGGCTTTCAGGCCTCAGGTGGGACTAGAACTTTCCGCCTCCTGGTTTCTAGTCCGATGGCCCCAAACCGGTTAGCCTTTTGCAAGGCATTGAAGACCTGGCTGTTTCCCCAGGCATTTGGCTCAGGTAGTTAGATGACCTCTGTTGTTGTTGTTGTTGTTTTTGTGAGTGGTGATATTGTTTGTTCTCGGGTGCCTGGGGTTACATGTTGTGGGCTTTTATGTTTCTAATCCTTGTAACTCGCAGAGTCACTTGTGTGAGATGGGTGGCTATAAAAAAACATATAAATGAATGAATGAATGTTGGTTTTATTTTTCTTAGACTCTTCGTGTTGGAGTATGGAAAGTTTTCATGTTCTCATTTTGTTCTCTTCCTATTTATCCTATGCTCTGCTGAGAAAAGGAATACTGTCAAAGTTCTTTGTTTGCTTTTGCCAGGAAACTGAAACTGACATTTCATTGCCATTTTCTATTTAGTGTATCATTATTTAAATGCCTTTTTCTCTTAATCCTGCATGCGCTGCACTGCAGCTGTTTTTGGGGATGTGTCCACATAATTAACTGAACAGTTTCTTAACAGAGGACTCCAAGGGCAGCCACTGTTAGAATAGCATGGCTGTAGGAACTGCCAGGCATATGTATGATGGAATAAAAGTATTATTAGAAACCTGTAACTTTCCCATATAGAAGAGTCATATAGGGACATGCCAGAACATTAGTCGCCTGCTATCCTCATGCAGGAAAATAAATTCAGATAATAGATATAAAGTGTGTTTGAAAAGGTCTCATTTGTTCCCATGGCTACCCAGAGAAATAGCAGTGCCTCCAGTAGAATCTGTCTTCACAGAAAGCATCCTCTAGTGGTTAGCATCATTCCTGAGGAGCATATTATCCCGCCTCATTAAAAAGAGTTCTTCCATTTGTAAATAAGAAATGATTCTCTTACAGCTTCAGATTTTCTATGTTAACAGTATAAAAACCCAGGAATGATTGAAATTTTAAACATGCCATTTTAAAAATGAAACCTTTGTAAAAAAAAAAAACAAAAACTTTTTCTATATAAACCATTCCAGCTCTACAAGGGGGCTGATTTTATAATATGAAGGTAATAAATCCACTGGATCCCAACTCACATTAAGCGGCTGCCTTTAAATACATGGGGCCAGAATCAAGGCTGTTGTCTTGACTGATCCAAAACAGGAAGGTGATGAATAAAACAATTCTGAAAATCAAATCAAGTATGATGAAAATAATAGTTTCCTGCTGCTTGTTTTCCTGAGAGAAATTCTGCTTAATGTTGAGGGTGAACCTTGGTTGATAGCCTTGATACTTTTTTCATACTTTTGCTAGCAGGACAAATAGTCCTAGCCTTGTGGTTTGCTTAATTTTGGTTTTGTAGGTTGTATAGACCTAGCCATTGTGTTTTATAAACTATAAAATAGAGTTTAGGATATTGTATGAATCGAGCCAATTGTGGTTTTGTCATGGAATATGGGCTGTTAGTAGGTTTTCAGGAGCAAAAGGTCTCCCATTTATTAAGCCTTTGAAACTGGAAATAGCCAAGGGCTGCAGCTTTTTTGTAGAATGTGCTTTGTCAGAGCAGCTTTGCACTAACTCCATAAGAATTGTTTTCTTGCTCTGTGGCTTTGTGAGATCCAGAGAGCTAGGATAGCTTGATGCATTTTGGTTACATAGATTTGCCTGGCCAAGGAGTTGCTGAAAACAGGTAAAAGCACCACCTCTCTGTAAATAAGGTATGGTGGTGAACTGTAACGGAAGAGGAGGAAAAGAGAAGCAATGCTTTGATTAAGTGTTCAAGGAGTATTTCAGTCACATTTGCTTTATACTGTTCTTGAATGTAAATATTTTAAATCTCTTTGTACAAGAGAAGTAAATATTCTTTAAATAAACCTTGATACATATTTAGAAAACACCACAGGTCTCTCCAGAGTTCTGAGCCTCATTCAAATAAAGTTACTTTGCAAATTATTGTCAAACAAAAACAGCAAGTTAAACTCTGCTTCCCCACTTGAATTCTCCTCTTTTCCCTATCAACAGGTGAACCGAAATGGAAGCACTGAAAGCAAGTAAGATAGTGAGGAAATTAAGTGTCTTAACAGTTTATTTAATAAACCATGATTAAGGAAACTATAATTTAGCACAACATGTGGACTCAGGTTTTTTAAAACTGTCTGAACTAGTGGCAATCAACAAATTATTCATACAAGTTCATACAATAATTAGGTGCTTGTATGTTCAATTATAGTAACCTGAAACCACACAATTAAAGAGTCATTAACACCTAATGTCTAAAACAGCTTTAAATATAGATTCCTTTAATTAAATCTTTAAAATTTTGCAATTGCAAACAGTGTAAATCCTATTCTGAAAAGATAATAAATGGCAGCTCATTAAAATATTTTTCATCAATTCAGTTTCAACCAACTGTACTCATTAATTAACTACTTGATTTAATATGCATACTGCAAGGTTCCATGTCTTTTTTAAAATTATCATTATTATTATTCTAATGGACTCATGTGCTCAGCAAGGGCCCCTTCTCACACTTACAGCTCAACTCTATAAGACCTTTTCCTTTCCTGGCTGCATTAGTGTTATGCTTGGCTGAGTGTTAAATTGTAAACTGGTATGTCTAAGTTCACATCTCACCCTAATTGCAAACTCACTGGGTGGTTTTGAGGAAATGATTCACTTCATTCTGTAAACTCAGAGCTGTGCCTCATAAGGGCATTTTGAAAGTAAGAGAGATGGGATTCCAAAATATTCCCTCAGTTATTTGGAATGTTAAATGAGAGAAAATGTCCTGATACTGTCTCATGTACTGACTGTTATTCAGAAGACTATATCTGGAGTACGTACCGATAAATCTGACTTAAATTGAAGCATGCACACATATAATATTTTGGCCAATACAAATGTATTAGATAAGTTTGCATCAAGAATATGTTCTTAAACTGAAATAACTATTAGAAGAATGTCAAGTTTGATGCAAAAAAACCCCCCTATATAAATAATGAGAACAGATGCAGGCAGATTTTAATCTGAAATATGATTGGGGTATGATACCTGATGGACAGCAGTGACTGAAGTAAAGTGTTCCTTCTGGTTCCTTAAAACAAAGTTTGGCAACCTGATGCCTTCAAATGTTTTGGGCTATAACTCTCATAAGACTAGCCATCATAACCAGTGGCCAGATTTGATAGAAGTTAACATTCAAAACAAGTAGGCATCAGGTTGCCTAAATCTAACTTAATTCTATGAGTTAACTAGAAATTTATTTATTTATCAAATTTGTCACCACCCATCTCCTCCCACCAGACCATCTTACTAATAAGATGGTCTTAATCACCAAGAGATCTATCAACTGCCACCATAATTAGAAAATCAGTGGCATCCAAGTGTCTCTATTAATGCATGGGCCAGAGAAAATTATGTTAGAGGTCAAAGAAAGAGCCCTTCACTTGACCTGTAGAATGGCAAATACAAAGCTTTAAATTATTTTTATATGAGTGTCTGTCATAAATCTTTCACTATTCCTATTTTCCTAACATAACTTCTAGAAGGGCATTTACATTAGCAAATTTAATGCTCAAAAGTGTTGGAGAGCAAGTTCAGAAACATCCCATATTTGGAGCCTATGCCTGGACAAAGCCACGGAGACAGTCTGGTGTGTTTTACTTAGTGCTTTGGATTAATATTCTCCATCCTTGCTAAATGTACGAGTTGTTCTAAAGTAGAGGTTATGTGCTTTTTACCAGCAGATCCATCTGCTGAAATGTCTATGAAAGTTGCTAAATGCTGCTCAATTGTAATTGCCATCAGAAGCTACTGGGTTTGGATTGTAATTAGGCTTGCATGCTTTGGATACTTATTTTAGGCTTAGATGTTAGATAATTTATAATATGTACCACTACCTCTACCTTCCTAGCATGTTAATGCCTTACTCTATGATTTTATATTATATCTGTGCATACTTTTGGTCCATGACTATACATTTTTAAAAAAAAAAATGCATATGCAGTAGAATACACACTGGTTGGGTTCACATATTATACTCAGCCATTATGAAATTTGTTTGACAGTGGCTTGGCATATGGTATGCATCTAGCCATTGTAGTTTGTAAACAGCTGCTGTAAAGGTGGTAGTCACACAGTTCACACCAGGATGCAAACTTCTGACTTACAATCCACTTCCCATGAGTGATTTTTCTTTGTGGTTTTCCTTTCAAACTAATTTGTAAGTGGCTGACCATGATATGGATAATTCTATTTTTTTTTCAACAATGAATATTTGCAGTTTGTAGTTTAAAGAGAAAACATTTTCTTATATCTCATCTTTTTTAAAAATAAAGTTTGATTTTATTTACCTCCTGTGAGATTCGTTTATCTCCTACAGGGAGAGAGGAAAGTCTGAATCATCTAGCTACCACAGCTCTACGTTATGTGACTAGGAGGATCTCAATAATTTATTGAAATTATTTCACTTTTTGCTTTTTAATCTTTTAATTGCCAGAAAGACAGCACAGAATGTGATGGCTCTTTCTCACATATAGGGGGATTAGGGATAGATTCCAGGTGAAACACCCCCTGGAAGATTGGTAGAAGCAGCAAGAAATATCAAGCTGCTATGTCAAAGCAGGAAAAAGGACCAGGGTAGGAAGACCGAGGACTTCTCAATTTTTTTTGTTATGTATCTCCAGCCTTCCACTTTGTACACTGAGCCAGTCTGCTACAATGACCTGCAGTTTAACATTCTGTGAACACTCACTCAATTGAGCTTTATTCAAGAAGCTATGGTAAAATTATGCCTTAGTGCAACCTGTGAATAATGCTGTTTTGTAAATGAAAATCAAATCCAATTCCAGGATTTTTCATGAAATGGATTCATGCAGTATCCATATTCTGAGAAACATATAATGAGAAAAGGAATTCCTGATTGCTGACAAATAGAAGATAGCTATCTAACATTTGTGTCCTTCAGATGCTTGAATCAGATCCACTGCTGCCAATAGACTCCTTAACTTAAAATACGTACTTAGAATATGCCTTATTTTGACCCTTTTGTATTATGAAATATTAACTGAAGATAATCATAAACTAGCCTTTTCAACTTCAGAGTCATGCCTTTTTTAAAAACAGCAATTTCAGTATTTCATATTCACCTTCAGATAAGACCAAATGTAAAACAAATGATTTCCCAAATTAGGTCTTGCCTACATCAGTCTAACAATACATTAGTCAACCATACAGCTCAACAAAGAGAAAATCAATGCAGAAATATAGGAATCAAAACATATTTCAATGTCATATTTCATAGACATATTAAGCATAAACCAACATTGCACAAAAATCGTATGAAAATAACTATAGCATAAATTCCAGGTTTTAGTTCCTAAAATCTAGAGAATAAAATGCAGCCATGATTTTGAGTCACAGAGATCATATAAAACTGGATAGTCTGAAATTTTACATGTCGCAGTGTATAACCTTATGCTTTTCTACTTAAGGCCCATTGATTTCACTGCATGTACTCACAAGTAAGAGTGATATGACTACAATCTGAATCATTTAATATTTGCCAATAATAAGATTGCTATTAATATTATAAGCAAGATCAAAATCTGATCTGACTCCATGCATATCTGCCTATTTATATATCGGGGCGGGGGGTGAACAGTGCCTCAAAACATGAGCAATGTCAGATTTTTTAAGGAAGAGCAGGATATAGGAAGCATATTTTACAAGGCACATGCACTACTTGCCTTGGACAGCAAATTATATAACCAGTTTGATATAGATTATTTGTATTAACTATTTCAAAAAGTGACGGTTCTTACTCTGGACTTACAGAAAATCTTAAAGTACAACCCTATTCTGTTGTTGTAATCCTACAATAAAGTAGAATTAGTCATCTGGTCATGTTATATTTGGTCTACCTCATAAGGCTGACATCAATCTTGCAAGTCTGAAAGTACTTCTCTCCCCCAGTCTCCTTTACAGCCCAAGAAACTAGGGAGAGTCTCTTCTGAGCCTCTTGCCCTACTTACATTCCTGCTGCAGGCTCAGCTGCCTTTTATCTGACCGTTCCCTTGGCTATAATTGCCCTATCTCCCAAGGTCATTCCCACATTTGCATATGCTTACAGTTGGACTCCAACCATGCTGGTCCTATGATGATGGCTGGGGCCCAGTCCTGCCCAGTTATCTGGATAAAGTTTGACCAGTTACTCCTTAGGAAGTGGACAGGGTCTTGGGTTTCAGAATCCTGCCACCTGTGTGTCAGATCCATGTCCCTCCTGGCTTCAGTTCAACCTGGACAAGACTGAGTGGCTGTGGTTTTAGCCCCCCCCCCATATCTTGTGATTTTTCATCATTTATGGGGTTATATACACCCTCAAGCAGAACTGGTGTTCAATCCGGGGGTTCTAAACTCATGGCTCTTCCTCAAGAAGCAGGGGGCACCCGTGGCAAAGACTTTTTTTAAAAATCCATTCAGTCATGTCTAATTCTCAGAGACTGCCTGGACAATCCCTGCAGTTTTCTTGGCAAAGCTCTTCAGAAGTGAAAAGTATATAACTATTTTATAACAGTTCTCCCTTGCACTGGCAACCTTTTCCCCATAATCTACACCAGTGTTTCTCAAACCTGGCAACTTTCTACACCAGTGTTTCTCAAACCTGGCAACTTTAAGATGTGTGGACTTCAACATCCAGAATTCTCCAGCCAGCCATGCTGGAGAATGCTGGCTGGAGAATTCTGGGAGTTGAAGTCCACACATCTTAAAGGTGCCAAGTTTGAGAAACACTGATCTACACCGTCAAGAACTCAGTTCACAGAAGGAGACTTATAGGGGATACAGGGGAGGGCAATGGAGAAAGAAAGGGGAAATGCTTTTCCCCAAAGAAAAGTCAAGATTCAAACCAGTGTTCTTAAAAATTGTTACGCTGTGTTACTTTTGCAACTCAGGCAAAATATAGTTTGGCAAATGCATCCAGGAACAGAGTGTATTTCTTTACTGTTTGCTTTGCCATTGCAAAAATCATCATCATGATCACGGTCATTATAGTAATAGTACTATATTGTTATTTCATTTGTAACTCAGTAACTTATTTTGTCAGGTTGAAATGAGACATGGAAGATGTTAATTAAACTATTCTAGTGAACATAGATTAATACACAAATTCATCCTGGAAAAGCTAGTTTGGCAAATAGTGACACCCAATTAGTTTGCTAATATTTATTTTGATTGCATTACTGTAATATGACATTGACAGACCTGTTGGTTAATATATTAGATTTATATTCTGCCTATCCTCCAGACATTCAAGATAGTATGCGTAGCATGCCCATCTCCTACTGTAAGGGAGGCTAGGCTAAGAGTTAGTTGTTTTTTATCCATTCAATCCTGTCCAATTCTCAGAGACTGCCTGGACAAGTCCCTGCAGTTTTCTTGGCAAGATTTTCAGAAGTGGTTTGCCATTGACTCCTTCCTAGGGCTGAGAGGGAATGACTGGCCCAAGGTCATCCAACTGGCTTTCATGCCTAGAGCAGGACTAGGACTCATGGTCTCCTGGTTTCTAGCCTCATGACTTAACTGCTACACCAAACTGGCTCTCTAGCCCATTTAGCACTGCTGCTAGGTGAACCACCCTGGTTCCCTGTAGGGTTCTAGGTGTAATTCAGGATCAGCTTTAAAGTCCTGCATGTCTTTACTTGCAAGATAGCCTCTCCCCAATAGTTTCTGCCTGTCCCACCAGATCTGGCAGAGTGGGCACACTCTGGATTCCCTGGGTGAGACAGTGTCATCTGATGGGTCCTAAGAAGCATCTCTTCTCTGTCATGGCAGCTGCCCTACAGAGCAGCCTCCCTGCAGAGATATATATGGCCCTGACCCTACTGGCCCTTCAGAAGGCTGTGAAGATGCGGCTTTCCCCCCAGGCATTGGGGGCTAGGCCGTTAGTTCTGGAACTCTGGCATAGATGTATGCTATGGTGTCTATTGAGATTTTTATTGTGTGTGGGAGGGTGACTTGGGTTTTTCTTTAGCGTTGTATGACTGATGTCTTTTATTTTGTTTGCTGCTCAGAGTTTCACTGGATCAGTGAGCAGCATCATACATTTGATTAATAAATATATAATTTTACACCAGAAGAGGGGCAGGTTCCCTCCATCTCCCTCAGTCAGATTGTATGAGACCTTTTGTTTATTTAGAAAGGTAGCCCTTCAGACCATTTTCTGCAACAGGGACCCCTGGGAATGTAGAGAATGTGAGCAAGGCAGGCTAGATGAGATTAGTATGTGTGTCCTTGCCTCAGTACCCATTTCATCCTAATGTATGTTGGATGTATGTTCACCTAAGTGCCTACATAGGGTTAATGAAATGTCCCTCTGTCCTATAGAAATATTTGTTATTGTTGAAAAATTACAGTGATAAAATAAGTGGAATGTGATTACCCCCCACCAACAACCAGGGCAACAAGAGGAAATATATTTTGTATTAAAACTGATCCATTGGCTACCAGTCTGCTTATGAACATTCTCCCTTTCTGCTGGTTATAATACATAAAGCCCTAAAGGACTTGGGACTTATTCTCTCTAAAAAAGGGCAAATTCTCCCTTGAGCCTGGTCTTAAATTCTTTAATTGGAGGTGTTTGAGGTTGAAACATTAAAGAAAGCTTTCTTGATGGTTCTGCTTTGTTTTGTGCAAAACCAAAAACATCATGCCCTCTCTGTTATTCATTCACCGAGAGTCAAAATTAGTTATATTCAGGTTGGGTGTGTAAGTTGGTTATGCTATAATTGACTGGATGGTATATTCTAATGGGGTTCTTAAGTTATTCATTTTTACCTTACCAAGGCAAATTATTGTTGGCTGTTCAAAGTACCACTGCTGGGGGAAAAGGTATAATATAATAAAGAAGGAAATAAATAATTTAAATAGCATAATACATTAAAATGAGGTGGCATCAGAACTGTTTTATGGAAACAATGCCAGAGGTTCACTGGAAATTGTAAATCAAAGTTAACTAACATGCTGAGAGGAAGAAAACTGCTTCTTTAGCCATATATTCTTTAAGGTTAGGAGTTAAGTCTGTGGTAAAACACTAGTCTCCAACTAATTCAATTTCTTAGTACATCTGGCCTGAAAAAAAAACTGGACAAGATCAGTGAGTCTTAACCTTCCTAGGTTACAGGAACATGGGCCTGACTCATAGGTAGCTACAAAAAACCAAATCAGAATTAATTATTTCTATATGTAAAGTGATATTCTTCTCCCTTTATTTAAAACAATTTGTAATCTAAAAGCAATTTACCAGGATCCTCTTAGAAACATGTTTGTACCACTGAAACATGGAATAGTGTACAAAAGTTTAGGTGCCCCTGGTCAAATTGTATGTTTCAGTGGATCCCTAGGTGAGTAGAAGCCAACGCAACCTCTACACGGTACAAAGTTAAACATGACCTCTTTCTGCAAATTCAGATGCATACCTACTATTTATGTACAGTTGTTTGCAGTTTTGTTCTCTGTATTATTTATGTGTTAACCATCTGCTACAGATAATGAATTTTAAAAGCTAGCACAGTTTGGAAAAATATTTCCTAGTTTTAAATTCATGAAACCATAGCATGACTGGCTTAAGTACAGATTATTTTCATATTGTCCAGGAGATGGTTTCAGAAAGTAATGTCTCTGTCATTTACATTTCTGTGGAGCATATTCTAGTTCAGAGATGGCAGCAAGTAGTCCTCTAGAGGCCATTACCTCCCTCCCCCTTTGCCACTGCATTCTTCAGGGATGATTTTCCATTTCACAGTCTAGTCTATAGCCCAGATATTCCCTGGTAGCCTCCCATCTAAGCCCAACCCTGCTGAGCTTCCAAGGTCAGGCAAAGTCAGCCAGGCACCTGCTCAAATTGCTTACAGATGATAATCAAAGTAATGGGTCACATTCAGTTTAACAGTGAATGTCTGTTTCCCAGGATTGACTTTGGCTGAAGTTGCAGGATGAGGCTGGAAAAGAAGAGAACGTTTTATGGTTTCTGGTGCAAGCATTTTTTATGGTTTATGGTTTTTATGGTTTTATGTTACAAGCATTTTTCCATACATTAATATACAAACACTAGCTTGGTGACTTTGAGACAGTTACTCTCTCTCAGCCCTAGGAAGAAGAAGGCAAGGGCAAACCATTTACAAAATTTATGCCAAGGAAACTGCATAACTTGTCCAAACAGTTGCCAGGAGTCAAGACTGACATGAAGGGATGCGCACCCACACAGGCCCAGAGGATGTGAAAAACTCACTGATTTGGGAACAGAACGCTTCAAATAACTCCAGAATGGTCTGTTCCCCTCTGGAACCCTTTTCCAAAAGCAAAATCACCAAATTAGAAGAATATGAGGTCTCTCAGGTAGGGTCAGGCTCTGAAATAGGTATATTTGGTCTAAACTACAGAAAAAAGTTCCTGGTTACCTTAAATTGGTTCCATTTTCGAGGAATTACTTCCGGAAATTGCTGAATGGCTCCTAGAACAACATGTTCTAGAGGAGATTCAGCATGGTCTAGAAGGAGAATGAAATGTTTGGGAGTTTTCTAGAATGTTCCATTTCCAAATTGTTAAGTTTTGCACATCACTAGCTAACACCAACCTGATAGGAGATCTGCCAGTGTACCAGGTTCTTTTTTCAGTACGGGCAAGAAAGCCTCTGGAACATGTGATAGTGAGATGACAAACTTTCCCTTTGGCAACACTGAGATGGCTTGCACTGATAAATTATTGTTGTTTTTACAGCTGACAGCAAAGTGAGCTATTTATACTATTCCCTAAATTAAATTTCATGTCTTTAGACAGGATGTTTCTGTCAGTGCTGAAGGAGCATCAATACTTAGAAAAACTAAACAATGGGCACAAATAGAAATAGAAAAATGAAGTACCTGCTAAGGTGTATCTTACAGATAATGTACATGAAAGGTCTGTTTGCTAATGTGAGTGCTGCAGTGTTGTAGGTAACAGTGAACAACAGCCATTATCCATATTTAAAAACACATACTGCTTACAAAGGTCTTTTAGATCATTCGTGTCCGCAAGGAGTGCAGTGGTGTAGTACTGGGAGTGTTAGTTCTTCATTTAGTGAAAGGAACTGGCAAGCACTGTAAAGGTGTCACAGACAGGTACAAGCATAAAATTCAGGCAGTCAGAAGAGCACACATTCATAAAATGGCATACCAATCCAAGGCACATGCAGAAAAGCCAGCACTGTGAAACGTAAGCAAGTGCATAGACCATTTTACACACTGTGGTGTGAAATACAAGTTTAATTTAACTGCTTACCCACTAAGTACACCAAGAACCAGGTTAAGTACGAAAAATGAGCCAAGAATGATAAGACTAACAAAATAGATCCATGGCCATTCACATCCTATTGCATCATTTACCTGTAAAATGTAAGGAAATACGTTATGATTCAGCTATTCACTATATAGCAGAGTCCTTTCACAATTGACAGGTCACATAGGTATTTGGTGTACTAGCACCCTCTGTTCATTTTAGCAACACACTGCTTCAGCATTTACCAGATTTACCAACACTCTAGCACTCACACATGATGTGTAAGATACCACTTATTTAGTCATGAAAATGTACATAATTTTTTTGTATCCTTATGCCATGTGGAAATAGACAATCCTTAAAGGGTTGGGAGCTTATTTTATTTGTAATGACCTCTCTAAGTCACCAATTAATTGCTATTTAATGATATTTTTTCATATTTAATGCTATATTTATATTTAAACTGATTTTCTGGGGGGAAAAAATCCTTTCTTTTTAGAACACAGCCTTGGATTTTGTTCACACTATTTGTCTTAGGGAAGCTCTGGCTCACCATGTTTTAATTTTAAAATCTTATTCCCAATTCTTTTGATTTAATCTCTATACCTATGTGTTCATGGCAACTGAAACCTGGACTCTGCTTCTAGGTTGAAGAAGGTGTGTGCTTACCCGCTCAATACACCGAGAACAAGATTTAGAACGAAAAATGACCCAAAGATGACGAGACTGACAAAATACACCCATGGCAATTCAAATCCCATAGCATCATTCATCTGTAAGAAATAAGATGATCTTATAGAAACATTTGCTTCCATTTGTAATAGTGAACAGCTGGTGACCAAAAACACATGCAAGTGAAATAAACACGGCCCCTTTTATAATTACCAGATATAAGGGGAAAAAAGAAAGTTAAAGTACGAATCATTTTCTCATCACTTCAAATGTATATTTAGAAATAGCAGGGAAAGATGCAAAAGCATCAGAACTCCATAGAACTTATATGATAGTAATTCTTTTACGTGCAAAAATGAATAGACAGAAGTGAATGCAATATGTAAAAGAAAACTTCTGAATGTTGCCAAAGAGAAACATTTTAATTGTAGTTCTTGCAAAGCCAAGAAGGGTACAATAGAATTGAATTCTTAAAATTAGAGCCTGGCATGGGGGGGGGGGAATCTTAACATGGGTAATACCCAACATTTAAGCAAGTGCACTTCCATTCATGAGATCCGACAGTATGTGCCCTGATTCCCAATTCTCACAAGCAGGATAATATAGGAAAAACGAATGGTTATTATGAATTAGTATACTCCATCAGTGGAATGATACCACTGAATCCAATTCCAATTATTTAAATGTGAAATCTCCATGTTATAAACTGTTCTAGCCTTTTCTGTTTTGTATGCATCAGTCAGTTCAAAACCAGGAATTTAGTGTCTGAAACACACACACACACACACACACACACACTTAATGCTGACTGTTCAAAGGAGAGATCAGGTTATAATGGGGACAGTTTTGCTGTTGAGTAAAAATATCATCATTCTACCATGAATTCTCTTTTAATTTGCAAAGATGTATTGTAGAAAATCAGGCACAGGAATTTTAAAAAATTACCAAATGCAGTTTTATAAATGACTCTTCAAAAATGTTACTGTATACTCAGTTAAATGAGTACAGTTATTTACATTTAATAGACAGTAAGAAACATGCTTGAGAAAAGTAAACTGTATGAAATAGATAATTTATCAGGATAACTTTTGTTAATGTTATGGCAACCTTTTCATATAATTGAAGTTTAGATGGTAATAACAGAAAGTAACATTTTTAGAATATGTGCGTTGATATTTAATAGTCCTAAGACTATTAAAATAGCAAGGAAAGAGGAAAAAGAAAACCATATATATTCAGGATAGGACAGTGAAAGTTACCTTAATTTAGCCTGAAAACATCAAAAATTCCATCAGATTCACAAACTGCCTAACTTTGCACCTATGTTGTTCAAAGGCACATCTGTAAAGGAAAGGAAATGACTATGGCAAGACATGCTGGGTCCCATCCGATGGGGGCTCTTGCTGGGAGCTGAAGTTGACTCATGTGGTGGGCACTAAGTTTAAGTAAGGCTACACTAGGTCAATCTATTTGGAAAGAAAAGAAAAAGATGGCTGCTAATTCCCCCATATCTGATCTTTAATTGCAAGCTGGGAAGAAAAAAAATTATTTTGGGGGATGTGGGTGGTCCATATGATTTTGATTTGTGTGTGTGCTGAGGAGAGGAAAAAAACGTTTACCCTGGAAAAGTTCAGAAGCATGATACCTGATTCCAAACGAGAGAAAGGTAAGGATGGATGGATACATTGCATGGGTAAGAGAAAACTTTTGTTGATATCCCAAAATGTGTTAATGTAATGAAGTTCACATATTATGAAATATTTTTAGAAGCCTTGTTCTTCATCTTTCTCAGCAAGGATGCAAGAAACCAAAGTACTGTTTCCCCTATGTTTCCTTTAAAGAAGGAAAACTTAGTTGAAGAAGTCTTACACTCAAACATTCCATCTACACCTTTACATTATGTTGTCTGAATTTATCTGGTTCTATTCAAAAGATTCCCAGTGACATCTGCAATGGAGGATGTGCAAAGATGTTAAGCTTCCTTTTCCCAGGAGCTAGGAGACCTGCCTGCATTTGGGGAAACAGACCACCCACCAGTTCCACACAACCTCAGCATTAAGAGGATCCTTTCTTATGTCAGTCTGTCAATAAATTGTCAATGAAAATTATATTCATTCAAGTGCCAGATAAAAGACAAATTTCCCCTTCTTCAATATGGGGGGAAAGCCTGCTATATTGTATCATCACATAACTGCATACTGAATGGAGGTTTTGATTGGCTTCATACTAGTGCTGGGTAGAGAATTTAGCCCACAACTTTTTTTTTTTTTAGTTCTCATTCAATCTGATGAAAGAGAGTTTCTGTTGAAATTTCTTTCAAAGGAGAACAGAATTTCTGAGAAATTCTTATTTATTCATTCATTACATTTCTCTACAATTTTAGTGAATATAAAAAGGCCATTTGCAGCCAGCTTTAGTTCATATACCATGCTAAGCCACAGACTGGTTTGGCTTTGTATGTTCTGAGTTAAACCAACCATACTTTAATGTCATGAATATAACAAGCATGTTCATTTTATCATTTAAAATGCTGAAGCTTTCCCATCTTATACTTTACTATACCCCCCATTCCATTACCTGAGGCACTCTTATCCTAGTCTGGACCTAGTAGTGAAAGTGCGCCAGGCTACAACAGGTCATGGATGTTTGGTGAGGAAGGAGACATGATTTAGATCCCCTTATCTGCACCTCCAACAAGATAGGAGGAGGAAGAGAGGGAGGGAGGGACATATTCACCTCCCTGGAAGGCACAATTGGAATAGTACGGCATTAAATAAATGTACCCTTCCCCTTTACTTTTAAAAAGGGATAGAATATGTTTAGCTTCCCTTCATTTCTTGGGAATGTCTCTTTAGTACATATATTGTTGTTGTTTATTCGTTTAGTCGCTTCCGACTCTTCGTGACTTCATGGACCAGCCCACGCCAGAGCTTCCTGTCGGTCGTCAACACCCCCAGCTCCCCCAGGGACAAGTCTGTCACCTCTAGAATATCATCCATCCATCTTGCCCTTGGTCGGCCCCTCTTCCTTTTACCTTCCACTCTCCCTAGCATCAGCATCTTCTCCAGGGTGTCCTGTCTTCTCATTATGTGGCCAAAGTATTTCAGTTTTGCCTTTAATATCATTCCCTCAAGTAAGCAGTCTGGCTTTATTTCCTGGAGGATGGACTGGTTGGATCTTCTTGCAGTCCAAGGCACTCTCAGAATTTTCCTCCAACACCACAGTTCAAAAGCATCGATCTTTCTTCGCTCAGCCTTCCTTATGGTCCAGCTCTCGCAGCCATATATTACTACAGGGAACACCATTGCTTTAACTATGCGGGCCTTTGTTGTCAGTGTGATGTCTCTGCTCTTAACTATTTTATCGAGATTTGTCATTGCTCTTCTTCCAAGGATTAAGCGTCTTCTGATTTCCTGACTGCAGTCAGCATCTGCAGTAATCTTTGCACCTAGGAATACAAAGTCTTTCACTGCTTCTACATTTTCTCCCTCTATTTGCCAGTTATCAATCAAGCTGGTTGCCATAATCTTGATTTTTTTGAGGTTTAGCTGCAAACCAGCTTTTGCACTTTCTTCTTTCACCTTCATCATAAGGCTCCTCAGTTCCTCTTCGCTTTCAGCCATCAAAGTGGTATTATCTGCATATCTGAGATTGTTAATGTTTCTTCCAGAGATTTTAACTCCAGCCTTGGATTACTCAAGGCCAGCTTGTCGCATGATGTGTTCTGCATACAAGTTGAATAGGTAGGGTGAGAGTATACAGCCCTGCCGTACTCCTTTCCCAATCTTAAACCAGTCCGTTGTTCCGTGGTCTGTTCTTACTGTTGCTACTTGGTCGTTATACAGATTCTTCAGGAGGCAGACAAGATGACTTGGTATCCCCATACCGCTAAGAACTTGCCACAATTTGTTATGGTCCACACAGTCAAAGGCTTTAGAATAGTCAATAAAACAGAAATAGATGTTTTTTCTGAAACTCCCTGGCTTTTTCCATTATCCAGCGGATATTGGCAATTTGGTCCCTAGTTCCTCTGCCTTTTCTAAACCCAGCTTGTACATCTGGCAATTCTCGCTCCATGAACTGCTGAAGTCTACCTTGCAGGATCTTGAGCATTACCTTACTGGCATGTGAAATGAGTGCCACTGTTCGATACTTTGAACATTCTTTAGTGTTTCCCTTTTTTGGTATGGGGATATAAGTTGATTTTTTCCAGTCTGATGGCCATTCTTGTGTTTTCCAAATTTGCTGGCATATAGCATGCATTACCTTGACAGCATCATCTTGCAAGATTTTGAACAGTTCAGCTGGGATGCCGTCGTCTCCTGTTGCCTTGTTATTAGCAATGCTTCTTAAGGCCCACTCAACCTCACTCTTCAGGATGTCTGGCTCTAGCTCACCGAACACACCGTCAAAGCTATCCCCGATATTGTTATCCTTCCTATACAGGTTTTCTGTATATTCTTGCCACCTTTTCTTGATCTCTTCTTCTTCTGTTAGGTCCTTGCCATCTTTGTTTTTGATCATACCCATTTTGGCCTGGAATTTACCTCCAATGTTTCTAATTTTCTGGAAGAGGTCTCTTGTCCTTCCTATTCTATTGTCTTCTTCCACTTCCGCGCATTGCTTGTTTAAAAATAATTCCTTATCTCTTCTGGCTAACCTCTGGAATTTTGCATTTAATTGGGCATATCTCCCCCTATCACTGTTGCCTTTTGCTTTCCTTCTTTCTTGGGCTACTTCTAGTGTCTCAGCAGACAGCCATTTTGCCTTCTTGGTTTTCTCTTTCTTTGGGATGTATTTTGTTGCCGCCTCCTGAACAATGCTGCCAACTTCTGTCCAGAGTTCTTCCGGGACCCTATCTACTAAGTCCAGTCCCTTAAATCTATTCTTCACCTCCACTGCATATTCCTTAGGAATATTAGTGAGCTCATATCTAGCTGATCTGTGGGTCTTCCCTAATCTCTTTAGTCTGATCCTAAATTGTGCAAGAAGAAGTTCGTGATCCGAACTACAGTCAGCTCCAGGCCTTGTTTTTACCGACTGTACAGATGTCCGCCACCTTTGGCTGCAAAGGATGTAATCAATCTGATTTCTGTGTTGTCCATCTGGTGAAGTCCATGTATAAAGCCGTCTCTTAGGTTGTTGGAAGAGAGTGTTTGTTATGCAGAGTGAATTGTCTTGGCAAAATTCTATCAGCCTGTGTCCTGCTTCGTTTTGTTCTCCCAGGCCATACTTACCTGTAATTCGAGGTGTCATTTGACTGCCCACCTTAGCATTCCAGTCTCCTGTGATGAAAATAACATCTCTTTTAGGCGTGTTGTCCAGTAGGTGCTGCAGATCCTCATAGAACTGCTCTACTTCAGCTTCTTCAGCATTTGTGGTTGGGGCGTATATTTGGATCACTGTGATGTTAGATGGCTTGCCCTGAATTCGAATTGAGATCATTCTGTCGTTTTTTGGGTTGTATCCAAGCACTGCTTTAGCCACTTTACTATTAATTATGAAGGCTACTCCATTTCTTCTGTGGTCCTCTCGTCCGCAGTAGTAGATCTGGTGGTCATTTGATGTGAAGTGGCCCATTCCAGTCCATTTCAGTTCACTGACACCCAGAATGTCTATCTTTAATCTTGACATCTCACCAATAACCACATCCAATTTGCCCTGGCTCATAGATCTTACATTCCAGGTTCCGATGGTGTGTTGATCCTTAGAACATCGGATTCGCCGTTCACCACCAGCACCGTCGGCCGCTAGCCGTCCTTTCGGCTTTGAGCTAGCTGCGTCATCACGTCTGGGGCTAGTTGAGCTCATCCTCTGTTCCTCCTCAGTAGCATTTTGACCATCTTCCGACCTGGGGGTCTCATCTTCCGATGGTATACCGACATATCTCTGGTTGTACTGATCCATTTAGTTTTCACGGCAAGAATACTGAGGTGGGTTGCCATTACCTTCCCCAGGGATCGCATTTAGTCTGACCTCTCTGTCATGACCTTCCCGTCTCGGGTGGCCCTTCATGGTTTAGCTCATGGCATCATTGAGGTGCTCAAGCTCCAGCACCACGACAAGGTAACGATCCTTTGCTGAAGAGTACATATATAGTACTGGAATAAATCAGATTGATAACCCTAAGATCTACCAATAAGCATTTGGGCTTTAGGTTGCTTTCTGTCTCCCTTATTTTTCTTACCAGACACATGGTCTGGAATTCCTTGGATTATTTGGAATAAGATCAATATCTCTCCAAGGCTGTCCCATTATTGCCATATTTAGCGCTGTGTAAGATGCCTATGGTGTTCTTGCTATATCACTAGTATTTGAGCTCCACAAGGCTTTTAAGAATTGCAGATTTGAAGGGCATAAGAGGGGTGGCTGAAAACATTATTTTTGAACACTGGAAGATGAAATCTACAGCTAATTTGCAGGAAAGAAGTATTAATAAGTGCTGCTTGTCAACATTTTTTTTTCTGACCAAGGGTAATGGAAGATTTTCAAGCAATATAGAAATTGAAAATGTTTTGGGGAGTTGTTTTTACATCTTAATTTCCCAGGGTTTTTTTCCTTCCTAAGTTACCTATTTTGTTCATAATGTTATGTTCATAGTGCTTAGACATGAAAGGTCTAACGAAAGTAAGAATCCGTGAGTAAATCCCACTATATTTCTGACTACACATTAATCTTCAACACAGTCTCCTGGAGCACACTGTACTTTCTTGATTCTTTCTGTCAGCAGGAGCAGCTACAAATCCAAGAAAGCGTATTCAGTCTTATGCTCCTGGTCTGTTAAGAAAGGACCAAGTCAGAGATCCTGGTTAGCTTTTCCCACAGTAGGAGGAAGCAAGAAGGAATGATCAAGCAGTGTGCATTATGTATTCAAGATATCATAATTATATACAAACTGTGTACTTGAAAGATTAAAACTAGCAGTTTAATTCTATTGAAAGAAGAATTCAGTGCAGAATCAGGTGCACTGCTGTTATACTGTATGATGTTCCCCAATTACCCCAAAGTATTATATGTTTTCTCTTGCAATAGTTCCATTGAAGAGAAATTTTAATTTCCTAGTAACTGATCTATGATCTCGTTTCTAGAAATGTATGGTCCTTCTACCAGCCGGATGCATGGTTCAATAGTCAGGCACCTTCTGAGAATACCTCTCTTACAACAAACCTTATCAGTGCAAATAATGAATTTTACCATTATTCCAGAACAGTGTGCTCCAGGAGACTGTGTTGAAGATTAATGTTTAGTCAGAAATATAGTGGGTTTTAATCTTTAATTACTGTGGATAGTCATTCTATATTATTTCTTAAGGTAAAGGTAAAGGTTTCCCTTGACAGTAAGTCCAGTCGTGTCCGACTCTAGCGGGTGGTGCTCATCTCCGTTTCAAAGCCGAAGAGCCGGCGTTTGTCCGTAGACACTTCCCTGGTCATGTGGCCGGCATGACTAAACGGAGCACTTGTTTCTTAAAATGGGCAAAATGTTTACTATATTACTGTAAATAGTATTCATGCTTATCAACTCTGGAAATAAACTTCCTTTATAACGCAGCAATCCTGTCTATAACCAGTTTTGGCATCTTTTATAATTCCAAAAAATATTACTACATTTTCTTCTATTTATTTTATTAATAAATGTATGTTACATTTATTCAGGGTAGAAGTTACCTTCTGACGTGACTGGATTAAAGAATGAATTTGCCATTTCATTTCCATGTATGATTCCTCTTCTAGAAGAATGTGATTTTTTACTCACACAACTATTTGCCAAACTTTATTCATTTCTACTATTGCTTCTTACACACATACATTTTTAGTTAAATTGGCTTTAAAATTCATTTCTATTGTTATAAAGACATTGATATTTCAGAGCAACTGCTTCAACCAGAGGAATAAAATAGGTATTTTTGGTTGCTTTAAGCTTCTTAGGAAGAACAGTTAGTCTTTGTTAGCCTTCTGGAAGGCCTTTAAAACATGTTTTGTTTTGTTTTTTCCACCAGCCTTGGGAATCCCAGGGAGAGCCTGCAAGATAGCTGTATGAGATTGAGATATTTGTACTACTGATTTCTTGGGTTTTATCTGTTTATTTTATCTGTTTACTTTACTTATTTTTATTGTTTTTAGATTGTAATGGAGTTTTTAACTGTTGTACTGTACGCCACCCAGTGTCTGTGAGATGGGCAGCTATATAAATATGTTAAACAAATAACTAAATAAATAATCACCTGATTAATGCACCATTTGTATCAATTAATACATGTCAATGGGCCTTACTCTTAAACATACATAGAATTTGCTGCCTAAGTATCTCTCCACTTCAGTTTTTTTAAAGTACTGTACTTGTTATACAGCTTGAAATTTTATATATAAAGTGTGTGTGTGTTTCATAATATTTTAATTGGCATTTAAGATACTGGAGCTTTTATCAGCATCTAGAATAGCCTTGGGGATCAGGATTTTCTGAAACAGTGCAAGCTGTTCTAACAGGCTTTGATGTCTGAATAGTAGGTCAACCAACCCTTGAATGCAGACTTCTAAGTGGCTGGCCAGGATGACATACAGTTTCTCAAAACCTTGCTGATTTCAAAGGCTCTGCTCTAAGGTCTCAGAGGCTCATATATCAAGCAGGCTTAAAAGGGAATGCCTTTCAAATCTAACAGCTTACCAACAGCTTATCTGTCAGAAAAACTGCCCTATGTTCTTCCCTGTGCTCTCTGGATTTCAGAACATAAGCACACCACAGCCTCTCTCTTATTTATTTCCCATATGCCAAGTGCAATGAGGGAGGATATAGTTGCTAAGAATCAAAGCACTGGCATCATGTGCATTTCATTTGTAATTTAATATAATAAAAATACACCAAGAATCCTGGTATACTGTGAATAATTGTTGTGCTGCTGCATGCAGCCCATTCATCCTAAGATAATAAGTAAACATAAAATAATTTGTTGAGTGTGTTGTCTAAAATGGGAGTTCAGCTTTTTGCTTCTCTTAAAAGCCAGGATCACAAAACAGGCATTCTGACTGAAGTGAACAGTAAAGTAGAATCTGAAGTTCAAACTAGACACTAAAAAGAACCTTCCTGCTTGGTTTAGTGGTGATTTTATATATGTGTATATGTGAATGTCTAATTTGTTCAGTGCCTCAATCCAACTGGACTGTAGGCAGTTTGCAGATATTAATAGTGCATCAGTAATAGAATAGTATTAGTGGGGATTGGGTTCAAGTTCCTACTTGAGCATAGAACTCACTGGACGATTATAGAACAGTTGCATTTTCACCCAACCTATCTCACATAGTTGTTATGATAATAAAATGGAAGGATTCCCAGGTTTCTTGTCTTGAGCTCCTTAGGGGAAAAGTTGGATATCAACATAATAAATGACTAAAGAAATAGGGACTCAATGGGCTGAACACACACCAGTATTTTAGTCATTTATATTATACCAATATTCTTTGGACTTCTGTTTTCTTGTTCTGTGCAAATATCTGATGTCATCTCTGCATCTTCCCAAAAGCAACAGTATTTATCCACACTTCCCAAAACCAATAGAATAAGCTGTACTAGTTTGGTTCATTATATATGGTAGTTGCCAGAAGTTGGGGAAAAAGCAATTGGGATTTCAAACACAGGGTGGCTTGACAAAAATCATTACAATTATGTCACCTCACATCTGATATTATGCTCCACATTTCTGGGGGAAAATAAGAGTGTAAGAATTATTTTCTGTTGTTTGTTGAACATTCATTTAATTATTCCCTAAGATAAACAGCATTTCAATTTTGAAGGACCAGGATGTAGAAAAGCATGCACGTCTACACAGCCAAAACACTAACCGTTACTAATCTGGCAAACTCAATTAGTTCATTACACGTTAACAAACAACTAGATTTTGAATCTCAACATCTTCCAAAGAAATCACATTGCCTTTTATATTTCTAATCAATTATGATAATCCAGTACTGCGATGACATCTGCTGCATTTAGATGTTATTTTTATTGTATGACATATATGGGGTTAAATAAATAATTATAAAGAATTTATAGAAAGCCTTAAATAATTAAGAGACAGATTTGTTTATAAATATTCCATAAAAGCACAATGACAGGTTGTTACAGACAACACTCAGATGAAGTTACTCAGTTACCTATTGAACTCTGAAACCTTACAATTTATTGCAATCAGCTAACCATTGATTAAACTCTATCCAGAGCTTTCAACATGAGGCACGGCTTTCTACAAAATGCAAAAAGCTGTAGTAGCTAGAATAAACAAGGACTCATCTCCTCACGCAGGTTTAGCTTTAGTATGTGTCCTTCAACTATTGATAAAAAACAGTGAGTATAAATTTAAGAGAAATACTACACTCTAATACAAGATAACTAGGCCATAAAACATGGGTCTAGGATATTTCAGAGGGGTCTGGATGACCGCGGAGTGGCAGCAAAAGGTTACAGTTTTCTGTTGATGTTTTTTTTGTTGTTGTTGTCGTTGCCATCTAATGATTGTCTGGATTTTTGCTGCCTAGATATGGTAGCTGAAATTATGGTGTAACAGAACTTAATGTAACTGAAACCAGTTTAACTACAAAACTCCTGAGGCCTTTAAAATACTTAAAGTTTATAGAGTGAAATCCAGAGAAGTAAAGATGGTTCAAAAATATTCATATACTTGTCAGATTTATATCCTGCCTTTCTTCCATGAGCTCAAGGTGGCATATGTAACATTCCTTCCTCCACCTTTTTCCCTGCAGCCACATCCCTGCTGAGAGAGAGTGACTGGTCCAAAATCATCCAGTGAACTTCTATGGCTGACAGTGGACTAGAATCTGCTCTCCCTGATTCTAGTTCAACTGCTTAGGCACTATATCTCACTGGTTGTTTTACATCCTTCAAGCCATCTTCTGAACCAAGATATGTAGCAATTTCTTACAAGAAAGTACTTTTATGCTTTTCTAATACTCTGTTAGGTACATCATAAAACCTAAGATACAAAGAGCTATGGCAAATTAAGTTTGTTCTATTGGGATAGGTATTCCGTGTAAAGCAGGCTGAGATAATTTCTCTCCATGTGAATTCATCATGCTACATGTTCATTTAAATCTCTGACATTTAACCAAATACTTCAAAGCTCTTTTCTAAGAGAGACACTTCTTAATGGACTCCCCTTCTCTGGATGTGTTCAAGCGGAAACCGGACAGCCATCTGCTGGACATGCTTTAATTTATATTTCTGCAGTGAACAGATTGTTGGACTCAGTGGCCTAAATGGCCACTTCCAGCTCTAGCATTCTTAAGAGTTTCATCTGGCAATATTACCCACAAATCTGAAACTTATTAATATAAACTTCACTCCTTTTCTCCTCTATTCCTTACCGCTATAGTTTTATTTTTGATTTGGTAGTTTCTAAAAAGATAGCTGAACATAAAGGGATAGCTGAACCTGGTTCTTGCATAGGATTTCAGATGGGAGACCATCTAGAAGTATTCTGTTTTAATCAGCAAAGGAATAATTTGCTAAGAAGTTCTCAATCCTCACTAAAATAAATTCTCAATTATTCCTTTTTATGCACTGCAATGGTTTCCATAAGAGAACTTTGCATTGGTCAGATGCCATATTGAGAATTGTGCCTTGCATCCCACTTTAAGAAGGATTCAGACTAACTAAAACCAACTCAGAGAATGACAGCAAGAATGATCAGGGAACTAAAAATTAAGTCCTACAGTATATAAGGAGAGTGAAGGAACGGGCAATGTCTAACTTTGAGGAGAGAAGAATAAGGAAGGATACAATAGTACATTTCAAATACCTGAAAAGATGGCACCCAGACTGAAGACCTGACCTCTACTGTTCCAGGTGCAGAATAATGGATTTAAGTTGCAGGAAGGCTGCTCAGTTTGGAACAAAACTTCCTAACAATTACAGTAGCTTGACAGTGGAACCATCTCAATGTTTTTTGTTAATTGGCAAGAGTTCTCACTAAATATTATGAAAGAGATGGCCATCCTAGCCCTTTATTTCTTCTTATACAAATAAATGGCGACCCTTTGCTGTAATAGCAAATAGGATTGTATTGTGGTGATTTCAAAGGGGCATTGCAACAGACTTCTGGGTGCAATGTATACATATAGAGCAGGGTTTCTCAACCAGAATTCCACGAGAGGTCGCTAGGGTCACTAGCGCACGATTTATTTAAAAAATTATTTCAGATTCGGGCAACTTCACATTATAGAGGTAAGTTTCATTCTTTATTTTTAGTTTAAGAACACTGTTAATGCATATATACAGGCCTACACGTGAAACGAATATAATAATTTGAGCCTGAATTGTGCAGGGGCTCCCCGAGGCCTGAAAAATATTTCAAGGATTCCTCCAGGGTCAAAAGGTTGAGAAAGGCTGATATAGAGTGTACCCCTCATATAGTAATGGGAGATATTTAACTAGCTTATAATTAAATGGTATCTATGTCAATTGTTTTTGTTGCTGAATATGTAAACACAGAATAGTTATTTTCTGTTTCCATGGGTGGCAGAAGCTACTTTAGCAATTAATCCCACATGGGAGACATTAATTAAATCCCTGCTGGTTGTAGACACACTTAATGTTAATGGTGTTCTTCTGCCACCATCAAACTCTCTATCCATCACAGTGGTTAAAATCACTACAATATTTGGCTTTATGAACATTGAAAAATTGTCTAAGGAAGGAATATATCTTCCAAATATTTGCCATTCATCTGAGACATGACATTACACTCAGATAATTTTCAACATAATTTTAAAAATTATACATCAATGCACAACATGGAATAAGCCAGTATTGTGGAGAAAATAGATCCGGAACTCCAGGTAGGTCAGCAAGGATTTTTTTGACCCTTCACCATTTTTTTTATAAAAAGGACAACAAAAATGATCACCCCATTCAAAGTTATGCTGCTGAAATAAACAAAATTGAACTAGCCAATTTTGTGCAAGCACCATTGAATTCTGATGTTCAAAAAGAAATTCCTGGGCCCAAAATATTTTCAATCATCTGAACCAGTTTTCAGATTAGTTAGAATACATATCTACAACATCTGCTCCCCAATTTTGTGCCTGCTATCTGTGGAAATGGCTACAACTTGTATCTATATTTCAAATAATGAAAAGACATGAATATTACTCCCCATGTATTTTCCAATTTGATCACATCAAACATTACAATTTAGTAGCATTTTAGAGAAGTAACAAGTCTGCAACCAAAACCTTTGGGGACTTTATGTAGCATTGCATCTTTATGAAACATACTGTTGGAAACCACATAAACATAAGATTTTTTGAACTGTCCATGCTGAATTTGTTTTAACCCAAGAAATCCAAGAAAATCTGATAAGTGAGCTATAGCTTCTTATCAGACTAGCTCACAAGTACAGAATACAGACACAGAAGTCTTCTTTTATATGACAAACCTTGTTTTCAAATACACAAAAAGCACCACTTACCCAATATAGCACATCTGTCCATCCTTCCATGGTTATACACTGGAATACAGTTAACATTGCATAACCAAAATTATCAAAGTTTGTTATGCCTCCATTTGGTCCAGGCCAGCCACCCCTACATTCAGTGCCATTTAGGGGACACTGACGTCCACTCCCTGAGAATGCACAAGGTGCAGGTTCATCTTCAGCTAACATTTCTAAAAGTGAATCAAAAACATTTCGGGTTGAGCAGTCTTCAGCATCTGGCTGAGAAAAGAAAACAGCAGTCCATGTATTTGAACGAACATTAAAAGCCTGATCTGGTTAGATCCTGAATACTGGTTCACACAAGCCATTCTTCAAAAAGCCTTACCCATGTACATACTGTCATCCATCTGGGGAGGTTTTTATGTGAACTGGGCTACACAGGAAGGTACCTAAAGCAATTCCCATGCTTGTGGCAGCTGAAGAAAATTTAAAATGTGGTCAATTCGGTCAATATTGAACATTCTTCTGAATATTGGGTCTAACCTGAGAACAGTGGAACTCAGTAGCCATTAGTTTTTACATCTGATGCTACAATCATGTGGGAATTTAATCCAATGTAAAATAGCCTTGAAGATACATGTAGTTATATATAGAGATAGAGATAGGAAGATAGAGAGATAGAGATAGATGATAGATATACACATACATCCATATATACATAAATACATACATATATGGCATTATATAATGTGTCCTTATCAGACTTTACTCACTAATAAAAGTCAGGCAGAACAGTACTTTACAAAGTGTAGAAAGAGTATTATATATTTAATTAAGATGAAATATTATACCCCATCCATCTGGTGCAGGTCATGTTTTATAAATATAAATTATATTTTATATTACTATGTCTGTAGAAAAGAAATAGTATAGGGATTAACAATTATATATTTTCCTCAAAAAAAAAAAAGAGTTTTGACCTCTTTAAGAACAATAAAATTGTGCCTGATCCCAGAATCATACTTCCTATGGGCACTTTCTTATTTAACATTATATTGCTATATATTAATAATACCTAAATCTAAGTCCGCAGACTTCTATTTTGAACGTAGAACCATTTCTTTGTAAAATGGTTAGAACTAATTAACCATTAAGAATTAATTTTTAAGGACCTATATTCTTTATGAAAACCTAAAGACAATCAGCCTCTGAGAGAATATTCTTTTTCAGGTTACACTAATGGGAGATCCTTTATAATATCACTTTCCTATCTCTATTAATCATCAGGTACTGATTTTTACTTTTTGCAGTTGTTGTTAGTTGCCATCGAGTCGTTTATGACTCATGACTCACTTTTTGCAGTAGGACTCACCCTCAATCCTATGGTAGGATTTATTGTACACTAGCTGGTTGCAGATTTGGAGACCAGTTACCAACGGTTTTAACATTTTCCGACATTTTCTATTCTGATGTAGGGACTTCAACCAATGATTTTTACTGGGTCTGTGAATGCCACATTGAATGATGCAGAAACAGATGTTTCCCATTCTTCTATGCAGGATATAATTCTGCCCCAACTAAATCTGATTTTTCAGTAAAAAGCAATATGAAAATTAAAATGTAATCTGTTTTTGTTTGGTGAGGACTATTATAGCTTTCAACCAATGGTTTGTGATGCAACTGTTTAATTCCAGTTTAAAGTAACGATTTCTTTACTCACCTGAATCTTCAAAATAACATGATTTGTGCATTTTCCCAATAAAAAGTTCCAATCCTATAATAGCATAGATTATGATTACAAATAATACCAAAAGGGCAATATGGAGCAAAGGAACCATGGCTTTTATAATGGAATTCAGGACAACTTGTAAACCTGCAAGATAAAAAGCACTGGTTATATTCTTTTGGGGTTTTTGTGATTACAATTATCAAATGCAAAAACACAAGTAGGCATCAGTCCTAAAAACCCCCACCCTCCCCCTTTTTTAGCACAACTTTTACAATCTGGGGCACTGCAGATCTACTGGACTTCATTTCTGATGATCTTGCAGTCAGCATGATAGTATTGGGGGTGAGAGGTTGCACAGATAAAATAGGAGCACCATGCAAATACACAATACTTTAAGATGCATTTGAGCATAATACAAGCTTTTAAAAAAAATCTCATTTTGTTAAGGAAAGAAAAAGAGCTAACTCTTTCTGGAACTGAGATTTGTGCACATACAAAATTAGAGGTATCAGTCCTGCTGCCAGTGAGAATTTTGCATCTTACTAAAAGGCTTTTTCTCCACTTATGGACAATCTGACAATTGCTTGATCCTCCATTGAAGTGATTTTCCTAAACCACACCAATTGCCATCATTTCCATGGCAACAGATTATGGTGTGATATACACAGCATTATGACCTTGCGTATGGATGAAATATTAAAAGCAAAGAGATTAAAAGAACAGACGCTTCATTCAACCCGAAATATCCTCAAAGAGAGAGAGAGAAAGAAGGAAAACAAAATGAATGAATGCTAGTGAAATATAAAGGATTACATGTAAGTCTACCTGTTATTTTGTTGAAGTACGTGTTCCAGTAGCCTTCCTGCTTTTAACAGACCCACTTTCATAGCTATACAGTTTAATAGGCTGTACATTGTTTTTCTTAAAAACCTATTAGCATCTTAGAAACTTTTTGGAGAAGGGTAATCTTCTAGGAAAATGTCATGAAAGCAGGTAAGTGATTTTGTGTGACCAATGTGTTGGGCACAGCCTAAAGTGCAAGCTCCACTCAAGCACAACAATCCCTTTGCACATCAGCATACAATAGCTGGGTTCATAATCATACTCAGCATTTACAGGCCTTTTGTTGACTTTCACCTGAAACTTTAGGTGAACCCAGTCACTGCCGACTGCAAGATATATTTTATTACTTTATTTCTATGCTAACACAGCCATTATAGCTGCATTCAATAAACTATGTTTAAGTAGATCATGGCTTATCAGAACATGTTGACACAGCCATGAGCATGTGCCATATAATGCACCATGAAATCTTACACTAAAATGTCAGACACTCCACACCTGCTATGCAGAGCTCCTTGGCAGATAATTTATTTCTATGAGGCAGAATGTTTAAAAAATGATGCCCAGAAAAATGACACTATATGTTAGTCACATTATATGGAAAGTGGAAACCACACCAATCTGATTCATAGACAGGTGTAATTACCTTATTGACTTAATTTCTTGACAAAATCCCTGCAAATGATATTTCCTTCTGGAAATGTTAAGAGCCAACTAGCTGTAAGTTACGTATGTGGCAGCCACCATAACTGGCAGCCATGTATCCAGTTCCCTTCAAAATTTAGTAGAATTTATCTATATTTTAATTTCAAACCTCATGTGGCGCAGAACGGTAGGCGGCAGTATTGCAACCGAAACTTTCCCCATGATCCGAGTTCAATCCCAGCGGAAGCTGGATTCTCGGGTAGCCGGCTTAGGCCAACTCAGCCTTCCATCCTTCTGAGGTCAGTAAAAATGAGTACCCAGCTTGCTGGGAAGGTGACGACTGGGGAAGGCAATGGCAAACCACCCCGCTATAGTCTGCCAAGAAAACATTGCAAAAGTGGCGTCCCCTCAAAGGATTAGATATGACTCCGTGCTTGCAGAGGGGACCTTTCACGCACAATTTCAAACACAGCAGCGCCAGCCGATGATGTGATGTGATATAATATTCTGATACTAGGACACAAGGTGAGTTCTGCTAGGCTCTGCAGAGGAAAACCATACAGGCCACAATTGTTACAACTCAGCTGATTTTATTCTGTTTCAAGGTATTCAGTTTATTTTAGACAATTAACTGCCTTGAGTGCTTAGAGGCAGAAAGGTATCCACTACCACAGCAACTATAAGAATAATGCCTTTTTTAGGGGCAGACTGACACATGTGTATTAAAACAGTTATTTTACTACGTAAAGTATAAATTATGGATTACACCATGAAACACAATAATCTACACTCTTTTGCCTGCTTTGTGGACTTGAAATAGGTCCTTATTCAATTTGAAATCTCAGATTGGTCCATATCTAAGCAATCAGAGAGCAGTTGGTACTTACATCATGTCATCTTGTTTTACCCTACAGAGAAAAGGGGAAGGGGAAGATATTCCTCAGATGGCAGAAAAGCTTATCTGGGTAACATAGGGATGTTTTTGTTTGTGTTCTCAAATAATTAAGAAGTGACTTACTGGGCACTCCTGATACAAGCCGGAGGGGTCGCAGGACACGAAAGGCCCTTAGAGCTTTTACATCAAAACCACCTGGTTTGCCACCGGAATGGCTACCCCCTTCTGCTTCTTTGGTTAATTGTTCCAAAATTACACTAAACAATCTGGTGAACAAGAAATAAAGATTATATATCATTGTTACTATAACATGAAATAATAAACTTTTCCATAAAGTAGGTTTAAATTTGGTGTAATTCAGAAGAACCTTTTAGTGACTTATATTGTACAAGTATTATTTAAAACTTAAAAGATAACCAGTATAACACTAGAAATGCATGCTTTACATTTTAAGAGATAGCTCAGAGTAGTTCATATGCTTCATCCTTAAAACCTCAGGGACAAGGCATCTTTCAGGAGTCAGACACAAGACATCAAATTCAAACTCAGAGTCACTACCACTATCCAATTCTTTTCTTTATACTCAGACAGAAATGTGTTCATACCCAGACGTTACAGAGCTTTATGCACACTTTTATATTTAACTATTGCTCACCTCTTGTGATAACCAGTGGCCAGGATAGACTGCAAGAGATGCTGTTCAGTCATTACCTTGGAATAGATATATTTTGCTGGAGGATAGTTCAAGTGATGTTTATCTTTTGGAATAGAGTTTCCACACAAAAGAGTAATTCAAGCAATATTACTCAGAATGCGGCACAATATTTTAAGTTTTAAATTTTTGCCAACTATTCATTGGCGAGAGTCACAGATTTAATTTGTTTCTTAATAGCTCCCCCTTTTTTGCCACTCTTAGTTAAATAACCCACATCAATACTCTGAAAACAAAAGTGGGACTTAGTCTGACACAGTATTCCAAGACTAGGTTGCTGAAATTACTTCTACCGAACAGAAATCAAGCACATTATACTTTTCCTTAGTCTTCCGCTGCATCTTTAAATTCTCAGAGGCAGCTTTAATAATTTCTGTTTTATTTTTCTGGCCAAATCTATATTTTTCATATCTTCCTATGGCAAAATTTTATATAAGAGCCCCACGTTCATCTCATGTACTATGTCCTTTCTTTGGAGTGGAGGAACTTGTCTTGTGCTACATTTCATACCTTAGAATACATATATGTGGCTTTCTACACAGATATTATTTCTGTAAAAGAAAAACATATTATACATAATAATCCTAAGAATGTGTTTATATAAAACACATTTATTGTTTTGTATTGAAGGATGTTATTATACAAAATTCAATGTTGTCCTCTTAAAAGAACAATGGGAATATATTCAATGATTAGATTTCCTATTTGGGAAATCACTGCAAAGCAGTGAAGTATTTGACAACACTATAATCTCATAAAGCTGAAGAGAAGGATAATTATAGATTCCTTGCTCGAATGTTATAGCATGTATATAAAGCAGAAACATTTTCAGCATGTTAATTTCTTAGAAAAATTAAGAATTGGACTTACCCTACTATAACTATTACAAAATCCAGTAAATTCCATCCATTTCTAACATATGCATTGGGATGTAATAATAATCCATAGGCTACAATCTTCAAAAATGTTTCAATTGTAAAAATAATCAGGAAGGCATATTCTACTTTTTCCTGTAACACACACATTAAAAAAATGAGCAAACCAATCATTAATAAATTAAGCACTGAATTTACTTATATAATACATTCATGATTTGTCTCTTCTAGTGCTTGAGTGTCAAGCAGTCATTAATAAAATTATCTGGTTTGTTCTTCCGTAGCATTCAGAGAACCAGACAGGCTCAACACCACAAACACATGCACAGTATCCGAGTAAACTTCAAGTAAATGCTTAATCCCTTTTAAACCAGTGAAATTGCACACAGGCTTCAATGACTGATTCCAGACAGATTAAATCACAATATAATGTGGAGTTATTCAGTCTTTCCATTCCTTAACAAAGAAGGAAAGCATGGGCTGTTTATAAATATTTGTTTAATCCGTTCAGTCATGTCTGATTCTTGGAGACTGCCTGGACAAGTCCCTGCAGTTTTCTTGGCAAGGTTTTTTGGAAGTGGCTTGCCATTGCCTCCTTCCTAGGGCTGAGAGAAAGTAACTGGCCCAAGGTTACCCAGCTGGCTTTGTGCCTAAAGCGGCACTAGAACTCACGGTCTCCTGGTTTCTAGCCTGATACATTAACCACTACACCAAACTGGCTCTCCTTATAAACATAAAACAATCTAAAATGAGCTAGAGCAAAGCATAATAAATATTTTAACTATAAGCATCCTGATATTCCTTTAGAATTGTTAATACTGTTAATGCAAATTGTTTCCCCTATAATCTAATGACATATTGAAGGATCAATTGTATATTGCAATCCTTCTCAACCAGATGCTCTCCAGGTATGTTGGACTTCAATTCTTATCACCCTCTGTAAGTACTGGTATGTAATCAGAAAGACATCAATCAGAGATCCTCAAACTGACATTAAGTTTTGTTAAATTTTCTCCACCTCATCAGCTTGGAGCCAGAAAAGCCATCACCTAATATTAAAGCACAATTTGCTGATTGCAAGTAACGCATCCAGCATAATCTTGTGAAATGACATCATACCAGCATTGCACCACTCTCATGAAAACTCCAGTATTTACAACTGCACAGTTATTTAGAATTTATATATAAGGTTTCTTTCATTTCATTTAAACAGTTCTAGGTGAGAGTAGGAACTGGGAGAAGTCCATTACTGCTTTTCTAACTGCCAAGAAGATGGGAAAAGATGCTAACTCAGTACACGTAACTGAAACTGGAAAGCAGTAGGAAGGTGCTACTGATGAGTTTAGAAAATTAGAATAATTTAATTTAATTAGAAGAAGCCCAGATGAAGAGTGTGCAGAAAATCTAAGGGCTGTGATGTAAGAAGCTGAACTGAAATAAAAAAACCTGCTCTTCTGAAGGATTGGGATGAGCTGAAATAGAGTTGCTGGGTTTTTGCAAAGACTTGGCTGGAAGTAAGAAAATACCACTACATTAAAGTAAGTTTAAGTGGATATATTTTCCTATGTTATCTCCACATCCAAACTACGGTTATGGTCAACTGTAAAAATGGGTTTAATTTTTTTGCATATAAATATCAACATAATGCTAACTTACTCCTTTTCAAAAAGGTTTATTAACATTTCAATTTTTTGAGATGCCTGATGCCTTCATTTTCCTCCCATACTAAGAATGTGCAAAGCATTTTATACACAGATTGTTCCACACACGAAGAACAGCTATTTTTGCGTGGTTGTGTTCAGACTGAAACTCACATGTTTTTTTCTAAGTATGGTCCTGAAACATGCCTGTTATATCAAGGCACAGAACTGAAAAGTGTGTTCCATCAAAGGTATTTCAAAGATAAGGAAGTGGGGAAAAGGCAAGGCCATTAGCAAAGAGTATGGGGGGACAGGACAGGATGTAATGATAGCCAGTCCCATGGGTTAGTAGTAAGAAGACCAAGAGAATGCACTAGACAGCGACAAAAATAGAGGCATGCAAGCAGTGGTGTGTTGCTAAGTCTTTAAGGTGTGCTGCTATGTGGCACCACCAGCTGCAGAACAGCTGACTGGAGTGCTAGGCAAGGAAGCTCACCTCTGCTGTCAACCAGTTCACAAAATTCCAGAAAATTTAACCATCAGCTCTCTCAAGCCAGTGCAAGCCAGCTCCAGCAGACCACTGCATGCAAGTGAATTGCCAGAATGTGCGTTGAGAGAAAAGGGTTATGGGAGAGGTAATGTTTCAAATAAGCAATTATTTGAAGCCACATTTGTCTGATATAACAAACACATTGCACAGAAAATATAAAGTGAAGCATGAAAAATAAGACATACAAAACAGAGGAGGTTTGGGTGGGATGACTTTATCAAACACTATCACGAAAGTATTATCTACAGGTCATGTTAGCCTGCTTCAGCAGGACCCTTATAGTTGAGAAACAGGCAACTAATTGCAAAGTTTGCATCAGCTCTCAATTACTTTTCAGAGAAAATTAAAAGTATTGGTGAAGACTCTGAAAGATTTAAAGGAACTAGGTCCAAAAAATTTCCTAGATCACTATTATTTTGTTGGTCTGTTATATCTTCTTTCTACCATATTCTTTCACCAATGTGAACAATTTACAGTGTTACACATGGTCTGAGCACTTTTGTATATGATTATCTTAAAACAGTACTTTTCAGAGTAGATGCAGCTATAATAAATGACATGGATACAACTAGACCAACATGTTTATTTCAAAAAGAAATTAATTAAAACTATAAAGTATTTTTGGGATACCAAAAAATAATCTCTATTGTACACAACACTAGCAAGCAATATACATACTGAGAGATCCTGAGCAGATATCTAAATATACCAGAGAAGATCATTAAAAAAAAAAACAGCACCAGTTTTTTTTACCCATCCTATAGTCAGTTTCTTGTATCAGTCCAAGAATGTTACTAACCTAATTCCATAGAGAAACTGTTGTAATGCCAATGTCAAAAAACTGTCAGAAGATATTAGAACTTCATTTTCATAGTAGACGAATGGGTTTGGTTCCTTTTTACGAGCAAATCAGCTTAGCAGAAACTAAATTCTCAGTAAGAAATCTTTATTTCCCAGGCAGATGGTATATATTAATCATCATTTATCTATGTATTTCCAAAATCGTCCGCGAAAATATGCAAAGCTGTTGCTACATGAAATAAGCACTGAAAATATGTTAAGATGTTTTTACAAAAATGGTTTTGAAATAAAATATGCATAGCTTGCAAAAGTCTTTCTCTCCTCTCCTAAATATATTTGCTGCATGGACATCTTACAGCAGTACTAATTTGCCTTTTAAAAAAAGATCAATCAGTTGCATGCAGAGAATACTAATTTTGAAAATCCATAAATGAAAATGGGAAAATCTTCTGAGATATGAAGCAACTTTATGAGACATTTCAAGACTATAAGCAAAACTTTCTTATGTGAATTGATGCAAAACAAATTGCAAGTGACATAACCCAGAGGAAGGTTTTATTATTAAGATTGCTTCATATGTAAAAATATATGATTCTTTTGAAATCAAACCAGTGTGTTTTTGACATTTCACAATCCATCTCGTCCATCTGCGGGTTCATCATTCAACCTCAGTGTGCAGGTGTGCTGAATTTATAGCTAAGATTGTGCTTTTTCCCTTAGAAAAAAACTTTTCTCTTGTTTTGGATAATTGTACTGCTATATGTTACTATGTAAATTATAACTGCTTTATAACTAATTTATAAAAGCAATTTGACATGGAACCAAGAGTAGTGGGTTCTCCTTCATCAGATGTCTTCAAGAAGAAGCTGAACAGATGTGAAAAGTTGTGAAGAGGCTGGGAAATGAAGGGGACACAGACATAAACAATCAAGACATAGTGGGCAAGTCAGTTGATAATTTATCTCATAAACAGCAATTTAGCACAGGTAAAAGAAATCTAGGAATAGGCATTTCAAAGCGTTCAAAGAGACTTCCTTAATTAATTCATTATAAATGAGAGTGGGAAATTCCTGTTACAGTTTCCAAGATTCCAAATTAACATTAAAGCTACCTCCCTTAAATCTGCATAGTACTTGCTTCTTGATCTTACTTTACTTTGGAGGGATGGGGGGGAGGTACCAATGACCATCAACTGAAAATGCTTTAATTTGAATTTCTATACTGAGTGATGATATTCTAGAGGTGACGGACTTGTCCCTGGGGGAGCTGGGGGTGTTGACGACCGACAGGAAGCTCTGGCGTGGGCTGGTCCATGAAGTCATGAAGAGTCGGAAGTGACTAAACGAATAAAAAACAATACTGAGTGAGGGGTTGGATTGGAGGATTTAAAAGGTCCCAGTTCTATGATTCTATATACTGAATTTTACAGGCACCAATGCACCTGCTTGGTGACTATCTTCAAATCAGGACTATACTCCTACACCATTGCTGTGTCTTCACAGTGCCATCCAGTAAAATGGAGTGGGGAATCAAAATCTTGGTTAAAAAAAAGATTTTAGATTTTAGAAAGGGCAATTTTAGTAAGGAAATAGTAAGGAAAGTGTTGTGGGAAGAAAAGGCAAAGCAGTTGTAGCTAGCTGGAAATTCTTGAAAGGAAAATTAAGGATGGCGCTGTTTGGACCATATTATACCAATGAGGAAGAAAACTAGGAGACATCTAAAGGAGCCAATGTGGTTGAACAGACAATTTGCAAAGGAGCTCAGACTAAAGAAAAATTGGAAGAGGGAGCTAACAATCAATGAAGTCTACAAAACTTCAGCTCAGTAATGTAAGAATGAGTTCAGGAAGACAAAGGTAGAAAATGAGGTAAGGCTAGTAAGAAAGGGAAAATCCAGAAAGAACAGACTGAAGAAGCTGCTTGGACAAGCAGCGAAACGTTTCTACCAAAAAGAAAGAAATCCAGTTGCCATGACTCAACCTGTAGACAATTCCACCTGGATGACTGAGAATCTTCATCGACATCCAGAAAGAACAGTTTCTTCAAATATATCAATAGCAAGAAGAAAATAAAGGAGGTGGAGGTCTCACTGTTTACTCCAAATGGAGAAATCTTGACAGATGACCAAGAAAAAGCAGAAAAGCTCAACTCCTCTCTCTCTACATCAAAAAAAGTGATTTGAGTATCAGAGACTAGGAACAAACACAACAAGGGGGCTTGCAGGTCAGGAAGAATATGATAAAGGATATTCTATCTAATTTTAATGCCTCCAAGCCCCTAGGCCCTGATGAAATACTCTCTAGAATCCTGAAGGAATGGTGGAAGAACCCTCAGGAATTCACTCAATTCTCTCTGAAGAGTCTTGGAGAACTGAGGAGGTACCTGTGAGATTCCAGCCAGCCTCTGACTCAGAAAACGAAACTCTTTGTGAGTCAGAGGGAGAAACAGAAACTTAATGGGCTGAAACCAGGAAAGCGAAACCCATAGATGAGTCAGCAGAGCAGGAAAAGTTACAGACGCCGATTGGTCAGTCTTTGGAGGAGGATTTGAATCCTCCCATCAGCGCGTGCAAACGACGGGCAGAAAAGCACGCGAAGGAGAAGGCAGCCCAATTGGCTGCAGAAGGGAACAGGCTCACAAAAGATCAGCATAAAAGACAGACACACAAGGAGCAAGCTGCCAGAGACAACTGATCCTTTGAGCTCGCAGTTCCAGCAGAAGAGTCCTTACCCGTGTCAGAAACCGTGTCTGTAACTGGAGGGGAGTGTTTCCTATGGGGGTCGACTTGGATCCTGCATCCGCTGCCACCAAGGATCTTCTCCTTGTCAAACCCAGCAGCCTCAGTCTCGTGTCCAGCTTCGGACCTCTGCGTCTTCCTTGTACGCATTCCAGGAGCGCTTTCAGCCTTGCTTCAAGTTTCCAGCCATGTCCAGAGACTCCAGCCAAGTCTCGTCGTGCTTCCTCAGCCTTGCTTTGCATCTCCAGTTCAGCCTTGTCGCGCCTCTAGCTCCTACCCTTGTCCAAAGTGTCCAGTACAGCTTCGTCGCACCTTCGATCTCCAGCCTTGCCTTGGATCTCCAGCCCAGTCTAGCTGCTCCCTGAATGCCTGACATTGTTCAGGAATGTCACACCTATCTTGTCATGAACCAGGTTTGCAACCTTGCCTAGAACCTGTGGTCCAGTCCAGTTGTGTTTCAAGTCCCTCGCCTAGTTCAGAACTTCCAGTCCAGCCTTGTTGTGTGCCTAGCTTCCAGCCCAGCCTTGCTTCAAGTTCTCAGCCTTGTTCTGAGCATCCAGCCCAGAGTACCCAGACTAGCCCAGTATTTCTAGCCGAGTCTAGCCTTGCTTCGAATTCTCTGCCTTGTTTCAAGCCTCCAGCCCAGAGTTTCCAGCCTAGCCTGAGTCACCGAGCCCAGTCCAATCCTGCCGCTATAGCCAAGACTTGTCCAGTGGGTCCAGTTCAGTCTCGTCCCCCAGTGCCAGCCTAGTTCTAGTGTTGTTCTGAATCATGGACATTCATCTCTAGTTTCAGCACTGCCATGTGCCCTAGCTTCTTCCAGCCTTCCAGCCTCCGTCAGTGAATCTTGCTCCACTGTTCTCCTACAGCCTCTTCCTGCAACCTTGCTGGTTTCCTTGTTATTACCCAGTTGGTCTTGATCAGAACCAGCCTACCTTAAGGACTTATTTATTGTAAATAGTTATTTAATAAAGAGTGTTTTGATAATAATTCTGCCTGGCCACTTCATAGTCTGAACAGGACAGTACCAGAGGACTGGAGAAGAGCAAATGTGGTCCCCTTTTTAAAGAATGGAGAAAAGAGGATTCCAGTAGTTATTGACCAGTGAGCCTAACAAGATGTTATGGCAAGTAACAGAGCTTTTTGTGAGCTTTTTGAAGACAATGTCCCAATTGCTCAGCATAGCCTTTTCAAAAATAGGTCATGTGAGACAAATCTCATCTCCTTCTTTGACAACGTAACTACTTTAGCAGACAAGGGAAATGCTGCGGACATAATTTACCTCAATTTCGGCAAAGCTTTTGACAAGGTTTCACAAGACATTCTCACTGACAAGCTGTTCAAATGTGTGTAGAGAGTAAGGAAGATGACCTTGACAGAGATACACAGGAACTGTTGCCTAGGCAAAAGGGGCTGAAGCATTTTTAAAGTCCAGAACTGTGAGATAACAATCAGAAGTGACTCAGGCAGATGCCTCCCTAATACACTGAACTATAAGGAGAAAAAGGTACAGCATAATGAGACTTGCAAGATTCTGTTACTATAGCGAATCTCGATAAAAGTAGCTTTAGCCTTTTTGTGGAGTTGATTTCCTGGTCTGGTCTACCTAATGGGGCTGACAATGTGGTTGGGATGGCACTACATTTAAGTGGTCCAGAACTGGCTGGCTAAGTGCACTCAGAGAGTCAGCATTAATGGATCTACATTAATCAGTAACCAGTAGGGTCCTACAGGAATCTGTCTTGGGGCCAGTATTATCCAAGACTTTTATCAATGGGATTGAAGGTGCTTATCGAATTTGCAGATTACTGTATATAAAATTGGGACATTTGGCCAACACCCAGGATGACAATATGAGACTGTAATTTAATCTGGACAGATTAGAAGGCTGGGCTGAGAGGAACAAAATGTTCTTCTACAGGGAGAAATATAACATGCTACATCTAGGGAATAAAAATACAGATATACAAGATGTGGGATTCAAGTCCTACATTGGAGAATGACTTGGGTGTAGATGCTGACAACAAGCTGAACGTAAGTCAGCAGTGTTAAGTCAGCTGCTAGGAGGGCTTATGCCCCTTCTAGGCTGCATTAGAAGAAGCATTGCATCAAAGACATGTGAAATCCTTATTCTCCTCTACTCTGCACTGGTGAGACTACACATGGAGTTCTGCATACTAGTTTGGGCAAGTTGCAACTACCTAAATTTCATTTAAAAATAAAGATTTTTTCCTGATAGCAGGCTGTTGCACTGTGGTACAGATCTTATCTATGGGGGTTGTGGGTTCTCCATCTCTGAAAGTTTTTAACAGAAGGTTGCACAGCCAATTCTTATGGATGGTTTAACTGATTTTCTTGTACACTGTAGGGGATGGAACTACATGATCCTTTGGTCTCTTCTAGCTCCACAATTCTTTGATTCTAGAAATGTGCTATAAGTAGTATATTTTACAGATAAAATAATTCGCACCTGTTCTAAACACAGGATACTATGGTGCCACTTGGTCAAATCCCTCCCCTTATCTCTTATACTACAGGACAGTGAGAATGTGATACAGTCAAATTAAGTGATGGCCAAGAGTCTCTCTGTACCAAGACGTAGCCATAAATAATGTGGTTCAGAGCACAAAGTTCAGTTTCTACCTCTGCCTAAAGGCTCTAAGGGATGACACTTAGGGAATTGATCATGCAACACTAGATATGCCGCCAGGTTTACAATCAGGGGATTTGATTTACCTGGTCGCTTATAGGAAGAGTATGAAGCTGTGAAGTAACAGAATGAAAACAATGTTGAGGTTTGTCTAGATGGTTTGAGACCTGTTTACGTGGCCCATTTAGTATATGGGCAGAAATTCCAGAGTGTTATTGTCATATGCCAGTTTGAGTTATTCACAGCTCTCTGTCTTTCCCTTGGACATTTCATCATCCACATACACACCCCATGCCTACAAGAGATAACAAATCTGTTGTTTTTCATGTTGTGATATATGAAACAAGATGTTCACAGCTGGAAGGTGCTTTTGCATTCTCATAAATCACATTTTGGGCAGCCCTTGTCAGACAGACCTGTTCTACGTTTCCAAAAGATGGAACTGCTGGCCTGCCTATCTTAACATCTCATACAGGGTCTAACCAGGGAAAGTCAGTTTCATTTTGGCATTTTTATTTGTCAGTTAATTCAAACACACCAAATATATTAATTGCAATTGTTTCATTCCTACTGCATTTCAAAATAAAAATCCTCCAAGGTATTTTTTCTTGACAGGTCAGTGTAACATTTTCTGCGTATGATTCAAAGCAAATGTCAGTTTTTAAAAATTTGTTTAACTAAAAAGGGAGAGAGACAAAAAAACAAAGATTTTAATTACATGAAGAAAAAGGAATGGCATGAAGGTCATACATACTTTCTCAGATTGGTGCCCCAAACTGTGCTATAATACAAGCCACAGTTAAGGCCTAGTAAGGAAATTCATTCTAGTGCCATGGCCAAGCCACAATAATTATGGCATACCATTAGGCTACCATTTTAAAAGTTGAAAACATTAGGTATGCTTGTGTATTTTAACCTGTATTTTATACATACCAAGTGCTTAATTCCTATTTTGCATTTGTCTTTTTGCAAAAGAAAAATGTGGTCCAACCTATCAGGAGCTAAAATAAATTTAAAAATTGATGAGAGATTACTTAGCTGAATTTAAGTCTTAAGGATTGGATAGAATACATGCCAGGGTGCCAGTGGAACTGGAGGATGTGATCTCCGAACCACTGACTATAATCTCTGAGAACTCCTAGAGTACAGGGAAAGCACAAGGAGTTTAGAGAAGAGCTAATGTTGGGATCACCTTTAAAAAAAGAGAAAGAGGTGGACCCAGGAAACTACAGGTTCCTTACCTGAGAAAATCCTAGTAAAGATAATCAAGCACTGGGTTTATAACCACTTAGAAAGGAACAAGATTATTAGTAGAACCCAGCAGGGGTTTGTTAAAAACAGGTCATGTCAGACAAATCTTATTGTTCTTTTTAACAAAGTGATTAGATTAGTAGACTAAGGAACGCTGTGGGTATAGTATACAGTATGTAGCATTCATTAAGGCATTTGACCATAGCCTCCTTCTTGATAAAACAGAACAGGATAGGGTGGATGACTATTCCACTACCAGATGGATTGACAGCTGGTTGGACAATGCACCTAGCACATGATCCTTAATGGTTCTATGCCATCCTGGAGTGATTTATCCAGTAGGATACTTCAAGGATGTCCTAGGTCCAGTGCTTTTCAACATTTTCATGTATGATTTAGAGATGGGATAGAAGGGATGCTCATCATATCTGCAGATGACACAAAGCTCTGGGGAATGTTATTTCTTAAGGTTAAAAAGGATTGGAATATTAGGGCCTATTAAACAAAATGCAGTTCAGTTGTGAGAAATGTAAAGTTCCGCACATAGATAAGAAAAACTAAAAGTACAGTTACAGGATAGGTGGTACCAGGCTCAGCAGGAGTACTTGTGAGAAGGATCTGGGCATCCTGGTACACCACAGATTAAACACAAGCCATTAGTGTGCTGCAGCTGCCAAATAACTAGTGCTGCCGAATAACTAGTGCAATCTAGAGATGCATAAACAGATGTATAGTACAAAGATCACAGGAAATGATAATGCTGCACTTTGATCAGACTGCACCTTGAGTACTGTGTCCAGTCTGGGTGGATTTTTTGCTTGGTTGTACTGGCCAAAGCAATCAATAATATAATGTTTTTCTTCTTGGAACAATTGAAATGTTAAGACAGTGTTTCTCAGCCTTAACAACTTTAAGATGCATGGACTTAAACTTACAGAATTCCCCAGCTAGCATGCTGGCTAGGGAATTCTGGGAGTTGGTCCATCCCTCTTAAAGTTGCTAAGATTGAGAAACACTGCTTTAGGATAAACTACCAATAGTTAATATAAACATTTTAACTTATAAGTTAAGTATGTTTAAACAAAGAACTTCGATTTATATTGTATATTGCCTACTTTTTCCACTTGTTTTTTATTCCTATTAATCCACATAAATATATCTACTATTATTTATTTATCAAATTTTTCACTGCCCATCTCCTCCGACCAGAGGGACTCTGGGCGGTTTACAACACAGAATAAATATACAATAAAAACTCAAATAAATACACGATAAAATTCCAATAAAATCCCATTAAAAACCAAAACAATTTCTTAACTACCCCAGCTCATAAAATCCAGATGGCTATGATCTCTTCAGCCATCATGTAGGAGGGGCACTTCAAGGCACCAGCCAACCCCAAGTATGTCGATTCTCCTCCCCGCCCCAAGCCTGGTGGCAGAGCCAGGTCTTCAACTTCCTCCGGAAGGCTAAAAGCGATGGGGCTATCTACTATATCTACTATACATTACAATTTCAGAATTCCTCTAAAGAGTTTGTTAAAAGTTATCCAGAGTGAATTCAAACTATACTGTCAGTTATGATTGTGTTCTCTTTTTTAAAAAATTAACCATTCCTTTCTGTTTTTGCAATCAATAATACCTTCCGACAGCATGCACTGTATGTGCTTTGCAGCATTTTCTGAAAGAGCAACAATATATGTTAAAAATACTTCATTTGATTGTTGCTTTTTTCTCTTTGTTTCTTTTTAAAAAAATGAAGATACGAAGATATGTCGAAGGCTGAGTTTTATTCGTATTTTAATGGAATATTTATCACAGCATGAAAGAGATGGCATCTCCTTCATAACAAAAATGAAAGGTTGACTTTTGCCTTGAGTATCTTTTATTCTCCACTGAAAGCTTCCAGCTGGAAACAGAAGCATAACAATTGCCCCTGCAATGAAAAGTAGTGACATTCTAACAACTGTTTCCTTCAAGTAGTAAATGTTGTGATAAAAGCTATTTAGAATTAAATGGCTATGAAATTAATAGACAAATTAGGGGAGGAACTGATTTTGAATAAAGTACCAGGAAGTGATCCACAATAAAGTGGCATGGCTTGACTTTTAGGAAAGCTTTAGAGATGTTCAGAACTATGTCTGTAGTTTATACTGCTACTGATAGGGATATCTTTTGAAAACACAACATTATAAACCTGCTCATTCACTCAGATCAGCAGGGAAGGCCCTCTGCAAAAGCTTGTCAACTTGGAGTGAGGGAAAGGACTGTGCTTCTTAAGGAGCAGAGTTAGCTCTACCCTCCCAGTTTTTAAGTGGTTGGTAAAAACACATATTTGCTTTTACCAACCCTCCTATATAATTCTCTGCTCTCAGTTACAGACTTTTTGTTGTTGAGCTACTATTTTGGACAAAGGACTGGATGATAGCAGTTCATAAACTGATGTATATGGTTGTAGCCTGAATCACACTATATATGACAAATAAAACAAGCAGAAATAAAACTAGACATGGCTGCACACAGATGCTTCTATATATGTCCCAGAAAAAATGAGGGAAGGTAATTTGTATTATTATTATCTATATATATCCCAGAAAAATGAGCAAAGTATTATTATTATTATTATTATTATTATTATCCAGAACATCAACAGTTAAATCTTTTGTATTTTTAAAACATGGCTAACTTTTTTACCCATCAAATACCTGAATGCAAAAGGCATATTTTCCAAAGCATTTGCAACATAAACCTTGGACAGTGAGCCACAGAGAAAAGTTAGATAGAGGCTGCTGTATTATTTCTGGTGCAAGTGTACTTGTAGTCTTAAAAGAAAGCCTTACTTGTGTACAATCCTATAAATAACCTTCTGCATCCAGATGGGAATTTCCATTGCCACTGATTAACTTCCATTCTGAATCAAAAAGCTTCAGAAGAACAATTGTACTATGATTGTAGAGTTAAGATTGGCCTTCCCATGCATCCCAGATTTGTCATTTTAAGAAGTTACTATGCAACATTAAATTATATAATTGAACATCACAGGTAGTTCAACTCTTCAATACTGATGGACTAACCTAATCTAGTAAGAAACAGTCCACAGATCAACACTTAAGGACTAGGTCAGAATAACACAGATGCAACCTGCTTGTAAAAAAGGGGAATGCAGACCAAACTCCAGCTATGAATGACTGAAAACAAGCACTTTATTTGTCCTTCCTCACATATTTCTGCTTGAAGCTGTGCAGTAATGAGAGAACTGATAAAATACAAGTTTATGTTTAAAAAGAAATGCCAGAGAAATCCCTGACAAGAATAAGGGCTGAGTCCCATCTATGCCCCAACAACTCTGCATTACACAAGTTCTTGTTTATTTTCTAATGGAAGAAAATGGAAATTCATTCTGAATGTACATCAGTTATACTGATTTCAGACTGAATATATATCACATCTGAATGTGGAATACTGTGGTATGATCCTCATCATGTTTATCTTGAAGAGACCTGAGTCAAGAATATGGTTCAGGGAAGAACCAGGAACAGCACCCAGAAGACTGAACAGGAAGGCCTCCAAATACAACATAGCTGCTTTAACACATTACAAAATCAGCAAAATAATGTAATTTATCAGCTAAATAGCATTCCCTTAAGGCATTACATCAAGAAACAACTTGGCCGCATCAAAATGCCCTTTGAAATCTGAAGTATACGCATTATTTTCCAAGTACTTGGTAGCTTTCAGATATGCTGAGACTTAGCTCCCATAATTCTGGTACTTACAGATACTTTCCACACCACCTCTATTTTCACCTCTCAAGACTCAGGAACAGTTTAAAGCTGACATGCATTTGCCCTCACTGCAGCTGACCTTGAAAAGTTGGGAACTCTGTAAACCAAGTAGTGCTCCTGCCAACTGATGAACTGGAGAGTTAAAAATGGCACCAAACCACTAACCTGTAATCTTTCATATGGTGTTTATTTGTGAAAAATCACCACTCTGGGGGTAGTGTAGGGGCTGAAAAGCTACTATAGCCTTATTCTTTCACAACTGAAACAATCAGTACTCAGCAAGTGAAATTCTCATAGGAAGCAATGGTGGCTTACTCATATGAGGAAGGAGATGAGCCCAGGGACCAGGAGAAAGAAATTTTTGCCAGTGAAAAAAATGTTCCACAGAGCTCCAGACTTTCAAATGAATTCCTGGATTCACGGCAACTTCTAAAGCAGAAATAAACTAGCAGAGATGACAGTGTGGGATCATATGAGAATGAAGCCAATTGAGGACCAGTACAAATGCCACCTATGAAAATGGCCAAAGTCCCAACAAACCCCATGGGCACCACCCTTGAGAAGCTCTAAAAGGATCTAAAAGTCTGGTATTCCCTGGAATCAGCATATTCATTTTTGAGGCCAATTTGGGTTAGCATATTATAGCTTATTTTAGGCATTATAGATCACTCTCCTTAACAGTACGAATACCATGTATTTATGAAAGGGGATACTTCATTGTGCACAGAAGAAGTATAAACTTCTAACTGCAATTCCTTCTTGTTTTTCTAAATATGCAACACATGCAAGAGGATTTGCTTATAATCTCTTTTTTAAATGTCTGAGAAAAATCAGACAGGACACATCACTAAATCACATGTGATGAGAAACACTGCATGTTTTGATGGAAAATGTATTTTGCTGGCAACGCAGGCTTTTGAATTCCCTATTTCTGATGCCATATATCATCCTCATCACCACCACCACCGCTATTGTCATTTTGTTTTTTCTCTATCAAAGCTGTAAGAACCCAGTGAGGTGTGCTGTAAGTACAGCAGCAAAATGAAGTGCCTCATAACTGAAAATAATTTATGCTGTAGCAAGGAGTCACATTTCATATCTCTAAAAGCTACTGATATTAATTGTATCTGATACCTATTCCTTCTCTGAGAACATAAGCAGTACCCTGCTGGATTGGGCCCTTGGCCCACCTAGCCCAACAGTCTGTTCTCACAGTGGCCAGCCGACTGCATCAGGAAGCTAACTAGTCTCCCAGCAGAAGGCCTTCAGTCACACTACCATCAAGGCAAATAGCCATTGATCCCCATGACTTCCATGAATTGGTCCAACGCTTTTTGAAGTCAGCCAAGCTGACAGCCAACACCACATCTCGTAGCAAATTCCAAAGATTAAGAACGTGTTGAGTAAAAAAAAGAAATCCTTTTCTCTGTCCTTATTCTTCCAAGATTCAATTTCATTGGGTGGCCTTTGGTTGTTGTATTTTGGGAAGCGGAAAATAGCTTCTCCTTGTTCACTTTATCCACACGATGAAGCTTTCAACTATAGTACATCACTAATTTCCCATGCTTTGTAACTACCTGAAAAAATAGATATAAAGAAAGGTAAAGAAGGACCTAAAATATCAGTACCAATGTTATCTTAATTATTTACTTAAAAAGTTACCCACTTTTCATTAAAAACAGGGACATACAGTACAACCTTTGAAAAGTCAGAAACCAAAACTTACTCCCTGATCTTTCATAAGGTCACAATAATATTGTGACATCCATCACTGAAAGATACGAGCCACTTTTTTTTCCCTTTTCTTTCTTTGGAAGATATTATGACGGGAATGGGAATAGCAAGTATCTGGGAGACATGCTACTCCCATTTCTACCCAACCTCCCTAAACCTTTCCCAATCAGTCCATAATTATTCACTGAAATCTTGACACAAAATTGCGGGATTTCAGTATACGATTTTGGACCTTTGGTGACATGATTAAGGAAATAAATAAAAGTAATTTGCCACTCGGGTATCTTGCTCTCCTCCAACACTGGCTACTTCACAGCCAAATTTCTGTGGTTATGAAGGAATTTAGAGCTGACCTTGGGGAAGGTACAAGACAGCTTTTATGTAGGGACTTGGAGATGAGATTACACTGTCCTGCCAAAGCTGGAAGCAGGCAGGGCCGCAACTGGGAGGGGGGGCAAGCAGGGCATGTGCCCCGGATGCCGCGCTGGGGAGGTGCCAAAATGAGCCCGGGGGGGTGCCAAAATGGGCGTGGAATCCATGTTTGCCCCGGGTGACACAGACCCTAGCTGCGGGCCTGGAAGCAGGAGAAAGAAACTCAAAATAATCCCATCTGGATTTTGTTCAGTATAAATGGGGCAGGGAGAATTTTGGACGGGCATTTGAGATTCTGTTATTCTACCTTACTACAATAAAGAGCATTCCTAAAATCCCTGCCATGCTTGTTTCTTGACCTGGCCTACCTCAAAGGGCTGTTGAGGGGTACTGTGGGGAATGCAAATGGTGGGCTGGCAAGGGACATGCAGTTCATGGATTGCCCACCCTTGACTAATGGCAATCCCAAAGCAGGATTATTTTCATAGCATGGTATTCGCTGATACCTCTATCTACAAATACTAAGTACTGTCTCAAAAAATGTGATTCCTATTACTGAGGGTCTCAGTCAAAGACCGGCTTTAATTATAGAGTTGTTGGGAATATGCTCTTGGACCATTTTCTCTTTATGTAGAATGGATACACCATTCTCACAATTGTTGGAACTGCTGTGGCAGTTCAAGGGTTCAGCTCTACAGTCCATGCCCAGTTCTTTGACAGATGGAAGCAATGTTAACACGTAAAAAATGTCCTCATGAAACAAAGTAGGTACTGGCCCAAACCCACTGGGAATCTATTACGCTGAAAGGGGTAAGTGGACACAAAAAAGAGAATGGGTTCCTTTGCTCGGTTGCAATATTTGTAAAAGAAATAAATAAAAGTGCAGTTCATAGCATTTGCCTCAAAGTATTCTCCTGAAAATGCACAGCCTTGTGAAGGAGTTCTGTCACTGTTCTCCAGCTTCCTTTTGGGGGAAGTAAGGAGGAACGTAACTGAACTACAGCAGCTGAGGTCACAATCCCAATGGCAAAAGGCAAAAGAGACTGACAGATGAAAGACAACATCAGACATCTTGCAAAGTAGTTTGGATAGAAATAAACATCCTTTTCTTTTACTGAATCCCAAGTCACCTATCTTAAGAGAAAATACTGCAGTAAATATCGTGACAAAAATGAAGACAGACATCTGGTCTTCTGACAAATTTTATACATTTATTTGGGGAAAAAGTCATTCTGAAATCTGTTATGTTAATGAGGCTGGAAAAGTCCAAACCAAAGACTATAGAAAATTGTTCCTGGGTAAGATCGTTATCAATCCGATAATGCTGCTGCTGAAGTAACTGTAAGGATCTTATTACTGAGCTTTCTTTACAGAAATAAGAAAACAAATTTTATTTTATTTATTGACATTTAATGGACAGTGTTCTGGACATTACACACTATACAAAATTTACAGTAGTTATGTTAGTAAAAGCAGACATAGTTAACAATATTGATACTAAAACATTTTTAAAATCAATAATTTATTTTGCATTTAAAGTAAAGTGTCCAGTTGGCCTTTCTAGAAAGCTGAGTCTTCCATAGTTTATTGTTCAAATGAAAACTCATTTTATTTTTCCTTCCTTTTCTTCTTCTTCTTTCCCTATTAATAAAAGGGCTGCAGAAAAGACTACATTTGTTTCTAAAACAGGAACAGTTTAAAACCAAGTCAAAAATTTATCCTTACCCTTAAAATATTGTGCCTCCCACTTCGTGAAGTTTAGGTTGTTCATCTCTTAGTGAACAGATCTGGATACTAGTTAGCTTAATGGCACATCACATGTATACTCCTACAGTATGTAAAGTATAATGATCATACAGATTCTCAATACCTTTTCAAGAAATGCATCAGAAAAAATGTGCATAAAGATACAGGATCTGACTTACGAAAAGATATGCTGTTCCTAAGGAGCAGATTAGGCCTCAAAATGAAGATACATTGTACTAACAGGAGTCTGTGAGATTCTGTTGGCGGGGGGGAGGAAGAGAGAAGAGGTAACTACAGAAGCCGTATCTACTGTGTATGTGAGGGGGTAAAAATATTACTACTAAACGTTTGCTGATTGCCCACTGTGGGTGCCCACTGTGGGTGACTGACTGGTCCTTGCTGAGTAAGCAGAGACTGCTGCAGAGAGTACAAGAAAAATGTAAGCCACTTTCCAGGGCATAAGAGAAGTGGAAGAGCTAATAAGTGTTTGGGCAGAACAATTCAGCAGGAGGAAGAGAAGGGAGTAACTAGAAAAGTAGTGTGTTGTGAGGGATAGTACAGTATACTCAGCTATGAAAGATGGAGCTGACAAGAAAGAAACTCTACATAAGGAAGAGAAGCTAAGGAAGAAGCATAGTGAACCCCAAAACCAGCTGTGAGCTTTCTGGGGAGGAAAAAAAAGTCCTGCTGAATAGAACCTTGGATCCTTGACAAATATATGCCTATCAGCACCACCAACTTGTGAAATGTAATATATGCCCAGATGAGGCATGTTATAAAACTCCTGAGATTTATCAAGTCCATTAACAATGATCCATTCCTGCTAATCATAAGGGGACAGATGATAATGCAAAAAGTGCCCACAACTATCTCAGCATGGACTTCAAAGAATCTGGAAGCAAGCTAAAGAACCTGGAGTCTTGTCATCTACCCCTGCTGTCCATGAAGGACAACTAGAGAGGAAAACAAGAATATTGCAGGTGAATAAATGTGTGCACAAATTGTGTTGATGGAGGAGATATGGTTTTCGGGACCATGGTCTGGGTTATCTGAATGATGGATTGCTAGTGTGAGATGGGTTGTGCCTCCCAAGGACTCAGAGGCCTCCAGGGCTGGGGAAGCAAAAAGCCAAGAGGGTGGATGTGACCATGTAATCAAAGCCCCATCCCTTTGTATATGCATCAGTTTTGCAAGCATGTATAAAAGGGCAGGGCTTCCATCACATAGTTAAGCCCATTATTTGGCTCCCCCTCCCCACCAGCAGGAACCCCTGCAATGTTCTTGAGTAAAATCCACAAGTTGCTAGGAGGCCCTTCAAACGAATACTGTGAAGGTTAGAGATGAAAACCTTGAAGTAATATGAATTTTTTTTTGAAGACTTATGTCAAAGCAAGTGAGAGCATAAAAGGATCTCTTAAATTTTTAGGACAAACCAGAAAGCTTGTTGGTTCATTTTCAAAATCTTCATTATCTATTCTCTAATGCTAAGAGTAAGAAAATTAAGCAAGATGAGTTTATATTCTTAGCACCAGAAGGCAAAAATAATTGAATACATACGATTGGTGCTTAAACAGTAAGGAAAATGAAATAACAAGAGCATTGTGAGAAACTAATTTTATACTGCTGGAGTTCTTGATTTTTAAGGAAAAATTAAAGCTGAGTCTAATCTAGTATGTATCTTGGGCTTCAAGAAAGTAGACTGTAGTAAAGTCAGAGTAATGCTAGGTAAGATTCCATAGCAGGACAAGCTATTGGGAAAAGGTGCTCCAAATAGGTAGGAGTTCTTAAATAAGGAGACACTAGCAGTACAAATGTGAGCCATTGCAATGAGAGGAAAAATAGGGAACAGCAGAAGAAACCAAAAAGCTTGAAGGTGTGAAAACAGAACAAATCAAACTAAAAAATGTAAAGGAGATAGAAAGTAACTATTTCCAAGTTACCAAGGAAGAATATCTAAAGGTAGCCTGGCATTATGAAGAGTGTGTCAGAGAAACTAAAGTTCAGAATGAGCTGAAGTTGGGCAAATGTGCTAGCAATAAAAAAGGCTCTTTCAAAATAAAAGCGGAAAGAAAATTATATACCAGCTGCTCAATGAAGACAGCAAAAATTTAACAAGTAACATTGAAAAGATGGAGCTATTCAACTCTTATTTTTTGCCATAGTATTCCATCTTCCAACAAGAAAGTATCAGTTGCACCAGGCAATTTTGAGGAGCAGAATGAAGGGGAAAGATTGAAGTGGGAGACTGATAGAAACACAATCAGAAAATACCCATTCCTTTGAATTATTTTAAAATTCCAGGGCTGCTACTTGCATCTTAATTAATTACTTAAAGAACTTATTTATGATTTGGCTGGACAATATATGATGTGTCAGATGATCAAGAAGGGGAAATATTATCCCTATCTTTAAAAATGGTAATGGGGAACTACAGACAATCTGATATCAATATCTGATTAGATTCTACAACAGATCATAAAGAAGCCTATCTGTAAGCATCTTGAACATACTATAATTATTATGAAGTCAGCTTGGATTAAGGGCAAACCTTGCCAAACTAAGCTTAACTAAGTCTTTTTTATCAGGTAACTTTCTTAGTATATTGTGACAATGTTGGGGACATGATATATAGAGTATCTAATTCGGCAAACCATTTGATGAAGAATCTTACACTGTTCTAATTGGTGAAGCTAGCATGGATGGCACAGCAAGCAAGTGCAGACAAAAGGTGGTGTTGCTTATTATTTTTTTTTACTGAAACTGTGTTCATCAATAGTGCCAAAAGGATCAGTCCTGGGTCCTCTCCTGTTCAGTATTAGAAGGAATGCTAATCCAATTTGCAGTTGACACAAAATTAGATTGGATAGCTAATACCCTAGAAGACAGTAATAACATTCAAAATTATCTTGATAAATCATAGAAAGGGGCTACAAATAACAGACTGAAATTTAACAGAGACAAATGCTAAGTTATCTATCCAGGAAACAGGAATTAAATGCCTAGATTTATAAAGGGGGTTGCCTCTTTTGTTAATAGCACTTGTGAAAAGATATTGGAATGATGATCATGAATCATCAAAGGAATAGAAATGATCATATGAAAAAAGAAGCACAATGTAAGGAGCCTAGGTTGCAGCTGACAGATTAAAGTAGGAGCCTAGGTTGCAGTTGACAGATTAATATGAGCTGATTAAAGTAGCTGCAGTTAGCAAACATTAATGGCTGTGCAGAAGAGAAAAGAAGGAACCAGAAGCTTGCTGAGATAAGATCACTAGAATGTAACTTACAGTAAATGGAATTTCAGAAGGGCTGGAAATTGTCTATATTTTTAATCATAAAAAGAGCACAGAAGTATGACCTATGTGTGGAGTCAGACATATTTCTTTAAAGCTGGTCTAAGCAGCAGTTTAGGCAAGTACTAACTTTTGCATGGATTATTTCCATTCTGCTTATACCCACATTGCTTTGGAACTCTTTAATTCTGGATCTCCTCTTTTTCTCCATTATTGCATGGAGGGTAGGAAGCTCTTCTGCAAATCAGCTTTCTTTAGTATCACTCCCTCCTTAACATGGGAAGGATGCTAATAGGAAGGAAAGTGACCATTTTAAGCATTACCCATGCATAAAGTGAATATTTAGGCCCAGGAAAAAGGAAGTGATGTCCCCACTCATCATTTCCATCAGCAAAGCCACCATTCATGAAAAGTTTTGCTTCAGCTTTCTTCAAGGGAAAACCTACCTCACAGCAACATAAAGCAATTACCTGCTTTGCAGCCTCCATTCAGCTAGTTTCCCACATGCTGCTTTTTCCTACACAAGAATATGTGCTATATTAACACTGATGATATTTGATTGGGAACTTAAATTTGGCAAATATGCAGCAATTGCAAAGCTAATAGTATACATACAAAATAGAAGTTTAACTAAATTTAAACAAGAATGGCTTCCATATGTATTACACATTATGCAGCAAGGCAAATACAAACATTTAGAGCATGGTTTCTAAAGTTAATCAAAAGATACTGCAAATTGGTTAGAGAACAAAGAAGGGGGGAGTCAGAAATCAAATATTTATCTATATTGGTTTAAGGGATGTTTTTCCTCTTCTTTTTTTTTCCTTTTTCCTTTTTCTTTTCTTTTTAATATTTATAAACAATAACATAGTGAAGACTTTGTTACTAAGCTGAAAAAAATCATATATTTTTTTCCTTTTTAATATTAGGAAAACAACTCTGTACTTTGCTTGGTATCTTTTATTAATGTTATACTGAGCATCAATTGTACACTTGTAGTAACTATCTGTCCATATATAGACATTATCTTTTAAAATGTGAAAAATAAATATATATTTGGTATTAAAAAGAAAAGAATACATGGTACAGTTAACCTTATCATACGCAAACAGTGCATGTACACTCCTACGAACAGCAGAACACAATCATTACACTGTGCCAATGCTTCTGGAAACCGGATACTGACTGAATACTTTTTCGGTGTGTACTTACTAATTCTGTCCATTCTTCTGCAGAAAAAGAGGAGACATAATTAAAGGGAGCTATTATTTACTTGTATCCTGCTCTACTCATTAGCCAAAAATATCAGTCCTAACAAAAAAACTGAGGACATCTGGTTCTCTGAATGAATTTGTTTTATCTTGTTTTTTAAGCTTTTCTTACTATTTATAGGGAATTGAGAAAGGGTAAACCCTGTGATTCTGCTAATTGACGAAGAGTTTAAATGGAAGCAATTTCACAGCATACTAACAAAGCACATGAAGCTTTTCATTTGTTCAAAGTCTTGTTTATAAGACCTGCGACTCAGTCTTATGCCTGGTTATTTGGAGATAAGTTCTACTAATTTCATGCTCCTTGGAATGTGGGTATACACACTTAGCTGTCATTAAGTCCCCAGTTAAGAATGGAAGACATATTTCCAAGTTAATATTCGGTTGCAATCCTATACATAGTTACCTTAGGTTCAGTCCCAAGAACTACTAAACACAGGAAGAAACATGGTCACCTAGCTTCATTCTCTGCTCAGTACAGTATCTGCAAAACAACTGTGATATTCTTGACAGATGACTGTCCAGCTTTTGTTTAAATACCTGCAATGAAGAAAAGCTCACTACTTTCCAACAGGTCTCTTCTATACTATTATGGCATTTCTCCTAATTTTAGTGGCCAGACTTTAGGCAAATCTGCTTTGCAATGATTTGCAGTTCTAGTCCTACTCTCTGAAAATGAAGTAAGTCTTCTATCTGACAGTCCATTAGCTATTTAAAGATCATCTCTCCCCCTTAAGCTTCTCTTTTCCAGGTAAACACAACCAGTTATTTCAAATATTCTCCATAGCCTCTCCCTCTTTCCAACCTCTTGGAAAGGGAGCATTAGAGGTAGAGATGAACTACAGCTTTCTTAGGTGGGACATTTTTCCCTGGAGGCCTAGCAGGAGTTGTTCACAAACCAAGAAAACTCCAGCAATAGTTTGTGTAATGCTGTGTCCAAAACAACTACCAATAAACTAAAATTCACAGCAATTGCAGCTTCTTATATGCAAACAGATGCATTACATCCTTCATGCCATGAAACCCTTTACAGGTAGTCCTCTGTTAACAGCCACTCGTTCAGTGACCATTTAAGTTGCAACAGTGCTGAATGAGTGGTACTTAGGACTGGTCCTCGAGGTTCTGGCCTTCCCAGCAACCCCACAGTCACATGATCATGACCTGGGCACTTGGCAACTGGCTTGCACTTACAACAGTTGCAGCATCCTGCATCATGTCATTGCCATTTGCAGCATTCCCTGCCAGCTTCCCTCAAGCAAAGTCAATGGGGAAGCCAGTAGGGAAGGTTACAAGTCACTCTGGTAAGTTGCTCCCGTTGCTTTTTCTCCCAAGGAGCCTGGCGACAGAGCTCCTGTAACTAACAATAACAATAACATAATACAACATAACGAATCAGTTATGTTCAACAAACTATCACTGAAACAAACCATGGCTTAACTTGGTATGTGAACTCACATTCTATTACTTGTTGATCTTTTAGATTTTCCTTATACTGTAATTGAACCAAAAGAAATTAAGTTTCCATATATTTAATTAGAAGAGAAAGTCGTATTGATGCCAATTTACATATTGATCTATTCCTGTGATGGGATGTGAGGGTGACCTTAGAAGACAGGGGGAAGGGATGCCACCTAGAGAATGATCAGATAAAAGAGAAAGGAGACCACAACAGAGTAATGGCCAGAGAAAGAAACTTAGGAAGGACCTGCCCTAACTACTCAGGTGGTAAATAGGGAGGGTGGGAGGTTTGTACTTTCAGACTTGTAAGATTCTGTTAATGTAGCCTTACAATAAAGTCGAATTAGCTCATCTAGTTGTATTTCCTGTCTGGTTTACCTGGGAGGGCTGACATCAACCAAGCTCAAAGAGCACCAGGGACTCCACAGTTCAACCCTGAGCTACATACCGTATATTCTCTTCTATTGGAACTCCGTATCTTCCTGGATTGTCGTTGGACAATCCAAAAAGATCAACTGAAAATTCTCCCTGCACGGATACTAGACAATTCCTACTCATAAACAATTATGCTATATTAATATCTTTAAACTTATTGGCAATTAAATCTCCAATCCTATTTTAACTGTCTTTCCTGTTTTATGGGGGAATAGGCAGCTTGATCATTATGTATTTTATTCTTTGAAAAGTAATTTTCTTCCTCTGTTACATTTTACTAGGTACTGAGAATTAAGAAGTTGGGAGTTGGCAGGAAAAAAAGTACATGGAATCTGAATCATTACATTGTTTCAGCTAAGAGGTAAATTATCTACAGACCTTTCACTTTGGTCCCAATATTTGTTTTGCACTGTTCAATAAATACTCAGTTTCAGGTATATAAGGGAATTATGTTCCTTTTTAGCACTCATAACATGTTATATAATTCTGGACTAGATCATCTTGTAAATCTAATTAAAAGTTTTTCAGATTTTCTTGTTTAGCTTTTCATTTATTTTTCCAAAAATCATGAACAATTATTTGAACATGCATGTAAGTATTAAAAGCATCCCAAGCAACTTTGTATCTTTGTAAGAAAGCATTATTCAAACTATTGTGTAACTGTTTTACAAAAAAACAAATCGTGAATAAATACCCTCTAGAGGCAACTATTTCTTGTCATGATTGATTGTGATACAACTATAGTGCCAATATACTATTTATTGAAAAATCTGACTCAATTTGAGATATCAAAAAAAATAATCTACTCAAGAACAAATTTGATTTGGAATTGAAGAGAGTAAATTCTTGTTGGCAACATTTCAAAAGTCATAATACATCAACTAGATTAAGCTCTAATATATGAACCTCTAGTATATATGATACTTAGATTCAGGTGGGGTAATATTTTGATCTAATAAGGGACATACAATTTTATTAAAATCCCCAGCCACTATTATCTGATCCATGGCCCAAATAACATACTTTTCAAAAAAGTATGTTAAAAATATCATTCTAGGTTATTTTTTCTTCCATTAGATGTTTTATGTACTTATTAATAAAAATTAGTACATCTTTTACAAATCTTGGATTTCCTCTGATGTGTCCTTGACTAACCCATCTCACAAATAAAAGGACTTTCTTTTGTGGAAGAATTATGAGTTTATTATAAAATAACTACTATAGATTTTAATTTGCTCAATTTGGTAAATATCTGCCACTTTTTAGATGGACATGTATGGCATATTATATTCCAGGAAAACCTATATTGAGTGAAAACTGAAAAAAATACATGTGTATGTGTGTATTTGAGTATGTCTCTCTCTCTCTCTCTCTCTCTCTCACACACACACACACACACACACATACAGAAATCTATGGGTGTTTAGGTTAAAAGGAAAAACATTAAAATTGAAAGGTGAAGACCATTGCTTTGTTTTTCACTTGATTAGTAATTGGTGACCATGGGATACTCTTCTCCTCACCAAAGCAAACCCTAATTTCAGTTCCAGTTAGACATGTCAGAAAAGATTGTATAAAGCCAGAAATGATGCTGAAAAGGGCAACCAATGTGATCAAGGGCCTGGAGCAAGTCTCTTATGATTAAGCATTACTATGTTTTCCCTCTTTGTGTTCAGATCTCCAAGCTGTTCTTTTTGCATTCTTTCAGAGGTAGAGTAAGAACATTTATATCACACTTCAAAGCAATGTAGAGGTCTTCATCTTTGATCATACATAGCTTAAACTGACAGTGTTACAAGTGCCCTCAACAATCTTACCGGCTTCTTTTGTTTCAAGAATAAATACCTCACCTCGCATCTAGCATTCTCCTACATGTTTCAGAGGCCACCTAATTAATAACCTATGATAGACAGACAGACAGACAGAAAAACCACTTTGGTAGATTCCTATCAGACATGCTCTTATATTCCTATACAGCATGAAATAGTGAGTTCTCAGCCTACAATTTTGGGTTTCTTTTTACATATTGCCTACTTGCAAATAGTTGCATGTTCCAGGAGAAATGCTAGAGGCTTAGAAAAACATATTAGAGATTTTTGATGGCTTTGCTAAAAAATGTCCCAAATTCAGTGTAGAATGTCAATACATCTGATTTAACAGACTTTCCGTCTGAATTCCTGCCCTGTACTTTCCCTTCCTTAATTAACTATACATTTCACTTAGGGGTGCTTCCAGATGATGATCTGATTACCTAAGTGAGTAAAGATGTATCAGACGATCAACGTTCAGGAATTGGTCAGTAACTGAGATTAGAGAAAAACCTTATTTTTTTTTAGCAACATGCATTAACTATGGCTTTTCTTAGTTTGCAAAAAAGAAAAAGAAAACAACCTTTGAACTGGAGCCATGATCTAGCACGACTGCATATGTCCAGCAACTGTGTCAGCTGAACAGAGTGGTACTGCAGGTTACTTTGCTGTGCAAGTGGATCTGAGCCCTCATCTAAAAGTACACTTCAATTAACCCTCTTTTTACCTTGGCTCCCACTCATAGCCAGATTTCTTTGTGAGCAAGTTATATCCTCTTCCTTTTTCTTTTTTTCTGTTAACAGAGGAAACCAGGATTCTACTCCCCATATCTGGAGGTGTAAACAAGATTAAGGGAATGGTACACTATTTCAAGTGAAAGTCATACACTCACACACTTTGCCATGTATCCGTGTTTGTATGTGTGAGTACATTAACTGTGTGAATAATCTCCAGATTAGCAAGTATCTACGTGTGTGTGTGTGTGTGTGTGTACCTACCTACCTCTGGGTGTGCCAACCCCTCATCCCTTCTCAGACTGAAAATTCCAGGGCATATGGGAAATTAGGGAAAGAAATAATAAAGGCCTCTAATGCACAAAGAGCTAACAAAGGAAGAATTTGGGCAATCCTCCCCATATTATAAATACATAATACAGAAGTTTGCATTGAGTGTAAAATAATAAGAATGAGGCGATATATAAGATTGCATCTAATCTATTATTTTCTTCATTTATTTTTTAAATTTTTTGATATTTGTTCGTTTACTCTGAAGCATTCCCTTAAGGGGGGAGATGGGCAGTGATAAAAATTTGAAAAATAAATAAATAAATGTGTGTAGTTGGGGTGGGTGGGGGGGTGGGGGCTAGAAAATAACTACTTCCTTATTGTTCATTCAAATGAAAACCCAAATGAAAGAAATTTTTTTTGTCTTCTTATTACTGTATTTTCAGAATCTCTTCAAGGTAATTGAGCAGTTTAATAGATAGCAGCTGTTACAAGCACATTCCAGCACAGTTCAGCAAAGTAAAACAAGTGTGCTATTTCTAACAGTGTATTTTGTGGATGATGTTTCAAGTAACTTAACTGAAACCCATAACGTAATCATAATTTAATCCTTGGCTAGTGTATACTGAATAACAACACGTTATTGGGAACATTAAAGGGCTCTAACTCAGTGGCACTTTCAGCTGATCATTGACCTTTCCCTGTCTTGGTTGTAGTATGAAGTCATACATGGAGGTGACCTGGAAATAGTGCCAGTTACACTGCACATCAAGATTTGTCTGAAATCAACTTATACACCCATTTTAAAAAATTACTTAAATTAGTAACTAACTTTGTTTTGTGCAGAGAATCTAAAATTCTCCAGAATGAGTCTTGGGTGACTGTAGTGTGTTGTGCTGTCGAAATAAGTCCTTGTTCATATTTCAAGCTTTTGATCCACATCACTTGTTTTGACTATTCACTTCTGGAATGGGACTCCCTATTGGTGGCATGCCACATAGTTTGGACAATTTAGACTAAACAATAATATGTGCTTAAGACTATTTGAGAGGATAATTTGTGGCTACTATAGTATATTGTGTTATGGATGGTAGCTTGTTAAGCAGGTCCAAAGCCACATAATGTCCACAAATATTCTAAATAATAAAGAAACAAGTTACCTAGCTTCTTTGAGAACTAGAGAAATCTAGGAGAAGCTGTAGATTTCTCTCAGATTAAAACCTTATGTAGTATCTATGGAAGAAGGTTCTTAGTGGGCCAGATTTAAAGGGCATGGCCACAAGAAGATACAGAGATAGGGTACCTGAATAATCTGAAGATTTCTGTAAGGATCTGTGAGAGACAAAGTTCTGAGGAAAGGCTTGGCATATCATGGGGCACAGGGTTATAACAACCCTAAGAAAGCTCCTGAGTCTATATACAGTACATTTTACAGGAAAAAAAATCACAATTTGATTCTTCTGCATCAGGATAGCATTAGGGCCTGACAGACCTATGGAGCAAGTGAAGGTTGAAAGTAGTGTGAAACTGATTCTGAATGATACATATTCGATTATTTGCTGCAAGGATCTAGTTAGTGGCAGAAATCAGAAGTAAAGCCAATAGTAAAACTAAATGGGATCAGCTGTGTTCTGGTCATATTTCATTTTTCAGCATTGTCCTCTATGTTTACAAACTGTTGAGTCTAACCACATTTAGTCAAGATCTAAGTTCCTTCGAAGTATTTTCACTGAACTGAACAAGATTCACTTCTAGTAGATACCCCAGAATTAGCATCTAAATATATGCAGTCAAAATATATAAATACATTACTATTTTCAACTTTTCTTCTAATTATTGGTTCCTGATATTTCAGTCTGAGTATGAGAAGCTTAAAACTTTTTTTTTTGCTTCAGGTTCAAGATCAAGGGAAATCAAACAGCTTTTTATCATTCTGCTATAAACAATTCTTGACAGTTTGCAAAGTTTAGTACAAAAGGCTGAAACAGCCTTTGTAGCTGAAAAACTGCCATGAACAAATTTGATTTATTTTTAACTTTTTTCAAGAAGTATGTCCTGTTTTTATATTATTTACTGACGTTTTTATGTTACTATAGTTATTAAAATAGCCCAAAATGTAAAGGGAAGTATAGCACTGCTAAAGTAAAAATCATCTTTCTCTAGTTAAATTTCTAAGAAACATTTGTTTTTGAATAGCAACTAAAAGAAGATTACTTAGTTAAAACAGCAAGAATGCCCAATCCTTCATGTGAATATTGTTGAAAAATGTTTAGGAAAGAAAAGGGGTAAACTTCTTGAGTGCTAGAAAAGATAAATTGGTCAGGAAGAAAACTCTGAGCCCGGCCACTAGGATATAAGCTTTCGTTATTGAGGCAATGCTACTGTGAAAGGGGTATACACTCTGTGGAACAACACCAGTCAATCAATCAGTAAGTTTATTGTGATGACCACAGATTATAACAACACAATGTTCAACTCTGCAAATGGGTTCTTCAGGGTTTTGAAGAACACAGTGAGAAAATCAGGATGTACATTGACAATAAAACTCATGCCTGCATAGTATCATTGTACTTAAAAATGATAATGGTGGTTACCTAAGAGAGTTCAATCCCGTTTGTAAGTATCTCCCTTGGGCCTGTTGGTTTGTGTAATGTAAAGGGACTTGAAAATGCAGTGCTAATGTGAACATTGCAAATTTGCTAGGCTTTAGTCCATGTATTCATTATTTTGTTTATTTCTTCATTAGATTTATATGCCATTGTTCCTCACAAGACACTGTTTTTTTTCCACAACAGCAATTCCATGAGTCTGTTGGGGTGAAAAGCAAATTGGTTCAAAATCACCCTGTGAGCTTCTGTGCCCAAGGGTGGATTTGAATCTGTCCTACTCCTAACTCTGTAACTACACACCCTAATGTATCTGATACACATTAGTCATTGTAGGGCATTCACCTTTAGCTGACATATACCACAGCCTTCCTCAACACAGTGCTGTTTACATTTTAGATTACAGATTTACTATCCCTTACCAATCCATACAGATAATATACCACATTTACTAAAATGAAGATATTTTTCCCCCAAAATAATTGACCTTTAAAATAATTGACCTTAAAATGGGAAGGTCTTCTTAGACTCATTAAGTAATGGATACAGTGATAGATACAGATGAGCTTGTTCTGTTTAATCTTCTTTTGGGGATGTGAAAAATTTTCCTTTCCTTTGGGATAAATAGGATAGTGTCCGCACCAACTGCTTTCTTAAATAGCAGCTATATTTGTCAAAGGAGTCAGTTCCTACAAGTAGTTGAAAATCATTGGATTCTGTGATCCTTTAGTGTTGAGAAGTTCTGTTACTAAGCAGTAAAAAACTACAGTAAAATAACAACAATAACAACAGTACAGGTAGTCTTCGCTTAATGATCATTCGTTCAGCAACTGCTCAAAGTTATGATGGCACTGAACAAATGGTAGTTATGACTGGTCTTCAAAGTTATGGCGGTTGCAGCGCCCCTGCAGTCATGTGATCAAAATTTGGGCACATGGCAGCCTGCCCACATTTACAACTGCAGCATGCACTTCAACTCCCCCTACCCGCCTATCTCCTCCCACCCCCAGGGCCAGCAGCTGCCTCAGCCAGCCTTGTCAGCAGCAGGAGGAGGAAGATGGTGAAGGTCAGCTGGGGGCAGCAGGGATAGGCAGAGGTAGCAGAGTGCAAGGCAGACAAAAGGGCCAGAGATGGGAGGGAGATAGCCGGGTGGGGGAGTTGAAGCAGAGGCGGGCATGAAAGGAGAAGCATGAGGTCCTCACCTAATGATGGTGCGGTCCTCACCTAACAACCACAACCAGGACTACTGGAACAGCTGTCACTAAATGGTGCAATCACGTGATGTTTTGCCTAATGACCACTTAGCAATGGAAATTCCAGTCCCAATTAGGGTTGTTAAGCAAGGAGTACCTGTAATTCAACACTGGAAAATTAGGCAGTTTATATACATATATGTACCCAAACAAGTTTTATTTGAAAAAAATGCTGTGATTTAAGAAAGCAGATTAAATGTTCTCCATGTTGTTGCTGCTGCTAACGTTTATCTACAGCTGACTATTTATTGGATTGCTCTCCTGATACCATTCCTACCCTATCTGAGGTTTTGTCCATTACCCAGTAACAGCAGATGCATTATGAACAACCAATTCATGTGAAATTAGTAGCCATTCAAAACAATAATATTGTATATCCTTGTCAGGTGTTCAAAAAATATCATTTCAGGGAACATGCATTTTCTGAATGCATAAATCATTGCAAATCTAAAAACTGGATATCATTAATTTTTCCTCTGTAGACCTCCCTTTCAAAATAGAGTGATTGAGTGTGGAGGAGCTGGGGAAAGAGTGTGGCTCTTCATTGGCTTCAGAAATCTAATTTTTGAAGCGAGATAATGATAATTACTGGATTTCTTTTTTATATAATATTTTTATTAAAAGTTTTAACTACAATAATAAAAGATAATACAAACTAAAAAGAAAAATAAAAATAGAATAAAAGGTGCAAGAAAGAAAAAAAGAAAGGAAAAAGAGAAAGAAAAACTAAGAAAGCAACTTTCCACCCTCATCACAACAAGTATAAACAATTTCACTACCTCTTCATCTTCTCTTAGTTAACAGTTAACAGATATAAAACTCGTCATCCCATAATTCAACTCTTAACTATAGGCAAATCCAATAAACAACATCTTTTCCAATCCAGGTGTCAGGAAAAGTCCAAACAGAGCCCTGAAATAATCACATTAGTTAATAAATATAAAACCCATCATCCCATATCTCAACTCTTAACTGTAAGCAAATCCAGTACACAACGTGTTTTCCAGTCCAGATGTTAACAAGTCCAGAAAGAGCCCCCCAAAGTAACAACATATCCCATTTTAACCCTGATCAAATAAACCAACTTTATGTGCCTTCTTTTTACATAAAACTATCTTACTCTTTAATCCATTCAGATGATGATTATCCAGGTCTCAAACTTCTTCAAAACTTTAACAAGCCTTTTCTGTAAGTCCAGCAGGAAGATTGATGTCAGCCCTCCCAGGTAAACCAGACAGGAAACATGATGAGATGAGCTAATTCTACTTTATTATAAGGCTACATTAACAGAATCTTGCAAGTCTGAAAGTACAAATTTCCATTAACAATACTGAATGTCTGTAGAAGTTACCATATAATAGCATATAGTTCTTAAAGCCCAAAAGTCTGATTTTGCCAGGACATAACACATTCAGCAAAGGAAAACAATGAAATTGTTTATGATTAGGTATTGTCTAGTATCAATGCAGGGAGAATTTTCAGTTTCTCTCTTTTGGTTGTCCAAAGACCATCCAGGAAGATATGGAGTTCTAATAGAAGGGAATATACAGTATGTAGCTCAGGGTTGAACTGTGAAGTCCTTGGTGCTCTCTGAGCTTGGTTGTTTGCTTGCAGATGTTTCATTACTCAACTAGGCAACATACCATCGCACTGATGATGCTATGTAGTCGGGTAATGAAACACCTGCAAGCAAACAACCAAGCTCAGAGAGCACCAAGGACTCCAAGATATGGAATGTTTCTCCCAGCATAATCCAGCCATGCATGATTGACTGGCTGGTTTCCTGTGCCAGCATTTGTAGCCCATCTCTTCAATATGGACAAATAACTGGTTGGCAACCATGTTTTTGTGTATGATCCCAATCATTCATCTCCTTTGACAGATCAAGGTAAGACAGGGCAATATCATTCCTCCTCTGACTAATAAATTTGGAAGGGGTCAATTCGGCCATCAAGTCCAACTCCCTAACCAATGCAGGAATCCAAATTAAAGCATCTCCATCAGAAGGCTTTCTAGCCTCTACTTGATCATAACCAGTAAAGGAAAACCCACAATGTCTCTGGTTAATTGTTTCTCCTAGCTCTCTGCTCTTACTGTTATGAAGTTTCTTCTAACCATCAGTCAGGACGGTTAGTCCCTCCACTATTGGGGGAATTGCTTTGCAGTTCCTGCTTCTTTGTTACTTAGCACTGAAATGCTCATTCTGCTGATGGTTCCTAGTGTTGCCAGTCAAAAGCCATGGCAATACAGCTGTTCCAGATTTCCCCCCTTAACAGATTTTCTCTGGTATCAAACAAACAAACAAACAAAAAGACAGAAGCAATGATGGGAAAACATGCAAGGGTCCTAGAAAGAAGAAAACATCAACTGGATGTGCACCTGTATAATAGCATTCTATGAATGAGGTGGCAAAATTCTATGAATAAAAGCAAAATAAGCTTCCATTGTGAGTACATCAGAAGTCCTCATTATTTCAAGCTAGCTCATATGTAGGTGTTTTAATCCGTATCAGTGTAGTACTGTATTTTGTATAATAAATGTCTGCTGTTCTCTCAGCTTTACTGGAAGTGAACCTTCTCTGTTACAGTGCCTGCCCTCTGGAATGAGGTTCCCCCAGAGATCCAGATGGCCCTGACTCTGCTATTGTTTAGAAGAGCTATGAAGACCTGGGTCTTCACCCAGGCTTGGGAGAGGGAGAGGGAGACCCCTTGCCTCATCGTGCTTGCCATCTTTTATCTTTATTTTTTATGTTTTATTGATTTGATTGTAATTTCTTTGATTGTTGTGAGCACCCAGAGTGTTGAGAATTGGGTGACATACAAGTTTAATTTATCATCATCATCATCATCATCATCATCATCATCCATACATGCCAAGAAGAGATGCTTATATTTAAATCTTTGAGGGCTTTACTTACAGCTCCGTAAATGGACTAGAATACTAATTTGTTCCCTAAAGGATAACCAGCAATTTAATATAATGAATATGTGAATAAGGAAAACTTGTGATATCCTGCAGATATATCTATTTAAGTAAGATTCTTCTGTTAGAATCCACTTCTAATTCAGCATTAAACTAATTATGAATTTTTATTATGTTTTTCTGGATTTGTTTTTGTTTTTATTGTTGTTGTAAGCCACCCAGAGTTGTGTTTCTAAGATGGGCAGCCATATAAATCTTATAAATAAACAAACAAACAAATAAATAAATAAATGAATAACCATCTTAACTGAACACACAAAACTATGAACCTTAAAAATGATTACAGCATTTACAGTATATGCTTTATAAACAGGCTTGTAAATTGCTTATCACACATTAAGTCATTTTATCCACAGTATCTTTTATAACTTAGAGTACAGTAGATCCAAATACTATGTATGAATTATTTTTGTCACAAATCTGATTGAACAAGACTGAGGCCTCAAACCCATCAACCTCATGGGGCTTTTAACTAGGTTTTCCTCAAGACTGTTCCCTGTTCCCTGTAAAACTGCCTAAAACTGAGAGGTTATTTAACAATAAGAAATGGGTTGTTGTTTTGCAATCCTATAGAACAAGAAATAAGATACTACATTTCAGATTGTGGATTTTACGGGTTTTGCACATGTAAATATAGTGGGCTGCAGTACAAAGATATGTGAAGCAGTAAGTAGGACGAATAATTATGAAAGTTTGCAATAGCTTATTTATATCTTGATTACTCTTCTGCCAGTTTCTTCAGATTCTTTCTTTCTTGATTCATAAACTGGTCCTGAAAATTGCTGTGAGTATTTCTGTTATATTCATTATTTGTTCATCTGTACCAACTTGCAATCAGTCCAAAACCAGTATTTGTGGAAGAGAAAACTGGGTTCAGGAAAGAAATAAAAATGGCACGTGTTTTACACTGCACAAATAGGCAAAATGGTTAAAGGAAATATACCTACAGACCCTTGACAGTCTTACTCTCTGAGCTTGCAATAATAGTCCTAATTTATCCCACCAGATGAATATAGCCTAGATCCACCAGCCAGTTTGGGTTAGTTGGTCTTTATTTATTTGCAATGCTGATAACCCACCCCAATACCAAAGGATTCTGGGTAGCATGCATCAATATAATAAAATAAAAATGGACAGTCATAAAACCCAAAAATTAAATACCCAAAACAAACTTAAAATCATTAGGGGCCAAAGCCTTGAAACAATACCGCTTTGGCTTGCATGTGAAATATTTAAAAAGTAACATCTGCAGATAATGGGGGAGAGTTCCATAAAGTAAGGGCTGTCACAGGGAACCCCTGTCATCTCATTCATACTCTCCCTCTTGATTACCGGATTCTATCCTAGCAGATTCTGTCTTGGCAAGGTGTTGCCTGGTATATCCCAGTGCTGCACTATGATGACTGGCACTTCAATTTTATTGCAACTGCATACAAGGCAGCCCCATGCAGAATGCATTGCAATAGTCTAATTGGGTGGTGATCACAGTGTCCATTACTGCTATCAGAGCATCATGAACAGAATTCCAACTGAAAAGCATTCAAATAACCAATTTCCATTAGGATCCTCTATAGTTTATTCCCCAGACCTTCTCAACATCCTTACCTGAAAAAGGCTAGGGTGGAGACTGGGCAAAAGTTGTTAAACAGGGCTCATTCCAAGGATGGCTTCTTCCGATGAGGGTGCATTGCTGCTTTCTTTCTTCCTTCACTCCCTTTCCCTGAAGGAAATGTTGATTATCTCCCAATGACAGCCTTTCACACTCTGCCTAGCCACCTGAAGAAGCCAGGAGGGACATGGGGCTAGTCCATAGGTGGCTGAGTTCAGATTAAGACAATACTTCCTGCTTCCTTTGGTTCCATGAGCTCAGAAGAATCCCAGATTGCACCACAAAATGCCACCTTACATATCAGCATGGGCTGTGCCCAACTGGCATCCAGAGCAGAAACAAGCAACTTTATCATTTGCATTCATACCTAGTTCCCTTTATTCCTTCATAAGACTTACATGGAAAGTCATCCTAACATACATGTTGCTATGCATTGTCTGCTAAAGGGCATCCCATCCACTAAGCAGTATAACTCAAAGTTATCAGAAGCAGTGATAGCCACATGAGTTTTTGGTCTGTATGCTTTGAGGAATGAGGAACTATCACTTATTGAGTATATGGCACAGTGATCAAATATACAGATAAAATAAATAGATATTTGCTCTCAAACAGTTCCTTTAATAGATCAACCTAATGCTTTTTAACTTCTATGCTAAGCCCCATTAGCTCAACAGCACACAAGATGATAGCCTAAGTGCTGTATCTCAAACATTAGGCGTTAAATGCCTTTGAACATCTCTCATGCTATTTAGAGCAATTTCTAATCATGTGGAAAAAAAAGACATTTGTAATGCAAATGAGCACTGTGCTCAGCTGAGTTTTACAAATACATCACACAGTAACTTGGAGTAGGCATCCTCTTTGGGATACATACCTAGCCCACAACCTTGCACTCATTCTAATCTTCCTCAACATGGTACCCTTCAGATACATAGTATTACAACTGCCACTGTCCCTAGACAGCACAGCCAGTGACTGTATTGCCTGTTGTTGTTATGGGCTTCAGCCGAACACATCTGAAGGGCACCAAGTTGGGAAACTATACACATCTAAGTAGGTACGTTTCATTTTGGACCAAAAGGTATTTAAGACAGCTTTACAGGATAGTGAAGCAGTGGAAAACCTCCAGCCCAGACACTGGTGCTCCCATATGTATCCCAGGACTTTAAGCTACAGTAGAAACTCAAAAGAAGGTGGCAGTGGCAAACCACTTCCATACTACAGCTTCAAAACCCACATAGTTACCAGGAGCTGAGGTTGAGGGAGCTTCACTTTTTTATGGATTTGTCATGCTATATTTTCTTCCGGAGAACAATCCAGAGATTGCTACCTTAATTAAAATTACTATTTATTTTGAGAAAAAGAGCATGTCAGTTAGGATACTGTATTGTGGTAGGGTTACAATTAAGATGTAGTACAAACCACAGACCAGGAGGCTGAATGTTTTTCCTCTGGTATTTACAAGAGATAGGTGTATTATAAAAACTATATACTCCTAATGTGTTAAGCCAATTACAGACAATTTATCTACTTAATGCTATCAGTGACAGGTGACAGTATTTAACACGGTTACAAATTTTCTTTTTGCCCTGTGTTCTTAACTGCCAACCCTTCCTAGCAATAAAGGCAATATAGATAGTCCTCAAGTTAGAATGGCAATTGGGACAGGCTTGCCATAGCTAAACAATGCGGCCATAAAGTACGATGTCACGTGCCCCCATAAGGCTGGATAGGGAGAGACTTACCTGAGCAACTTGCGACCTTCCCTGCCAGCTTCCCCACTGACTTGGCTTGTGGGTTGCCAAGCACCCAAATTTTGTTCACATGACTGCATGGGTGCTACAACAGACGGAACTTCAAGGACCAGTTTTAGGTCCTTTCGTTCAGCACCGTCATAACTTCGAAAAGTCACTGAAGAAATGGTCGTTACTTGAGGACTACCTCTAGTAGCACCATTCTTTCTCTAGGCCTCTCCTCTAAGGACTGGAATTCTGTTCCTTTTACCCAGGGCTTAATGTTCTTTTAATGTAACTTAGCCCTATCATTTCCTCCACCCTCCATCCCCATACTTCTTTAGGTCCTGCTGTAGGTTGAAGCAGCCCGGTAATTGCTTCCTTTTACTGAATTGCTTCTCAGGCTATTGGTTTATAGGAGGGAGGGAAAACAATTACTTGTTGCTGGCTTGCTCTAACTGGTCTGCGTCTTTGGAAGGCTGTTAGGCTCTGCTGCTCCTCTGCCAGCTCAGCTGTACTAGCTTCAGGGTCGTGTTGTGCACTCCACCAAACTGTGGATGTTCCGTTTCTCCTCCTTCATGCCCAACTGGCTCCTCCTTCAGCTCTCCGAGTCAGCTTCCTTTCTCTCTTCCACCGACACCCATACCCTATGCCTTCAGCATTTCTCTCTTTATCTCCCTGCCGTACAGATGTGGTTCTTCACCCTTTCTTGTTAGAGCTTTCCTTCCACATGTGTGAAATGCATGAATAAGAACCAGTATCTCAACAGAAAAGCAGCAAGCCAAAGAAGGTTGAAGATTACAGTACTGTATGTACAAGCACAATGCACATACACATTTCTCCCTTTCAAAAGCCCTCCTTATTAAAGCTGGATGTGTTCTTTTTCTTTTTAGAGTCATTACAGTTTTGTTATACACCGTTGCTGGGAACAAGGGATCAGGTTCCAGTGATTTGAAAAAATTTACATTTCTTAAAGTAGCTTTCCTTAAGCAGGCACTCCCCAGTTCAACTGAGACTTCCATTCTGCATTACCTTGGTTAGCATGGCATAATTAACTGTATGACAGTGAACTGAATGCACTCTCTTGTATGCTTTTCTGCCATCCCGTTTCTATCTTTTTAATTTAAATTGGTTGTTTTTTAATGGTTTTTTATGTATTAGGATTGTTTTTACTATGTCTGCTGCCCAGAGTGAGGTAGGCGGCTATGCAGATGTGATTAATAAAATTCTGGGATTGGCAATCCCAACACATCTGGACAGGTTGGAGAAATCTATCTTAAAAGTTCAGGCAATGAATTAATCCCATTTAGACAGCCCATTAAAACACAGTATAATCCAAACTAAATAATTACCTTAACATTTCAACTCTGTTTCCTAACTGTATCCTAAACAGATTGAAAAATATATCTCTATTCAGATTTGAGTCCTCACCTGACATATATGGATTTACTTTTTATTTTCTCAGAAAATAGGATTAATAGTAGCAAAATACACAATTGTATTCCATATGTTTAAAATTACTAGGATGCTATAATTATACTGCTGTATGTTTGGGCCTGAAATATGGTGCTCTGATATTCTTATGTAAGGTAATAATATCTGCAACATGTATTCATTTTCATCCATTACATGCACTTATATACCAGCCCTCTTCCAAGATTGCAGGTAATTTATAAACATAAAGAAATCTTTTCAACTTTGCAGGGCTTTTATTGTATCTAACTAGATTATGAAAATATCAATTGTCCATTAATAAAAAATATAACATCAATTAAAAGCTGCATAATTTTTGTGGAAAGATAGCACTGTAAGCGAAGTTAAAAACCAAACTTCTATTTTTGTTTTTTCTATCCTGTATCTCATCAAAGACTTTCAAGAAAGCTTACAAGATTCTGAAAGAATACAATAATTGGGGGGGGGGGGGGGTTCTAATACTGTTTGCCAAGAAAAGTGTGTGTGTGTGTGTGTGTGTATCACACACACCCAACATATTTTTATGCCAATGAGTATTATGCCAATGGGTATTTATGCCAATGAGTATTTTTAATTGGGTTTATGGCCCTAAATCAGGCCTACTCAAGTACAGCAGAATTAGGGCATCTGCTCAACATTTAAACATGTTTTACACTTGTTTAAATGTGTAGGAGAGAAAAAGAGACAAGATTCTCTGCCTTACTTCCTGAAACACTGTAATACGGAATGAAAGGTTATAAAGGTTATAAACTGATGGAAAATTGTCACTGGGGACATTTTTAGATGCATACCTCTTCCTTGGGTTCTGATGGTTTTCTGTGTGGAACATTAGTGGACTGAGAAATGATAGCAGTTAAAATAATACCTCAGCAAAGGATCATTACCTTGTCGTGGTGCTGGAGCTTGAGCACCTCAATGATGCCATGAGCTAAACTGTGAAGGGCCACCCAAGACGGGAAGGTCATGACGGAGAGGTCAGACTAAATGCGATCCCTGGGGAAGGTAATGGCAACCCACCCCAGTATTCTTGCCGTGAAAACTCAATGGATCAGAACAACCAGAGATATGTCGGTATACCCTCGGAAGATGAGACCCCCAGGTCGGAAGATGGTCAAAATGCTACTGGGGAGGAACAGAGGATGAGCTCAACTAGCCCCAGACGTGATAACGCAGCTAGCTCAAAGCCGAAAGGACGGCTAGCGGCCGACGGTGCTGGTGGTGAATGACGAATCCGATGTTCTAAGGATCAACACACCATTGGAACCTGGAATGTAAGATCTATGAGCCAGGGCAAATTGGATGTGGTTATTGGTGAGATAAGGGACGCGGTGGCGCTGCGGGTTAAACCGCTGAGCTGTCGATCGGAAGGTCGGCGGTTCGAAACCGCGCGGCGGGGTGAGCTCCCGTTGCTCGTCCCAGCTTCTGCACACCAAGCAGTTCGAAAACATGCAAATGTGAGTAGATTAATTGGTACCGCTTCGGCGGGAAGGTAACGGCGTTCCGTGAGTCATGCTGGCCACATGACCCGGAAGTGTCCTATGGACAACGCCAGCTCCAAGGCTTTGAAACGGAGATGAGCACCGCCCCCTAGAGTCGGACACGACTGGACTTTACGTCAAGGGAAACCTTTACCCTTTATTGGTGAGATGTCAAGATTAAAGATAGACATTTTGGGTGTCAGTGAACTGAAATGGACTGGAATGGGCCACTTCACATCAAATGACCACCGGATCTACTACTGTGGACAAGAGGACCACAGAAGAAATGGAGTAGCCTTCATAATTAATAGTAAAGTGGCTAAAGCAGTGCTTAGATACAATCCAGAAAATGATAGAATGATCTCAATTCGAATTCAGGGCAAGCCATCTAACATCACAGTGATCCAAATATACACCCCAACCACAGATGCTGAAGAAGCTGAAGTAGAGCAGTTCTATGAGGATCTGCAGCACCTACTGGACAACACGCCTAAAAGAGATGTTATTTTCATCACGGGAGACTGGAATGCTAAGGTGGGCAGTCAGATGACACCTGGAATTACAGGTAAGCATGGCCTGGGAGAACAAAACGAAGCAGGACATAGGCTGATAGAATTTTGCCAAGACAACTCACTCTGCATAACAAACACTCTCTTCCAACAACCTAAGAGACGGCTTTATACATGGACTTCACCAGATGGACAACACCGAAATCAGATTGACTACATCCTTTGCAGCCAAAGGTGGCGGACATCTATACAGTCGGTAAAAACAAGACCTGGAGCTGACTGTAGTTCAGATCATGAACTTCTTATTGCACAATTTAGGATCAGACTAAAGAGATTAGGGAAGACCCACAGATCAGCTAGATATGAGCTCACTAATATCCCTCAGGAATATGCAGTGGAGGTAAAGAATAGATTTAAGGGCCTGGACTTAGTAGATAGGGTCCCGGAAGAACTATGGACAGAAGTTCGCAACACTGTTCAAGAGGCGGCAACAAAATACATCCCAAAGAAAGAGAAAACCAAGAAGGCAAAATGGCTGTCTGCTGAGACACTAAAAGTAGCCCAAGAAAGAAGGAAAGCAAAAGGCAACAGTGATAGGGGGAGATATGCCCAATTAAATGCAAAATTCCAGAGGTTAGCCAGAAGAGATAAGGAAGTATTTTTAAACAAGCAATGTGTGGAAGTGGAAGAAGACAATAGAATAGGAAGGACAAGAGACCTCTTTCAGAAAATTAGAACCATCGGAGGTAAATTCCAGGCCAAAATGGGTATGATCAAAAACAAAGATGGCAAGGACCTAACAGAAGAAGAAGAGATCAAGAAAAGTTGGCAAGAATATACAGAAGACCTGTATAGGAAGGATAACAATATTGGGGATAGCTTTGACGTTGTGGTCAGTGAGCTAGAACTACATCTATTTCTGTTTTCTTGACTATTCTAAAGCCTTTGACTGTGTGGACCATAACAAATTGTGGCAAGTTCTTAGTGGTATGGGGATACCAAGTCATCTTGTCTGCCTCCTGAAGAATCTGTATAACGACCAAGTAGCAACAGTAAGAACAGACCACGGAACAACGGACTGGTTTAAGATTGGGAAAGGAGTACGGCAGGGCTGTATACTCTCACCCTACCTATTCAACTTGTATGCAGAACACATCATGCGACAAGCTGGCCTTGAGGAATCCAAGGCTGGAGTTAAAATTGCTGGAAGAAACATTAACAGTCTCAGATATGCAGATGATACCACTTTGATGGCTGAAAGCGAAGAGGAACTGAGGAGCCTTATGATGAAGGTGAAAGAACAAAGTGCAAAAGCTGGCTTGCAGCTAAACCTCAAAAAAAACAAGATTATGGCAACCGGCTTGACTGATAACTGGCAAATAGAGGGAGAAAATGTAGAAGCAGTCAAAGACTTTGTATTTCTAGGTGCAAAGATTACTGCAGATGCTGACTGCAGTCAGGAAATCAGAAGACACTTAATGTTTGGGAGAAGAGCAATGACAAATCTCGATAAAATAGTTAAGAGCAGAGACATCACACTGACAACAAAGGTCCACATAGTTAAAGCAACGGTGTTCCCCATAGTAACATATGGCTGCGAGAGCTGGACCACAAGGAAGGCTGAGAGAAGGAAGATCGATGCTTTTGAACTGTGGTGTTGGAGGAAAATTCTGAGAGTGCCTTGGACTGCAAGAAGATCAAACCAGTCCATCCTCCAGGAAATAAAGCCAGACTGCTCACTTGAGGGAATGATATTAAAGGCAAAACTGAAATACTTTGGCCACATCATGAGAAGACAGGAGACCCTGGAGAAGATGCTGATGCTAGGGAGAGTGGAGGGCAAAAGGAAGAGGGGCCGACCAAGGGCAAGGTGGATGGATGATATTCTAGAGATGACGGACTCGTCCCTGGGGGAGCTGGGGGTGTTGACGATTGACAGGAAGCTCTGGTGTGGGCTGGTCCATGAAGTCACGAAGAGTCGGAAGCGACTAAATGAATCAACAACACAAAATAATACAGATGCTTTCCAGTTTTTTAAAATCTTTGTGAAGTGGCTTGAGTTTTTTTTTAATCAAGTACTGTGTTTGGGTGGGAAACAGCAATCCTGCTATTTCAGTTCTAAGAGACATGGGGAGATAGGCAGTGAAAGTGGGTTAGGCTAATAGGAAGGGAGAAGAGAGGTTTTGATACACTTCTCCTTTCTGATTTACAGTCTAAATGAGGGGTTGCTGATGGCTACAAAATGCTGCTATTCGGTACTAGTCAGTAACTGGGAAAAGATTTTGATTCAAAGTTTTATCCTAGAAGAAAAAAGTGACTTCCATTCCTCATTTCCTAGCTACAGTATGTAGCTTCAAAGGTACCTGAGGACGTTTCTTCTTTGATGGAATCCATGACAGAAGTTAAACTCACAACAAAAATTTGACCACAAAGTTCAAGAATATTATTTAAGTGAATATAACTGGGATATATCAAACATGGACTGAAGAACTGGAAGCTTTGATAATGCCCCAACAATGGTTACAAGTCCTTAAAAACATTAAAATGGTATTGATGGATTTGAGATTAAAACTGATTCTTCAAAAAGTTGTATTTCAAGTTTATTGGACCTCCCCAAAGAATATATTCAAAAGGATGTACATCAGATTTTCTTTGTTGGACAAGTAAAAAAATTGAGGGTTCCTTGACCCATATAATTTGATCTTGTGAACCACTGGCAGTCTTTTGGAATAGCATATCGATGTACATAAAGTGATTTGTCGGGATGTTAAAGATGTTAACATGATGCTGGATTATATGCTGAAACTCTGGAATCTGACTGTCTTTGAGGAATTATGGTTGCACTGGGTATGGGAGGTGGCAAAATAATTATATTGAGAAATTGGAAAAGTGTTATTATTCCAGATGTTAAGCACTGGCTTCTGGAAATGTGTAATTTATCTATCTGGAAAATGCAATATTTTCAACTCATCAAAGAATGAAGCAATACATTTCATGATATTTTACAATAATGCAGTGGCATTTTAGCTGATAATCTTATCTTTCTGTATTTGGTAACAATATAAGTTATCTTTTGTAAACTAATATCATCTATATGTTTACTATATGTTTTAGATGTTTAGTATTGCAGTGTGCTAAGTTTTATTAAGGTCTTTAAAAGTTTTGAGGGGGACTTTTTTCTTATATTTCTTGGCTTGGCTTAGTCTTATTTTGTTGTTTATAATTGTGTTTGTTTTGCATGGCCCTTTTCTATTGGTTATCTTTTGTACTCTGGTAGTCTATTTTTGTAACATTCTTATAATTAAAAATGAAGAATATTTTGAAAACAAAAAAGGAAATTTTTGAAAGAAAATTGTTGTCACTGATGTGTATCCAATAGGATTTAGATCTGCTGAGACTCCTAGCTTTCGCAGGGAAGTGGGAGAACTTACTAAACTGTTCTACTTTTGGAGAATACAGAGTTCAGCAGAGGTTCCTGAGCGATTAGAGGGTATGTGAAAAAGGATGATAACTTAAGTAGTATATCGATCACTTATAAAATACTTGGATGACATACAAAGTATAGGTTCTTTTATATTCTTGGGAATATCTGGAACACTGGACAATGAAATCCTGAAGACAACCCAAGCAGTGGGCTGGATCCAAAACATGGGCTAAATCCAATCAAACATATATTAGGGCCTGTGGTAGGGTCTGGTCCAGAAGAGTGAGAGCGCTGAAGAAGTGTATTTCTTCCTTGATGTTTCAGCGCAATGTTATTAAATATCTACACTTCAGGCAAAGGTAAATAAAATTATTGTAGTTTTCCATCTGCTAAATCTCTTTTTGTATTCTGAAAGCCAGCCCTTGCAAAATACCTTAGCATTGGACAAAGCCTCATGGCCACTGGCTCATTCTCAAAGTACTGTAACTGATAACTAATACACCATACTTGATTTTAGTACTGTCATATTAGATTGACCGGTACTTGGCTGAGAATATTCAACTTTCACTCTGTGGAAAGTCTTCATAGGTGCAAACTATAAAATACTGTATATTTCCAGATGTGTAAATGATTTCTTAATTCTTGATCTCAATCAAGCAAATATTTTTAAAAAGAGCATTAACCTCATGCATGTGATTTACTGTATAATACAACTCATTTAAAATTGGTGCCTTTTGAATTATGATGGAGAAAATTGTTGAGAATACCTTAGGCTGCAAGAACAATAAATAATTCAAAATTAGATGAAGTAAAACCTGACTGCTCACTGTAACAAAGAATATTTAAGCCAAAGCTTAAATATTTTGTACAGATAATGCAAAGTCAACAAAAATTGGAGAAGACTCTTATGCTTAGAAAAATCAAAGACAACCCAAAAAGAGGACAACCAAAGATGAGGTGTCTAGATATTGTCACCGATGACACAAGCATGAGCTTACAAGAATTCAAAGAAGCAAAATGTTTATTGGCTCAAAAAAAGTTGGAAGGAATTGAACAACAACATACTCCACGGAAGAGAAACACTGCAATTGAAAGTGGAGCAATATACTGCAATATCGTTATTCCACCTCCTGGCATTTGTTGTTGCTGTTGTTGTTTTTAAAAAATGAGGTCCAGGAGGGAGAACGGCAAACCTGATTGTGGCAGCAGCACCAAGGGAAGGATATGCTATGGGACTGATAGTCTTCTCACTCAAAAGAAGAAGAGTAAGGCTTTCCCTTACTCAAGCCTTTCCCACTCAAGGGGGAAAACAGGGGACTCTGGCACTGAATGGGTTGATCTTGATTGCAGAAACAATCTGAAGGGCTACTCCCCTTTCCATCAGGGCAATTTCTTCAATTAACTTTACTGTTCTTAGCCTCCAATTCCCTCAATCAATCAATAAAGAACTCAGCGCTGGATTGTTTTTACCATTATCTCTTCCATCTCATCTAGTCACTCTCTGACCATAGTTTTCCAGTGCAAAATATCCACACAACTTGGGAAAGAATGTATTCGTTCAAAGGCAGGTTACTTCCAAGCTCAAATGCTGCACTCAGTTTCACCCCAAAGCCTCATTTGGATGCTCCACTGAACCACATACAGATTCCTGCTGGCTTATCTTCGCATCTGAACTGGTCTGTAGCACTACTTTACCTGGAAAAGTCAGTTATCCACTATGGGCACATGGGAGAACTGACTGCCACCACCACTTCATCCTATGTCTAAAAGTACCTTCGTTTGCTTAATTGCTTATTATTTCGTCCTTCACTGGATAAGGTTAAGGTCAGTCTACAAGGGTTTTTATCTTACTCCTCCTAATACTGAAATTTAAGGTTTTTTCCCCCACGTAATAAAGAAGAGTACGACCTTTTCAAGCTGTCAAAAGGAAGTAAATGTTAACTCCGGCATGGCAGAGCTGGAATAAAACTGGAGGCAACAAAAGCCTGTGAGCCTTTCCCTCACTCCTTCTGCTGCTTGATCTGCATCTGACTAAGCCAGGGGGATTCAGCTGACTCCTCTTCTAATCTTATTTTGCAAATATATGTGAAGAAAATGTTGCTTCAGTTATTCCCAATTACATATTCAACACTGTGCACATATATTAGCAAAATGCAAACATGTACTTTTTCTAGTAAGGCTTATCTTGGTAATTAGATGCCTAATGAGTTTTGAACAGAGTTATATAATGAGCATTCTCATATTATAAAGCAGACATTGCTGTGTACAGCAGAAATGAGATCAAAAACTGGTTAAAACACAAAATGCCACTGTCTGTCACCTGGCCCTTCTGAACTACTCAGTGGTGACCTGTTGTTCATCAATGGTTATGCTGCATTAAATACTGTAATAATTGTGAAGGTCACTCTTTGACAACAACAAATCTAACATGATTTATCCCTCCAGAGACTACATTTTCTGGAGGTTATACAGCAGCAGAGTTAGAAAAGAGGTTGTCAAAAGCCCCTTGCTTTACTTATTACGTTCATTGTTTAAACTAAAATAACTGTTCCCAATACCTCCAATGATTTCATAACATGGTTTTACTCAAGGCAGAAATAAGTGACTTGGAGAGTCTTTCTTTTCAAGAGGATTTGGGAAGATTTGCATGCAGAATGTTAAGAGTAGCCCTATGGAATAAGACCAAGCATCTACCTTGTTTAGCCTTCCTAAACATAGTCAACTCAAGGCGATCTGAACTTTAAGGGTATCTCACAACTTGGGTATCCTGTTTAGGCTTATAAAAGTTGAAATACAACACATTTGAGGGAAACAGGAAGGGGAGGCTGAATAAGTCCATCTTGTTCCTAACCATGACCAGCCAGATGTCTCTTGGAAACTGACAAATAGGGAAAAGTAGCAACATTTATACCTTGCATCTGAACATTTGCAATCACGGCCAATATCTGCTGGTTGCGCCGTCCTCTGTGAAGAGCCTAAATCCCATTTTAAGCTGTTTAAATAATCTGCCCCCTTCCCATATGTCAGAAAGAGACCTTCAAAAGAGTCTCTCCTGCAGATCTTAACAGCCAAAGAGGTTTGTAGTGGGCGATGGTCCCTTACAAGGGTCAGGCTTTAAGTTTTTAAGGCTTTAAAGATTAGAATAAATACTCTAAATTGAGCCCAGAAAGCAATTGGCATTATCTTTCTTGCTCTGAAGCTATCTAAAATGTTAGCAAAATAGCTGCCACACTTTGCACAAAATATAACTTTATGAAGAGTACATTCCAATAATCAAACAGGATGTAAGGAAGGCTTGAATCACAGTTGCTAAATCCAGCTGGCTCAGGAAGGGTTGCATTTGACACACCAGGCATAATTGCGCAAAAGCACTGCTTGCCATAACTACCACTTGTGAATTCAGTGACAGCTGAAGATTACGGACCAGTCCAGACAGTACACTTGCTCTTTCGGAATGAATGCAACCCACCCAAACCAGTTTGCTATTGATTAACAGCACACTGAATTTAATTTCAGCTTGTTCTCCCTCATCCAGCCCTTTATCACATTTAGGCAACATTTGAGGGTACTAATTGCTTACTTGGAGGTGGATGGTTAGAAGTAACAAGGCTGGAGGTTATCAGCATTAAGATCTATCAGTGCAATCACACTGGCTTCTTATATACTTTATATACTTTAGGCACATAGCAATAGAAATGTTCCACATTTGTTTCATAACTGTTATTGTAACTGCACTGGTCCAGACACTTTATGTGTTGCTGAAGTATGTTTAAAACACATGTGTGTATGTGTGTACATACATATGCACACCACATAAGGAAGAATGCTTTAAAAAAGTTGCCTCTGCAAGAATAAAGTAGTTAATTGTTTCTCTTTTCAAATCAGATTTTTTTTCAATATACTGTAATTCTTTAAGAAAGGCATTCAATTCAGATTTCAGAGTACTTTGTCATTTAGTCCAATACAATCTGCCAGAAATTAGAACTGCAAAAAATATTGGTTTATCCATTTAGGAACTGCTAGGTTTAGCATAAAAAGCACAATACAGATTTAAAGAGAAAGATTAGCCTCTCTATTTCATTCCAGAAAATATTCTGTGTTCAAATATCTACTTGCAGGGCACTAAATTTCTTTTTCAAACACTTTATCAAATTTTTCTCACGCCTGAGCAGATTGAGCTGTAAAACTAACTTCCTGTCAAGCGTTCACCATTTTAAATTCTCTGCTCAGCTGGCAGGTTGTTAAATTGTCAAAAGCCTCTTTCTGGGGAAGTAGCTTCATTTATTGTATATTCCCACATAGAGAGCCTCAACCCCTTTCAAAACCTTTTAAGCTTTTTATGTATTCTGCATGACTCACTTATTTCAAGGGACATCCATGCCATTTTACTTTTTCCCTAAGAATAGGAATTAATTTCCATTTAAAACTGATATAATCAAATCATCATCTAGTCATAGACCAGTATAAAATATAAAAAATTATAATCATTCCAGGAATACGAATTTAAGGTATAGAATAACAGATTAATAACAAAATTATAGGGATTACTAACATAAAACTGTAAAACTTTGTAACATTAAGAACTAACTTCCCACCTTTAAAAAATATATATATTTGGTCAACTCATGGCGGGGAAAAGGTGAAAGAAATGATGGAGTCTCATGTGGCACAGAGTGGTAGGTGGCAGTATTACAACCGAAACTCTCCCCACGACCCAGGTTCGATCCCAGCGGAAGCTGGAGTCTTGGGTAGCCGGCTCAGATCGACTCAGCCCTCCATCCTTCCCAGGTTGGTAAAATGAGTACTCAGCTTGCTGGGGAAGGTGACGACTGGGGAAGGCCATGGCAAACCACCCGGCTGTAGTCTGACAAGAAAACGTTGTGAAAGCGGCATCCCCCCAAAGGGTCAGACATGACTCGGTGCTTGCACAGGGGACCTTTCACCTTTCACATGGCAGGGAAAATACCTAATACTCCTGCCTCCTGTTCTCCCCAAAACAACAATCCTGTGAGGTGGGTTGGGCTGAGTGACCAGCCAAAAATCACCCAGTCAGTTTTTATACCTAAGCGAGGCCTAGAACTCACAGTCTCCTGGCTCCTGGGCCAGCATCTTACCTACTACACCAAACTGACTCTCACCAAACTATGAACTATATAAACTATAAACTATATTTATATTTATAAAATATAAAGAATAAAATATTGCAATACAATAAAGATGATAAAACAAAGTAGCATAATATAAAATAAATAGAATAAAAAGAGTTAGCAGATCAAACAATTTAGAATATGAGGTATAATAAATTAAGAATTTACACTACAAGTATTATGCTGTAGATTTTATTTAGTTATTTTGTCCAAGACCAAAGATCTGGGAAAGAAAAGACAGACAGACAGAAAGACAGACAGACACAAAGAGCAAACATTGAAATGAAAGAAGAAAAATCAACATTAACAGATAATTGCCTTATGCTGAATTGCTCCATTACCTCCATCAAGTGAGAGAGAAGGTACAGGGTAGTAGGTATAATGCTGTCCATTTAAAATCTATCATTAAATTTCAAAGCATTGCCCTGAAATTGATGCCACAGAAAACAAGCCAAAATACTCTAGAATAAGGAAAGATGATGCATCCGAAATTACATTTTCAGTATTTTTAGGACTACATTTTTCATGAGGCATAATCTCTTTCTGCAAATTCTGTCCCTGCAACCTCCACATTAGAAAACCCATCTGGACTTGTATATAGCCCACAGAGTACCACTTGTTCAGTAAAGAAGAAAATCCTTCTTAAGGCAGATAGAAGGCCACAGCATGCTGCTTTTTTCCTAGGGAAGTGACTTCTGCCTTGGTTCTTGAAGATAACAGAGGGCAAATTTGGCACAATGATTTGTTTCCACAGCAGGAAGGACATTCAGATTTCACCAACAGTTTAAATATTGTGTGTGTGTGTGTGTGTGTGTGTGTGTAAAAAAAATCTGGAAAGATTATTTGGCCACATTCAAGCAGCATTTGTTCTACTTTAATTGTCCCCAAGTGATGCATTTTCAGCCTTCTTTAGAAACTCTAAAGCCACAGATTCCTCAAAGTACCCTGAGACATTTACTCCATTGATAGCACAAAAAACACAAGACAGACATAAAGAGATTGGCCTCCCTGTTTCATTGCAGAAACTATTATCCGATCAAATATCTATTTGCAGGATGCTACATTTCTTTTTCATACCCTTTATCCATTTTTTCTTACAACTGAGCAAATTGAGCTGTAAAATTAACTTCCTGTCAAGTATTTATCATTTCTGTACATTTCTATCCAGACATAAATTGCTTTCACTTCAACGGGGTTAGCAGGGATTGGATCAGAGTTCACCTGTTCTATTCTATGACCCTACATGAGAAAGAATGAGCACGGACACTGCAGAGCCTTCCAACCTCTATTTTGCAAGGAGCACAAAAGATTGGACATTTTATATTCATGGACAGTGCCAACTATTTATAACATTTATAGCCTTTCCTCTAGGAAAATTATAGTGTGCACCTATCTGTCATATGAGGTCTACTGTTTTGTCTCAGACAGAACACACAAAGGCCAGCCTGATTTATTAGTGGTTTACTGGTGAGTAGCAAGAAATCCAATGCAAAGGCAGGCAGAGAACTGACTATGCAAGTGCACACATTCTCTAGAAGAGACGTGAGGTCTTCTGAATAGCTGGGTGGTTAGACAGTTCAATCTAGAGTCAGATGGAGCATAGGCAGCAAATGTCATTCACAAAGTCCAAGATCAAATGCCAAGGAAGGTAGTGAGCTGGACTGAGTTGAAAAGCCAAGAGTCAGGAAGCAGAGTGGGAAGCAAAGAGATAAGGCCACAGACCTGAGGTTGGCAAACTGTTCCCAGTGAAGGCCAGCTGCTCTTAAATAGTTCTGCAGGAGAGTACAGTCCATACAATGACTAACAATACAACCAGATAACAGGTTCCATGCCACCACTGAATCCCCAGGTGTGATGACAAGATAGCCTTCCAAAAGGCCAGCAGGATTGGGGCCAGTCTAACCTTGGAGGCAATGATGTTCCAAAGGGCAGGTGCTGCAGCAGAAAAGGGTCTCCTCCTGGGTCCCATTAGAAGATATTCTTGGTAGACAGGATCCATAACATGCCTCTCCTGCTAGCCATGATGGGACAGGTAGATGTAAACAGGGAGAGGCAATCTTTCAAATAACCTGGCCTCATGCCATGTAGGGCTTTATAGGTCATTACCAGCATCTTGAATTGAACCCAGAAGCAAACTGGCAACCAACGCAATTTGCGGAACAAAGGTAACATGCGCTGATTGAGGAGTGCACATAACTGCCCACACAGCTGTATTTTGCACCAGCTGTAGCTTCCAAATGCTCTTCAGGGGCAGCCCCATGTAAAGCATGTCACAGTAATCAATTCTGCCAATGATGCCCTCAACTCTGCATCACCAACACATTTATATAACTAGCCCTTTAGCTCTTCTTTCTTTATCCAAGCAAGAGAAATTTGTTTTACCTGAAATGTATCTTATTACTTATTTTTCACAAACGCTGGTATGCTGCCTGATTTACTAGACTCTAGGAAGCCTACATAGATGACAAAAGATGACGCCCTGACAACAACCAATAATACAGCATACAAAAGAAAAAAATATAAAATATTTTATTTAGGTACTCCAGATTTTGTCCTATTCACTTATTATTGCTTGTCTGTTTTTTGTATAATCCTTAGAATTATAAAAAAGGAGCAAATATGTGATACTCTACTCTAAACCAGCTTTCCTAACTTCCTGGTTTTTGGAGATGCAGTTCTCAGAATTCCGAGCATGCATGGCCAGCTACATTGCCCAAACATCTGGAAGATGCCAAGTTGTGGAAGGCTATTCTAATGCTTTCTAAATCCATATTAATAAAGCCACAGTCTATCTTGTTGCAGAAGATATGGGTGTTTTGTTCAATCAAAACATCCAAAACTGGATGGTAGCTATCTTGGAAATGAGAAATGAGAATCTTAGAATTCTTACAAATAAGAACTGAGAACTGAGAAAGACTGCATTCCCTGCTGGAACAGAATTGGGCACTGATAAATTATTCAGTAACCTCCATTGCTCCAGTTATTTAGAAAGTTAAAGTACAGAGGGATTTTTTTCCAAACATAAGAACTCACAAAATATGAATCTGTGTTTACTCCAAGCAGATATATTTGGATACATGTTATGAAATCAGTCACTACATTTTTCAAAAGAGATTTATAAGAACAGCTTTAGGACTTCATCAGTCCTGTCCTCCTACATTTTCTCTGAGACCGAACAAAAAACATATTGCTTCCTTAACTTCTTCCAGGGCATCCACAGGGTATGGTAAGAAGGTTAAGATGGTAGCCGTGATGGTGCAATTAAAGTTCTCTCTGTTCTTACGTGCACACACATAAAAAACAAGCAGAGCTTCAATAGCACCATCAAAGCTGCCATCTTTGTTGTTGTTGCTTATATATTTATTGTTAAAATATTGAAATACAAAGAAAATAGAAAAAAGCAAATGTTGAAATACAAAGAAAGGGGGGAAGGAAAAACATAAAAAGACTGCTATTTGGTTTTTTTTTAATTGAGATGTAGGAATCTTGACTTTTAAAGAGAGTATCTGTAGCTCAGGGTTGGACTGTGGAGTCCTTGGTGTTCTCTGAGCCTTGTTGTTTGCTTGCAGACGTTTCACTGCCCGACTAAGCAAGATCTTCAGTGCTAGCAAGATGTTTAGTCGGGTAATGAAATGCCTGCAAGAAAACAACCAAGCTCAGAGAGCACCAAGGACTCCACAATCTTGACTTTCTTTACAGACACCCTTGACTTCTTACTGACTAATCTACCCACAGGCTGTTCAATAACACATTCATATGTGTGTCTGTTGTGCACAAGTCAGAAAAAATATTTTATATATTTCACCAGCAAACATTTTCAGCTAGAAGGAACTGGAAAACATTTTCCAGCAAATATTTCAGTTATAATGTTTCAGAGAGGCAGAAATTAAACCTCAACCTCCTCCATCCTTCCCAACAAGTATTTACATTTTTTTTCTCTCTCTCAATTGTTCTCTGATTTTTGCAGCTCTTCTCCTCTTCTTGTCTGACTTAATAGATTCCTTTGGATGAACTTTATTCCCCTCTTTTTTTAGAGGGAATCCAGGGGCCTCACTGTAATTAAGATATGCAACACACTGGTTAAAAACAAGTATGTGTTGTTATGAAGGTAATTCAAATGAATGCCCTCATTTAGAATTGACTTCATGTGCAGCATATTGTCAATTGAGACTGAGGGTGTGTAATATTCTGCTTATGTGGACCTGATAAATGAACTGTGCTCTCAAGAATTTTGCTTTTCTTCTTACCATCCCCCAGCCTGTTAGAGAGATCTTTAAAGAGAAGAGGAAAATATTTATGAAATGCATTCCCCATTTGAGTTTGACTGATTTTAAAGCTTTGGCACTTTTTAGTTAACCTCACTAGAAGTCTAGTGGTCTTCAGAACCACTTCAGAGATACACATTATGTGTGCTTTTTCTCAACATGGACTCATATTCTTTCAAACAAAGTGACAACTGTATATACTCTTTGAAAGATCTGTTTATCCTTTACAGCATAAAAATTTGGAGGTAAGGGTAGTCAGAGATTTTTTGCCTAATTATTGTCAACCAGTTAAGACTGTGAAAATCTTTCTGAAATTTTACATTATATTACATCACATCACATCCATTTATATGGCTGCCTATCCCAAGACTATTAACTCTGGCATAGGATTAAAAGCCCAAACAAAAAACAATGAAAAAAGCAACAATTAGTAATAGAATAATGGTGCCTGAAGCACAACCTGACTAAAACCATAAAAAGACAGAGAATCTAGATCCCCATGCCCAAGGGAGCATCCAGGTCTTCAAGATCTTATGAAATGCCAGCAGGGTCAGGGCCAAATGAATCTCAGAGAGTATGGTGTTCCAGAGACCAGATGCTGCTATGGAGAAGACATTTTTCCTCAGAGACCCACCAGATGGCACTGTTTACTAGATGGGACCTGGAGCATGCCCATCCTGTCAGATCTAGTGGGACAAGAGAAACTAACAGAGAGAGGTGGTCCCACAAACACCCTGATTGTTATAGGTGACAATCAGCACTTCCAATTGTACTTGGAAACCTCCTAGGAACTACTTCTTTCTTGTTGAACAACTACTCATTCAGTGTGATGGAATGTGAGGGTGGCCTTGGAAGACGGGGGAAGAGATGCTGCCTAGGAAACCATCAGGTAAAAGAGAAAGGAGCCTGCAACAGAGTAATGGACAAAGAAAGAAACTTAGGAAGGGCCTGCCCTAATTACTCTGGCGGTAAATAGGGAGGGCAGGAGATTTGTACTTCAGACTCACAAGATTCTGTTAATGTAGCCTTACAATAAAATAGAATTAGTTCATCTTGTCATGTTTCCTGTCTGGTTTACCTGGGAGGGCTGACATTCGGTGACCATTCAAAGTTACAACAGCACTGAACAAGGAGGACTTACGATGGGTCCTCATAGTTGCAGCCATCGCAGCATCCCCACAGTCACACGATCACAATGTGGGCACAGTCGCAGTGTCCCACGGTCATATGATCACCATTTGCAACCTTCACTGCCAGCTTCCAACAAGCAAAGTCAATGGGGAAGCCAGCAGGAGGTTGCAAATGGCAATCACATGAGCGCAGGATGCTGTGACCACGCAGGATTCACCTAACGATGGCAACTGGGACTGCCACAACTGCCGTCTTAAGTCAGTGCAGTCACAAGACATTGCGCTTTATGACTGCAGTGCTTAGCAACAGAGTAGCCAGTCTAAATTACCATAGTTAAGTGAGGACTACCTGTAATGCAGCTTACAGAGCAGTGATATAACACTGGTGTACCAAGGTATGCCTTTACCCACTCCAGCTGCTATATTCTGAACCATTTGCAGCTTCAAGGGTAGTCTCATGTAGAGTGCATTGCAATAATCCACCCAGGAGGTGACCAAGGCATGAGTGGTTGTGAGCAGTGCCTCCCAATCGAGGAAATGCTGCAATTGGCACACAAGACAGATCTGGGCAAAGGCCTCCTGGCCACAGCTATCACATGCTCTTCAAAAAGGAGCTACAAGTCCAGGAGGACCTCCAAATCGTACACTGGTCCTATCTGAGTCAGTGCTACCCCACTGAGAACTAATGATGGAAGATCCCCTAAAACCCAAAGCCACTCAGTTTTGCTAGTGCTGAGCTGAAGCCTGTTCTTCCCCATCTAGATCCACACAGGCTCCAGGCACTGAGAAAGAACCCCAGTAGCATCACTTGGTTGGCCCAGGGTAAAGATGTATAACAACGCATCTAATAATTAGCCCTGTGCCAGTGAATGACCAGCAGGTTCATGAAAATGTTAAACAACAGCAGGGAAAGGATAAAGCCCTGAGGGGTTTTTGACCTAGATTTACCTATCTCTCTTCCCCATCAACACTGACTGGAACCAACCCTGGAGATAGGAGAAGAACCACCAGAACACCTGCTCCTGACTCCTAACCCCCTGAGCCAGTCCAGAAGGTTACCATGAACAATGGTACTGAAAGCCAGGAAGAGATCAGGGGCAGCCAGGATGGATGTACCTCCCTCATCCTACTCCAGCCAGAAGTCATCCACAAGGGTGATCACTGCTGCTTTAGTCCCATACCTGACTGGAAAGGATCCAGATAATCCATTTCCTCCAGGACTCTCTGAAGCTGCATTGTGACCACCATCTCAAACTTTCCCCCTCAAAAAGGGAAGGTTGGAGACAGGATGAAAATTGTCTGATACAGTAGGGTCCAGACACAAATTGTCTTCCAGAGAGGAGGACGTAGTTCTAATGAGGAGGAGGGAGAAAATCCCAAGAAGCCTGTGTCACTGGATCACTTCTGAACCTCACTCAGTGACCAAGATCCCAGGCCAGCCCTCCCTCCCTCCCTCCCTCCCACCAACCAACCAACCAACCAATAATCCATACATACATATGCACATGCACACAACCACACACACACACACACACAAACAATTTGAGGGAACTGTGGACTTTTGACATTTGGGCAGGAACGGTATTCAATACCTATAGTTATGACATCATAAAGAGTTCTCTCCTCTCCTCCAGCTTAGCTTAAACCTTTAAAAATCTGATCCATTACTTGGTTGCCAAAAACTGAAACCTGGCTGTCCACTGTTTTTAAAACCTAGATGAAAAATCTATGGAGAACAAAACTATCTGATTACCTAATGTCATTGCCAAAGGCACTAGACCTCCATTTCCAAGAATTCTGATGGCACTTTATCTCTGAACTAAGCTCCCACTTTATGCCACTAAAACATTCGTGGAGCCCTTCTTTTGCTGTTTCCAAAGCCACTCAACAAGGAAGGAAAGGGCTGAGTTCTCTTCTGGCACATTTTTTCTTATACTCCAGTTGCAGTTGTGCTTCAGGACAAAGAGGATGCAGAATCCTCCTTCCACTTCCAAAGCAACCATGAAAAACAGAAGATTGGATGGAGCAGAGCCCCCAGTGTGCCTAATTTCCCCTACCAAGGATAACTTGCTGTGAGGAAAGAGGGAATAAGTAACTAAAAGAGTCTTTTTTTTCCTTTTCTGTCACTAAACAAATGGCTTAGAGACTCTTTCTGATCCAGAGCTTTCGAAAAGGATCTCAAAGCTAAAGCTGTCCACACTTAGGAACTCCCAATCACACCCTCAAGAATGACAGTGGCTGTCCTTCTGCGGCTTGCATTCTCCAAGTGTGTTGTTTATTCATCCCTTTCTTTCTCTGCGGGACACAACTCTCTGCATTTCTGTTGCTCTGGCTCTGTACTTAGGCTTGACATCCTGACTGGCTCATGGAATTCTATAGCACTAGAACACCGGCTAGTTATGGACAACAAAAGTATCTCCACTTCTGCCTTTCTTCTGTTAGAAGATCACTGATGACTTAAATTTAAGGTAAGTCCTAAGCACGCTTCAGTTAACCCAGGAAGTTTATGAACTGCCAATAAAACCTTTCAGATTTGTATTAACCTGGTTGTCTGATTTGTTTTGGCTGGCAGAGGACAAGGGATGCTAAATTGCCAATGAATTTCATATGCCCTTTCCTGAAACCTAGATAGGTAAATAGTAGTTTGTTGTTTATTCGTTTAGTCGCTTCCAACTCTTCGTGACTTCATGGACCAGCCCACGCCAGAGCTTCCTGTCGGTCGTCAACACCCCCAGCTCCCCCAGGGACAAGTCCGTCACCTCTAGAACTCCCTGGCTTTTTCCATTATCCAGCGGATATTGGCAATTTGGTCTCTAGTTCCTCTGCCTTTTCTAAACCCAGCTTGTACATCTGGTAATTCTTGCCACATGAATTGCTGAAGTCTACCTTGCAGGACCTTGAGCATTACCTTACTGGCATGTGAAATGAGTGCCACTGTTCGATAGTTTGAACATTCTTTAGTGTTTCCCTTTTTTGGGATGGGGATATAAGTTGATTTTTTCCAATCTGATGGCCATTCGTGTGTTTTCCAAATTTGCTGGCATATAGCATGCATTACCTTGACAGCATCATCTTGCAAGATTTTGAACAGTTCAGCTGGGATGCCGTCGTCTCCTGCTGCCTTGTTATTAGCAATGCTTCTTAAGGCCCACTCAACCTCACTCTTCAGGATGTCTGGCTCTAGCTCACTGACCACACCGTCAAAGCTATCCCCGATATTGTTATCCTTCCTATACAGGTCTTCTGTATATTCTTGCCACCTTTTCTTGATCTCTTCTTCTTCTGTTAGGTCCTTGCCATCTTTGTTTTTGATCATACCCATTTTGGCCTGGAATTTACCTCCGATGGTTCTAATTTTCTGGAAGAGGTCTCTTGTCCTTCCTATTCTATTGTCTTCTTCCACTTCCGTGCATTGCTTGTTTAAAAATAATTCCTTATCTCTTCTGGCTAACCTCTGGAATTTTGCATTTAATTGGGCATATCTCCCCCTATCACTGTTGCCTTTTGCTTTCCTTCTTTCTTGGGCTACTTCTAGTGTCTCAGCAGACAGCCATTTTGCCTTCTTGGTTTTCTCTTTCTTTGGGATGTATTTTGTTGCCGCCTCTTGAACGATGTTGCGAACTTCTGTCCATAGTTCTTCTGGGACCCTATCTACTAAGTCCAGCCCCTTAAATCTATTCTTTACCTCCACTGCATATTCCTGAGGGATATTAGTGAGCTCATATCTAGCTGATCTCTGGGTCTTCCCTAATCTCTTTAGTCTGATCCTAAATTGTGCAATAAGAAGTTCATGATCGGAACTACAGTCAGCTCCAAGTCTTGCTTTTACCGACTGTATAGATGTCCGCCACCTTTGACTGCAAAGGATGTAGTCAATCTGATTTCGGTGTTGTCCATCTGGGGAAGTCCATGTATAAAGACGTCTCTTAGGTTGTTTGAAGAGAGTGTTTGTTATGCAGAGTGAGTTGTCTTGGCAAAATTCCTTCAGCCTATGTCCTGCTTCATTTTGTTCTCCCAGGCCATGCTTACCTGTAATTCCAGGTGTCATTTGACTGCCCACCTTAGCATTCCAGTCTCCTGTGATGAAAATAACATCTCTTTTAGGCGTGTTGTCCAGTAGGTGCTGCAGATCCTCATAGAACTGCTCTACTTCAGCTTCTTCAGCATCTTGGTTGGGGCGTACATTTGGATCACTGTGATGTTAGATGGCTTGCCCTGAATTCGAATTGAGATCATTCTATCATTTTCTGGATTGTATCCAAGCACTGCTTTAGCCACTTTACTATTAATTATGAAGGCTACTCCATTTCTTCTGTGGTCCTCTTGTCCACAGTAGTAGATCTGGTGGTCATTTGATGTGAAGTGGCCCATTCCAGTCCATTTCAGTTCACTGACACCCAAAATGTCTATCTTTAATCTTGACATCTCACCAATAACCACATCCAATTTGCCCTGGCTCATAGATCTTACATTCCAGGTTCCAATGGTGTGTTGATCCTTAGAACATCGGATTCGCCGTTCACCACCAGCACCGTCGGCCGCTAACCGTCCTTTCGCCTTTGAGCTAGCTGCGTCATCACGTCTGGGGCTAGTTGAGCTCATCCTCTGTTCCTCCCCAGTAGCATTTTGACCATCTTCCGTCCTGGGGGTTTCATCTTCCAATGGTATACCGACATATCTCTGGTTGTACTGATCCATTGAGTTTTCACGGCAAGAATACTGGGGTGAGTTGCCATTACCTTCCCCAGGGATTGCATTTAGTCTGACCTCTCTGTCATGACCTTCCCGTCTTGGGTGGCCCTTCACGGTTTAGCTCATGGCATCACTGATGTGCTCAAGCTCTAGCACCACAACAAGGTAACGATCCTTTGCTGAAGAAATAGTAGTAGTTCTATTAATTAGTGACTTACAACCTGGAACCCATGTAACACTCTCTGTTCACAAGCACTACATCACACTATTCTTATCTCACATGTAATGTCTTCCCAATACATTTTAGACCTTGTCCTCTTCATTTACTGTTTCTGAATCTAGATCTGCCTTTCCCATATGGGATTCTCTAGAGGTGTTGCAGAAGCAACTGCAGTTCTCGTATATCTGGAGGATACCAGGATGGAGAAAATCCGCTTAAATAACTGTTGATCAAACTGCAGCAGGGGAGACATCTGGCCTAATGAAGAAATATTAGTCTGCCAACTTTCCAACGAGAAAGTACTGCTTTGCTTCTAACAGCAACTTTAACTGTAGCAATAAGCAGGAATCAAGCTTTCCCCTCTAAACGGTAAAAAGTTTCACCTACTAATTCCTTCAGAACAAGCTGCTATTAAAGAACAAGTCAGACCTCCCCCACATGCATGCACACACATCAACCGCCAGTCCTAGAGACACCTACTTACCAGCAGCCTAGGACATTTGAAGAACCAGAAGAAGATCATGTTGGCTTTCAGCAAGGATTCTCTCTTCAGATCAAGCCCTTGAGCTAACAGGATTTGGAGGGCTGCTATGCTACCCCAGCACAGAACTGCTACTCAGTATTTGTGTATGAATGCACATACACAGACATACACACTCAAAGAAAACTAACCATAATAATGCAAAAGCATTTTATTTATTACGTATACTAATGGAAATCAGCTGCACTTTTCAGAAGCAGAAGATTAATTACCTGTCTTTGTTGAAAAAAAAATGGAAGCTTGTATTTTCTTAATCTTGTACAGTTAATCCTTCATCCTATATAGTTCACAGTTATACAAAATACACAGATATAGGAAGCATAAATATACAGAGAAATTCTCTCTTACACACATACACACACACACAAAGAGACACCTTTTCCTAAAGATAAGCACATGATGCCCTGCCTTAGACATGACTGCCAAACCAAACCAGAAACAAGTCTTGCTCAAAGAACATGCTAAATTTTAATGTAGCTTTGTATAGTGTGAAAACCCAGTCTCATATGCAAATAGACAGATAACACACTTTTTTGCTTGTAAAATGTTCTTCCCTCTGAATTCTCAGTGGATTCCTTGGGACACTAACTACATTTCAGCCTTACAGTTCTTACTCACAAGGATGTTATATGAGGATAACCATTTGAATATTTTTACTTTCTGGATCAAAGATAGAACATCAGTGCAACAAAATCTCTCTCTCACACACACATGTAAACATGCTAAACACAAAACTGTTTTTTCACTGTATTATTAAAACTTAAAGTAAATAGGTAGCTACACACTGCATGGCATTTTGTTTTTTTGCAAACATTTAGATGTAATAACAAGATGCATCCAATATTATAGGAGTCAAAGGAAGGAAAGGAAGTCCCTTGGTTTTCAATAACTATTTACTTTGAAGGAAATATTAATGCAATTGCATTATTTATTTACTTATTTATTTCACAGTATATATACGTGCTATTCCAAAAGGACTTCAGGTAGATAACAACAAAATAAATTTAAAAAACCAGAAATAATGCTAGTATTAATTAACAGTATTGGTATTTCTATTAATAGAGGCCCTTAACTTCACAAAGATCAGGCCAAAACTCATTCTACATCACATGCTGACCACATTGACACATCTGGAAGCTCCTAAGAATGGTTAGGTCTCCATATTCTTTCATACAAGCCAACAAAAACCTAACACATCTAGGGCTGGAACAACAGCTCTAGGCTAGGGTCATGATATGCTACTGTTGAGCCCTCCTAGCAATAAGTCATAACAATTGGCTACTTTGAATGACTGATATAATTCAGTGCCATTTTAATACATAATACAACACAGATGAAATGATATTCATCATCCTGGCAACTTTAAAGTGTTTATGGACATATAAAAATTGTTGCTTTGTTTTTGCAAAAAAATAAGATGTGAACTACAGAGAATATCAACTCCAGATATTGCTACAAATGTAGTGTGGGGATGAATTGCAAGTATATTAAAATTTTGGATTTTACGATTTTTTTTAATGGGCATTATCCACAACTCCAGGTAGCTAAACAAAAAACTGGACTCAAAATGAACCATGAAGACTTTTTATAAACAACTTGTCACTCAGCATTTATTTCTATGGTTAGCATTGTTCACCAAGAGTCAGTCACAGCAACAACTTTTTTAGATATTTGTTGAAAGTTATTGGTTTCTTCCAAACCAATTGGATGCAACATTATCCTGTGACTCAGCTTGTATAAGGTAAGGCTATCGTACAAAAATCCAGGTGACAGTATTTTTTTCAGCCCAGATCTGGTAATCTTATTATAAGGGCTAGAGCAGACGTAGGCAACCTGTTCCTTCTAGATAGTTTGGATTACAATATGCATCAGCCCTATCACTGATTGGCAGGGCCAATAATTATGAGGGTTGTACTAATCTAATCTGGATGGCATCAGATTTTCTATATACAGAAGGGGTTCTTAACTTTTTTCTACAATGGACTCCTTTGAGAGTCTGATGAAATCTATGGACTCCTTCTCAGAAAAAAAGTATTTAAATGCATAAAATAAAATACATACCAATTGTATTACGAAGGAAACTAATTATGCCCAGAGCTATCCAAATATTAAAAACTAACAAATATATACCTAGTAGTATATGTGCTTATTTATTAATCCATTAAATCAGTAGCAAGGTTATACCCTTTTTATGACTATAATCATTTTAGATAGAAAAATTTACTGAAATTAACAAACATTTTTGGAGTCCAGAGGCCATACATTTATTTGTTGCCTACATACGTTATTGAATGAAAAGCTAAATTTCAGTGAGAGGTTAGCAGAAATGAAGTTGTAATTTGGAATCTGGTCCAGGTTGTTTAAAGCTACTGGATCTGGGCTGTAAAAATCCATACGATGTCTCATCTATTGGACATCTGGAGTTCTGCAAATCTGGTACATCTAAACAAGTTAGTGTGCATACTGGGATGATGAATTGGGGGTTTTAGCCCTTTGAACACAAGGATTTATCTGAAACCGTGTTTCTCTATTTACTCTTAATATTAGAGTTGACTTGTACATTGTAACTTGCCAGTTAAAAGGAAATAAACTGCATCTTCTGTATGCATCAGATACCATGCTCAATTTGGTGTTTTAATACCTCTATCCAGACCAACTGGATTTTGCCTCAGCCATTTCAGCATTATGTCACAAGGCAATCTCTGCAGGAACTACGCTTCAGTGTAAGCAACCCTTCCAACCCTCTTAGTTACACGTAGAGACAAACTGAAAAACCAGTGCAGATCACTGCATTCAGGTGTGATATGGCATGCTTTTAGCAAGGAGCTTTTTATCAAACAAGAAATAACACACATCACAGATTGAGGTTTCCAAGGAGCTGAGTAGAGCAGCTCAGCGTAGAAGTGATTGCAAGCCATTTTTGTTTTGTTTTTCTGAAACGCTGGGTTATATATTGTTTATTCAGCCACTTGCTTATTGGGAAGTAAAGCCTGCAAGGCTGGTGCCAATATCAAGTTAGCCTTTATTTACTCTCCCTGAGAGCTACATTTAGTCAGGTTATATTATCTTCTATATGGGTTCATGGACAATGTGGGAAGGAGGGTGTTGTTACATTAAATAAGAACATTTGTTTTTCTGTATTCCTGTGATTCACAGGGAACTTAATCTTTTCCCCTTAATGCTAAGTGATCATCTGGTACTTTGATGCAAAGGTAGTTATTTCCGTACAGAATCAAATCCTCCAAAGAAAATTATTTAGAAAGTGTATTGTAAAAGCTGCATGTGTGAATATATCCATTTTGAGCAAAGGGTGAAACGGGGCAAGTTATCCTTACAGGTGCCCCATGATGTGGATAACTAAAGAACTTCAAAATCCAAGGCAAAGCCACCAGTTTCGTCTACTTAGTATAATTGGTAGATTTCACTGTCCATTCCTTCTTTTGGTCTTTTGTAGTCTGAAAGGGAATTTTCACCTAATCATGCAAGATATTGGCATTAAGATTAAGAGAACTGTAGATGCTTTAGTTTAAAATACGGTCTTTGCCAGAAACATTTTTCACCAATTCAGTTACTAAAACTAAACTGCAAACTTGAACTCAAGAGACATTGGCTGGGGGTGAGGGCTTAGGCCAGAGCAGAAATATTACTAGGCACTGTATGTTGCTGGATGCCTCTCTAATATAGATCTACCTACCCTACATTGTGACCTTGTCACTGCAACTCCTTTTCAGATATATCTTCATCACTAGTACAAGTCTGCCAGAAGGTATGTGGCAGAATTGACTTTGTAACAGAAAAAGAGCAGAAAATACCAAATGCTACTGTCCCTAAGATCAATATTCTACCCCTGACATTGGGTCTGGCCTAGTACAGGAAGTTAAAAATTACTCAATGAATTCAACAGCCAAAAAAATCCTAATTTACAGCTGTTGACATACCAGCAAGTGGTTGGTAGGAGCCTGGGGGATTGCTACAGAGGTTGTGAATTGGCTGGTAGTGCTATACCAGTCTGTTTTCCACACACTTAGCTTCTGTGCTGAGAAGATACTGAATACTGACTGAATTATAAAAACTGAATTCAGCTAAGTGGCCCAGCAAAGTGGCCATATTATAGAATTGTCTAGCTCCTAAGCATCATAATTTACTTCTCTATTGTCAATGCACAGAAGAGAGACCAGAAGTCTCTCCCTTTCTCCAAGTATAGAGAGGCACAAAGTTCCTTCATCAAGGAACAAAATGGTGCAAGCTTTGCTAGCCAAGCCATCTGGCTTCACCATCAAAGATATTCTAAAGTTTCCTTCCTGTTGATATGGCAACTAGGGAAAGAGTAGTGTTCTCTTCTGAAGAAGTCATCCCAACAGCCTTAGACATCATCTTGAAAGATATCCACACAGTACCATTTAAATACTTGGCCAAACTGTTGAGATTATAATTTCTGTTTCCAGATGACCACTAGATAGCAGAGAAGAGTTAAGGTTTTCTGTATCTCTTTACTGCCATCTGTGGATTGTCCAGATTTTGCAGCAGAGATATGCTGGCTTTAATGTGGGGGGTTTCAAACTGTATGTGGTAACTCTCTGGGGATTGCAAACACTTTAGAGGGAGAATCACAATTTTTAAAATACTGATCAGGCTTGTGCAGATGAAATGGGAGAGAAGCCCAGCATGAGTTCTTAGAAATGGCTCAACCCACAAATTAACCATCTGTCAAAATCACACTACAGTCAGCAGCATTATGACTGGCAGATGGCTTCCTGCTGGCTGGTGACTTCCATTCTGGTATGTGGTAGAATATCCATCATGTTTGTACTGTTGTGGAAACGTACATTTTAATGAAGTTCAGTGCCTCTGTTATTTAAATTTTGGGCATTTCAAAACTGAATACAATAGCTGTTGTGGAACTCTCTGAGCTTGTTTGTTTGCTTGCCAATGTTTTATTACCCAACTAGGTAACATCGTCAGTGCAAGTGAGTGTGGGGTTTGGTATCTGTTTATATACAGTACCTTGCCCTGAACAGCTTTTGTTGGTGATAAGGAATTACCAGTGTAACCCAGTGTTGATAACAGTAAGCCAAAGTCAAAATAATATAATAATGTATTGTCTAAGTCAAGAAGTCTGTAATTCTGGAAAAGGTGGAACAAAAGAGAAGAAGATGGCCCCCCAGCAAGGTGGGTAGACTCAGTTATGGCAGCAATGGGTGCATCATTGCAAAACCTAATGGACCAAGTTGAGGATAGATCCTGCCAGAGAAAATCTATCTACATGGTCACTAAGACTCAACACCAATTTGAAGGCACATAATCAACCAAACTCAAAAAAGTATGGTGAAATTTATGTATTGCGTAGTAAATTTCATATTTCTTTATAGTCCAACAATAACCCTATCAAATCAATAGTTTGATTTATGGGGGGGGTCACATAAATTCACACAAAACTCATGACCTAGCGGAAGACATTGGATGGCAAAAGAAACCCATCACTGTGCCCCTGCTCTTGATGGATTTGGGTGACACAGGAGAAACATATGTAACTAAAGCACATGCCTGTTGGAAACCAATAGCTCTCTTGTATTTATTTTTCTCTGATACATTGAAGCCATCTAATACCTAAACTTGTCTGAGAGAAAATATGCATGGTGGAGATACATCTTAATTATTTTTAATTACTTTGGAAAAACAATCAGCTATTGTCAGACAAGCCTGTGCAAAATAAAAGGCTTTTTGTTTTTGAAGGAAGTACTTAGGATAATTTGAAGAATCAGTTTAATTTACACGTGCCTGAATATTTATTGCCGTTCTGACTAACAGTGTTGTCTTATTGCACACAGATAGGAAGCTGCTTCAGGTTTTATTTTACAAATTTTATGGAATATATACATATCTAAACACTGGAACAATTACAGTTTATATTGTATTTGGAACTTGGCCAAAAAGTGGCAAGAAATGAATGGATCCAATACCAACTTTTGATATAGCACAGAAGTTATAATCAAGATAACTGCTATATGTCCCCTTTCAAATCTTAGTTTGGAGTGAAATAATTTATTAAATTTATATGCCACCCAACTCCAAGTGACTTTGGGCAGTTCGGTGCCTAGCCTTAAGCAACCTATAATATGTTATTGATGCTAAGTGCAATTATTATGACAAGTTCATTATGCAATATAGATATAGCTTGGTTTTGTTTAATAGAGTCAAAATCCTATTTTATTTTTTGGTGACTGTCATAAAAACAATAAATTGCCTACATCCAGTATTGTCTACATCAACCCACATCTTTTATCAAGGGTATTTCCAGACACATCTTTTATCATGGAATCACCCTGCCTCTTTTATGAAACTTCATAAGGACCAGGTCCTGATGATAGTATCTCCATTTATAATTTTCCAGTGTTTGCATACCATTTCTTCTTCTTTTTCTTAACACAGTAGATAAGAAAGCAGCCCAAGGTGATAGAAAGTACAACAAAAATTGTTCATTATCATAATACATTTCATATGAATATAATGTGCACAGAGTTTCATTGGAGGTGGTCTCAGCAGAAGTTGATCCTCATAGCAATACTCTGAAGTTAATTAGGCTGAGATTTGCCTAACTCATCTAGGATTTTCTAAGTAGGGATTTGAACCTCTGTTTCTTATTTCAGATTCTAGACTGAATACAGACAATGTGTGGTGCTTAGGTATTGCAGGACTACAGCTCTCATCATTCATCATCATTGCCCATGCCAAGGATGGAAGTTGAAATTCAAGACTGCCTGTCCACACTAGTATCAGTATCAAATCCCCAAGGGCCTGAACTGAATTAAGCTGATCTTGGAAAAATAATACCTCCATCAAATAATGAAAAAAGATTATGTTGTATATAATGAAAAAGATCATTCTGCATTTTATTATTTCATTGAAGCAAGACACTGATCCAAAAATTCCTTTTTCTACGATCAGCATATACCTCAGTGACACCATGATGCAGCAATAATAGCTGTAATCCCTCCTAAAGAGCCAAAATTCATGCTCCCTATCACTGCAGGTTCCAAGAAACAGAACTATCACTTCAAAGCAGAACAGAAGGGAGAAATAATAAACCTAACAGAAGTCAAGAAAGAACCGAGGGTGAGAAGCACAAAGAGACGTAAGAAGAGGCATACTCTAAACAGTGTCCAGGAAGAAAGCCAAAGGAAACAGAAACAGAAAGGAAAAGGCCAACAATGCTCATAAACTACAGTTAACAAGCAACAGTCATTACATTCATTTGGATTCTGACCTGGATTGTACAAAGAAAGAGAAAAAGGAACAATTCTCAATAGAGTCCCAAACACTGACATGGCATTGTTCCAAAATACAGTATTGGGTACAAACTGAAATATCTCTTGTGTGGGATCCAATACAAACTTTCTGAAATCTAATCAAAAACAAAATGATGATGATAATTTGTATTCAGTCATCAAAAGCTGGCCCAAATTCAAAGAGTACCAATCTTCAAGATAAGTTGTAATAAAATATTACTAATAACTCCAGTGGGTCTATTCACCAGGCAGGTCAAAGAGAAATAAAGGAAATGAAATGTCTTGTTCTCCTGTCTTGCACAAGCCAAATCATAGGAACTAAAGTCTTTACTAAAAAGGATTTTAAAACTGTGATACTTTTACAGTATTACATGCCACATTTTAGTTTTTATAGTTTCTAACAACATAATTACATCAGAGACCACATCTAATTTATTAAGTACTCCTGGAACACAGGAAAAGTTAGAAACTTATTTTGAAAAAGGAGCTAGGAATTCCTAACAAAACATCCAGCATGTTCACATAACACTCCTTCCTCTGGTTGGTTGGTTGGTTGGTTGGCTATTTATTACAACTATTTATCTCCCAGCTTTCAGGATAATAATGATTTAGAAGCAATATAGCTAAATATTTTATATTTATGTATTAGGCTTATTTCCCATTAAGTGTATTTGTTCAGTTACAGTAACAATAATGTTTATTCACTCAATGACATATTCAACATGAAAGTAAAATCAAATGAGTGAGATAAAATACTAGCATAACGAAGAGTCTCTATAATAAAAGTGTAACATATGCTACTATAATGGTATGTTAATTAACTGTGCAAGTATAAATCTAAAATATTACAACCTATGAAATAAAAATACATATCACCTAAAACAAGGTAACTAACATATAATAAACCTGAAGTAATGAATAAAACAGAAGTGGTTATTCCTGTGACCAGTTACTTGGGCTACTGCACAAGTAATGAAGGGTTTCGAATCTTCTACACTTGATAGATTCGTTATCTATCTATCTATCTATCTATCTATCTATCTATCTATCTATCTATCTATCTATCTATCTATATCCTATCTATCTCTATCTCTATCTCTGTCTGTCTGTCTATCTATCTATCTCCTATCTATCTATCTCTATCTCTACCTATCTGTCTATCTGTCTGTCTGTCTATCTATCTATATCCTATCTATCTATCTATCTATCTATCTATCTATCTATCTATCTATCTATCTATCTATCTATCTTATTTTTATCACCGCCCATCTCCCTCATACATTATTGGTTTTCTCCAGGAGTTGGAGCGAGTTTACATACAGATCTCCCTTTCTTTTATCCCCACAACATCCCTAAGGCTGGAAGAGAGAGATTGGCCCTAAGTCATCCTGTGAGTTTCTCTAGCTGAAGGTGAACTGGAACCCACTCTTAGTCCAGTACCTGAACTTTTACACCAAGCTGGGCTTGAGGATCTTTCCCACAGGCTGATGGGTAGAAATGGCTTTGTGGGGAAGGAGGGAAGAGTCCCTCCAAAGTGGCTTCTTGGTCATTGTGACCTGCCTTCCTTCTCCCTCTTTCTTCTCTTCATGGAAAAAGTGTATGAGTTTTCTTTAAAAAACAAAACATGGTTCCATTTTTTAAAAAAACCCATCACCTTGAAACTGTCAATATGACAGGCTGACTTTTTTTCTTCCAGCAATTCACAGTGGCACCAGCTGGGTTTTATTTACAACTTCAGTGCAGCCTTCTAAAACAGTTATCCTCATACTACTTATTAATTTTATGGAATGTAATGTCTGACAAACAACCATAGTGGAAAACAGATCACAGCCATCCAAACTGCTCACCTGAAAAATCTATCAGCAAACAACTAACATGACTCACTAGAAAGAGCACCTGACCTTTTATTTGAGTAAAACAGGCTTGTCATTTAAACAAATTTGTGTTGTACTATTGGAAACATACGTCATGGCCTTAGATGGATGATAGATAGATTTCAGTTATAACCCTTACCAATGCCATTCATACTACTGTAATTTTATTAATCTAGCCTTTACTGTGATTTTTAAAGAGATTTTACAATGATTGGTTTCCTTTATATCCCCTTCTATATTGATTGCCTTCAGTGGAAGATAGATTAAATTTTAAACTTTACTCCATAAGCCACCTAACAAAGAATCTGACAGATGAATATTCTTTGCTAAAGAGTGAGCTGTTCACTGGCAGAGTGATCAATTATGCAGTTAGTGCTGCAATGCCTGGGCAGAAATAAAAATGGTTTCTTTTTTAAGTCTTCAGGTTTTTTTTTAAAAAGAGAACATCATCATTTCTGAATGTAGACCAAGAATTGATAATAGGCAATCAAACTTAACCACAACTATTAAAAATGCATTTTTCATCTTTAAATTAATCTAAGACATACATAATTATAAATAAGCCTTCCATAAAATCTCATTTCATTCACATGTTGATGATTTATCAAGTATCTCAGATCCTTTTAAAGTTTAGAATCATAGAAATCCTGCCTTTAAAAAATATTATACATAGAAGGCTCTCCAGAGACTCTGTCACTTAAAAGCCAAATGCAGCTTTAATCTGAAAGAGATTGTGCACCCTGATTTAAAGGTATAGGCCCAGTCCCTGGATTAAATATGGCAATGTAAATTTATGTGTATCAACAGTTATTACAACAGACTAATTAAGTACTGTGATGCACTGTATGCCGGCTGGGTGACCTTGGGCCAGTCACTCCCTCTCAGCCCAACTCACCTCACAGGGTTGTTGTTGTGGGGAAAATAGGAGGAGGAAGGAGTATTAGGTATGTTCGCCGCCTTGAGTTATTTATAAAAATAATAAAGGCGGGATAGAAAATAAATGAAATTAAAATAAAATAAAATATGACTGCTGTTGTAACAGATGGAATTTTCAGGGGGTACAGAATCCTGCTAACAAGAAATTGCAGGAAACAATTTCTAACAATTATTTCACAGCTACACTGTACAAATCCTTACTATCTATACCTTCCACGAACAGCACTTTCCACATCCTCATTTACAATCAGTCGGGTCTGCTGTACAAAAATATATGATTAATGCTGCAGATGCAATCAGTTATATAGTTTAAAAAAAACACATTTATATTAATAATTGTCCTGAAAATACAAAATTAAAATACATGTTGTTCAAATTAGCTTAATGTTCAACATAATCACTGAGAACGAAAATGGCCATGGGAGGCATCAAAATCAGAAAAATGATGGACGCAGCATTGTGATCCAAGCTCTGCCCCTTTGGTATATGTGTTGATGTCATACACACATAGAAAAAAGGGCTTGGTACACACTTGCTACCTTGTCGACACCCATAAGCAGATTTATGTGTGTAGTCAAGATACAGTGTGAAACATATATGTGCATCTGCATGCATATACATAAGTGCATGTGTGCTTTAATGATGTATATGCATAGACTAAAAAGAACTCTCATTTGCTGGTTCCAGGAAAGCAATGTAACTCTGAATTTGTTTAAACAAAAGATTTTAAGGGCTGAAAGCATGTTTTAAATAAATAAACCCTCAGGAAGGGCAACAAGAACCTTACTCTTTGCTTAGAAAACATACATATGAAACCTAAACATTCTATAAAATGACCTATCCTACTCACACCGCGAACAATACTTGTTATTAGCACAGACTTCTCAGTGGACTGATAGCAAGGCAGAGATCTGAGTTCTAAAGCTTTGAAAACAAAGCAGTCCACTGGGTCAGGTAATTGATCCAATGGACTGTTCTGCCAGTTTTTATCTTAGGAAATTTTGTATTATCTTGAAGAAGTTTATTTTATTTTATTTTATTTTATTTATCTATCAATCAATCAATCAATCAAATTTGTCACCACCCATCTCCTCCCACCAGAGGGACTCTGGGTGGGACTCTGGAAATGAACCTATATAAAACAGACCAAATTATATATACCTTAAAAAAAAAGGTAACAGTTTTAAGTCGCTTTTCAAAAGTGTCTTCTACGTACAGAAATATACACTGACAAATCTTGAATAGACCAAACATAAACTATTTTGTACTGGACAGCTTTAATGCATTCACTATGTACACCTCTCAAGCTATGATATGAGCATGAAACTGCCTATCAAGAATTCTTGAATGCTTCTTCTCTGTTTAAATGCTTCTTACAAGTATTTAATATCCAGAGGTAACTGCACTTGTCCACACTGCAAATAACAGAATCTCCCTGCTCCTTAAACACCAACAAATGTATCACTGCATAAGCATTTGTGAATATAATGAAGTGCTTTCACTATGCTCATGCAGTATTATCAGCAGCTTTACCTGCATATCACTTTATGCATCCTGAGAAGCAGGTAGTAGTCCCCAAAGGCACATGCCATAATAAATACTAAACAGTTGTCACAAGTGTTATACTTAATATTACAGTTAAATGATGTAGGAATAGGGTGTACGATAGATTGTGGATAGGTAGATTCTCCAGAAAACAGCAATACAATAAATAAACATGACTATCAACATGTTAAAGATTATTCAAATCTATATATATTTGAGGTAGCAGTGATGTGCTCCAAGTCAAAGCTCCCAAATCTGGGCTTTAAAAATCTGTATGACCACTACATGGCATCAATCAGACCACTAAATGGCTGCTTTTTAATGATCATCTGGACTGCTGCAGCTTTATTTTAGATCCTCTCAGTTTTCAACTACCTTCTACACAAAAGTTACCACACTACATAGAAGGCATTTAAAAATGAAGGTTTTTCATCTTAACTTTCCAGAAACAATTCATTGTGTAATAGATACAGTAGTTTCACATGCCCCTAGAACAAGTCTTTGAATTAGTACCACATCACAGGTTTCTGATCATTGAATATTCAGTTACTTCCATTGTTTCAGGATCATGCCTGAATCCAAAGCAAGAGACGAATGAAATAACTCTCTATTATTAGAGTTCTCTGTACGATTACACGCAAATGGATTTTTTCTTACAGAGTATTACCATAATATGCTAATACTCTACAGTATAGTATAGTATGATATAGGCATAGGTATGGGGGAGGGTTATCACCATAGTACATTAGCAGTTTAATTTATAGTGGGAAAAGCCACAGAGGTATGAGGGGTGGGGTGGGCAAGAGGAGGCAAATAATGAAAGCAGTGGTGTGATCTTGCACACACATACAAAAGGGGTGGCGTTTGTTGTGCAACAGTGCAACATGGCTTTTATCATTTTGATTAATGTCTTCAATCCTACAACCACCTCTGAAAGCCAAGCATAGAGATGATAATAATAATAAAAAATCCCCAATAGATATATACAGAGAAATGTATATATACATTTAAAATATATAGGATATTTTAAAAACTGCATATATTGTAAAACTAAAAATCTCAAAAGTTGGGCATCTTTTGCAGAAACATGACAAATCACAGTGCAAATCTAACTACAAACAAGTCCTGTTATATTCAGTGATTACTCCCACCTATGCAAGCATAGCATATCAACTCTGGTTGAAAGCCATTTTGCTCTTAGTTGTGCATGGTTATTATCACACATAATTGCTTTGTTTTTCCATTGCCATGTCAGCTGAAAATGGCCCAATGGCTTCTTCACAATGGACCCAGACACGAAGAGGAACTTAAAACCAGCCATAAGTTCCTTCTCTGGCACACTGCAGCCAGAAGAAACCATCGTTTTCCACCTGGAAGACACAGCAACCTAAAAGCAAGCCATGGATGGATACGTTGCAACTGCATTCCTGATGAGACAAAGACTCTAGGCAAAATTCCAGCGAAATCATAGTTGGCTGCAACCGTATCATGTGAATGTACGCAGAATTGGTACGATCTCTGGAAAAAAATATTTTCCTTCAAGCCTTCCCTGTTAAATGAGAAACCATCCTTCCTTGTTTGGAAAAAACTTTCTGCTAGCAGAATCCAAGTCCATAATTTTAATATACATCTACTTATATGAATACCTTCCTGCTAAAAAACCCTCCTTTAAAGCGACAGCATTCTTGTTATATTACTTATATTTAAAATGTAAACCCTCTGCAAAATGTAACTGACATCTGATTATCTGATTAAGAGGGCAATTATATATGTATGTTTTCTGGAATATTATTCCTGTCCTGGAATAGTATATTCAGTATTTTCTACTGATAGCAAGAAAGTAATCAAAACAAAATGAATAGACAAATAAAAGTTCATGTGAGGGCCAGATATAAAAGAATAAAGAGCACTGACGCAGCAAACAGCATGTAAGATTAAACAGCAGCCACATATAAATCCAATTACTATTTTCCTGGTAATGCATCTTATTATTTCAGAAGCCAGAATATGCTTATCAGAACTGACAATCAAAGTAATAATATGCATGCTTAAATGTTGGCTCACTTTTTTCACCTGACTAAATAAATTCATTCTAATTTTTAAAGGCTGCCTGAGCAAATTAAGAAACGTTTTTAAAATTTTAAAGACAATTTTAAACATAAAGATAAAAATGCTACTCACCAAATCATGGTTTGTTGAATTAGAATCATCTTCTGGAAATGGGATGTAAACAGCTAAGGCCACACAATTGGCAAAAATAGCCAGTAATATAAATATGTCAAACGGTCTTAAAGATCTTGTTAAGGAACATTCAGTTGTGGGATACAGAAATATTAGCCATAGTACTATTCCTTGTTAATTTCTGCATTATATACAATAAACTTCTTTCTGAAGTTAAACTGGCATGCTCCTATCATTTTGTTTTGTTTTGTGATTGTTGGAAGTGACATCTACCTTCCACAGGCAATTATGTTCCCATGTTAAACTGTCTTTGAGCACCAGGGCCTTTCAGTGCCTTGTTATTGATGATAAACTCCACATTACATTTTGTTATACGACATGCATTTATTATTATATTTTAAAAAATATTCTAGGTTGTATATAATATTGAATCAATAATGCCTAACCAATGTAAAATACTTTAAATAATTTTGCTACTCCATGTCTATCCATAGTTATCATTAGTACAAATGGAATTCAGATACAAGTAACAGAGTAATAACAAGCCCCAGAGTTGTCTGTATCGAGCTACTCCTACCTAGTTACCTACGAATTTATTGGACTTCAGTTCCCATAATTCTCATCAAGCACAAGGAAAGAGGTAGTACAAAGCAAATATCTCTCTTCCTCATTTCCATCCTACCAAGATGCAGCCAACAGGGTAATGCTTCAGAATCCTCAGACATCCGGGTGTTTCCGGTAATAGTGGAATTGCTCTCCTTTCATTTCCCCCTCGCAATGGCTATTCTGTGCTGTAGAGTTGACTGAGAGAGAATGAAGGGTCCAAAATCACTCTCATGGTAGACTTCAACATGGCTCTCTTTGGCCCTAGTTCAACACCTTAATCACTACACCACACTTATTTTTGAGATACCGGATACTAAATCAAATGATACACATTTTCCATCACTGACAATGAGCATAGTAGATGGAAAGGTACATCAGTTACTATCAGAGGCACCTGCAGGATTCAGCACTTTGGTCAATGACAAAAATGACCTCATGAAAACACGATGCAAGCTCAGCCCCTACCAGACGTAATAACACATTTACAAAATGATCCGTGTGTGCCTCATGGTGTGATGCCATTTTGATATTTTGCACCTTTTTGTGTGCCCCCCACCCCCCGCCGCAAAGACCTCTGGTTACTACCTTATCCCAAGAAATAACATCAAGGTAAACCGGAGGCCAAGTCTCCATTATGAATATCACCTGAGATCAGATTCTTAAAATTACAAACAAAAATCCATTAACATTGCCCTCTGATAATATGCAAATGTGTTCTCTCTCTCCATGTAGTTTCTGTATAAATTTTCTGAAATTAATTCTAAAGCTTTCATGCTGATGATAACAATCACTGAATCAGCTCTGCTGACTTAGAATTCTGGGACCTGCAGGCACAACACAAATGGAAAACTTGGGCACGACTGGATTAAGGATATATTTTAGATTTACAAAGCAGGAGTAGGATACATAGGGCATAAGGAAAGACAAAACTAATTTGTGTGTAGTGCTCCTGAATATGTAGCCTTGAAGGTAAGGGTGTTTGGGTATAAAATTACTATCAAACAAGTCTACCAAATCCCAGAAACTGAAAAATAGATCCTTTTGTGGAAGACAGGAGCCAGAAATTGTGAACATAAAACAAAAATTGTACCATAGCCAAAATAGCTGCTCTCAGATTGCATATTGATTACTTAATGTTTAAAAGTACCCAGTCATGTTCTATCAAGCTCAGCACGGTAACCCTGACATGCAATGGACATTCAGATTCTTTAACTGGCAATTGCAAAGAGGGATGGAAGAGCAAATGATGTCATGTGCATTGTGACATCATGGAAATGATCCAGATTGTGTAATTTACTGTATATTTGTTCTATGACATAATGACATATGTGATATCATTCTGACTTTTACTGGACACCAATGAACTCAGCTAGATACAGGAATAAAGAAACTGAAGACCTCTAAGGAAAAAAAGCAATGTGTTCATGAAACACATTGTGTTGTTTATTCATTCAGTCGCTTCTGACTCTTCGTGACTTCATGGACCAGCCCACACCAGAGCTTCCTGCCGGTCGTTGCCACCCCCGGCTCCCCCAAGGTCGAGTCCGTCACCTCTAGAATGTCATCCATCCATCTTGCCCTTGGTCGGCCCCTCTTCCTTTTGCCTTCCACTCTCCCTAGCATCAGCATCTTCTCCAGGGTATCCTGTCTTCTCATTATGTGGCCAAAGTACTTTAGTACTTCAGTTTTGCCTTTACTATCATTCCCTCAAAACACATTGTGAGAGGAAAGAAACAATCATAATTCCCATTTGCTTTCAAGGCCATCTGTCATGAGTAAGGATGGCGAGCAGGGGGCTCCCATCCAGGCTGTAAAGCGCATGCGTAGTACTGAGGAATTAGGCAGCCATTCAAAGAGACACAGATCGGGCCCGCCTTAGCCTTTGGGGTTTATATGTCTGGGTTTTTCCCACGCTTCTTCAGTTTGTTAGGATTTTCTGTTTATGTAGCAGTAATAAAACACTAGAGACCTATTCTTTGTCTCAGCTTGGTTCCTGGCTGTTAGGACACCATCTTAATTTGCTGGACAATAACCGACCTGCATCAATAACACTTGTTTAATACCTATCCAAGTATTTTACTCAATTACCAGTGATTATAATCTCATCCACTTGGGTGATCTTTGTGTTTGCAGCTAAACTGCAATCTTCTTTGAACGTATTTTGGAATGTAGTGGAGCTCACACTTATTTGCTCTGAAAGAGGTTATTATTATTGCATAATCAACCAATTAAAAACCTTTAGTGACAAGTACTGGAATTTGGAATCCAATGTAACACAAATAGTATTTGATGATAGCTGAATCGAAGTAGTTTAGAAGACACTTGTACCAGTTGCTGTCAGAATTATAGCCAGAATATAAGGATATATTATTATTGGCACATAAATATTAAAGTCATGATTTCATACAGAAGTAAATACACATGCTAGTAAACAAGGCAAAGGTCTAATTTCCATAGCTTAATTTCAGAAGTCCCACAAGCAAGCTCACATACTACATCTGGCTTTTGTCTCAGGGCAGATGAGATGTGATCTAAAATGGGGAACATTTATTTATTTATTTTTCAAATTTTGCCACCGCCCATCTCCCCCAAAGAGAGGGACTCTGGGCGGTTTACAATAAAACTAGCACATTAAAACAATAGCCATAAATAACATCTAAAATATAAATACAATTACCAAATATAAATATAATATAAATATAAATATAAAATCCAAGTGGCCATAAGCGATCTAATTCAGTGAGGAGAGCTCTAGGGTGCCAGCCACACCCAGGAATAACTATTCCCCTTCCCGCCCCAAGCGAGGCAGCAGAGCCACGTCTTCAGGCTCTTCCAGAAGGTCAGGAGCGATAGGGCTAGCCCCACCTCCAGGGGCAGCGTGTTCCACAGGGCAGGAGCCACTGCAGAGAAGGCCCGCTTCCTGGACCCCACCAAACCGAATTCTCTTGCAGACGGGGTCCGTAACATGCCCTTTCTGCATGATCGGGTGGGACAGATCAATGTCATGGGGATGAGACAGTCCCTCAGGTAACCTTCACCTTTAGCTTCACCCCTTGTTATTGTCTCTGATCACTGTGAAGTTTTGTAAAGGAGATGGATCTATTAGCTTGGTCTGCCTCAGATGCCTAATAATCCCATGAGTATTCAGAGTTTCCCAAAGATCTAGCAGGCAGTTCAGCTAAGATTCTGGTCACTCATTGGAATAAAGGGGTCACAAAGATCCTTGACTGGATTGTGCTGGAGCAGCCTCTCCCATCTTGCAGATCCACAGCAGTTCCTTGATTTACTGAGAAGCTGAGGGAGATGAACCAGCAAAGGAGACACCTGAAGTGTTCCTGGAGGAAAACCCATCTCAAGTCTGATTGGACACTGGTAAGAGTTCCCATTAGAATCTACTAAGTAACAATTTAAGGCACATAACGGAGATATTTTACTGCACTGATTGCATCTGCCAAATGCTACTCAGTAGCACTCTTCAAAACAACTTACTCCCTCTTGGGGAAAGATGATCACCAAGTTCATCTGAAGGGCAGGTATGAAGAATTTTTGTGGCATTTGTACAATAAAACCACTCAGATTTAAGAGGATTTGGACTCCCTCTGGACAGTGACAATAGAAATTACTGGGCTTTCATCTCAGGAAGTGATCTGGAATTATTTGAGCCTGCCAATCTTGAGGAGGCAGAGAGGGCTTTCTATAGTATTACTTCCACCACTTCTCATTTGGATTACCAGTCCTTATGGTTTTTTAATATCTCCCATGAAATGGCAGGAGGTTGGATTTGAGCAGTAACCAATGCTTCTTTGAGTGAGGTGTGTTCCTGTTACCTTGCTTAAGAAACCTTCATGCAATCTGACTGTTTTGGGTAATTTTGGACTGGTGACCCTGCAATCCTAGAGACCCCTAGAGGTAACAAATTATTTGGATCCTTCACAATCAATCTCAGACCAGGGTACACAATGGAAAGTGCACTGGTCATGCTTGTGGATAACATACAGACACACCAGAAGCGCAACCTTTCTGATTCTCCTTGATATCTCAGCAGCTTTTGATATCATCAACCAAAGTATTCTTCTGGGCCATCTTTGAAGTGTTGGAGTGGGAGACTGTTTTGCGATGGTTCTCCTCCTCCTGAAAGAGGCAGTTTCAGTTGAAGGGGGACCTCTTCCTCAAAACTCTACTTTGTGCAGTGCCTCACAGCTCTGTGCTCCCCACTTCTCTTTAAGATCTACACAAAACTGTTGGGGAGGTCATCCATTGGCACAGAATCCAGTATCTTTAGTACAATGATGATACCCAGCTATACATCTTAATGAGCAGATGGCAGCTATGGCTAGGAGAGCTTTCACACAGTTATATCTTGTGTGCCAATTGTGGCCATTCTGGGATCAGGAAGCTGTGCTCACAGTAACTCATGCCCTAATCACCTCCTGTTTAAATTACCGTAATGATTACCTAGGGCTGCCCTTGAAGAACTTTTGGAAGCTATAGCTGATACAGAACGTGGTGACCCAGACAGTGACGGGCATATCCTGGTACACCTGAGTGCCCCTTCAGTTTCTGGAGCTCAAGTGGTTGCTGGTTGGCTTCTGGGTGTGCTTTAAGGTTCTGGTTGTCACATTTAAGGCCTCAGATGGTTCTGAACCTGGTTAACTAAGGGAGTCCTGTATTTATCTGTCCATCCAACTTGGTTGAACAGGGTCAACTCCCTCCAGGTCCCATTATGAGACTGCCATCTGACAGAGCCTCAGATTTTATTTTTGATAGCCGCTCCCACATTTGTAACTCCCTTACTCTAGAAATTTGGTCAGGTCTGTACTTCCTAGGCTTTAGGAAAGCTAGCAAGACCTATGTGTTCTGCCTAGCATAGGATCAGGTTATGTTCTGACTGAAGATGAGGTTCGCAAGTGATTTACTTTTGTATTTTCTGTTTTTATTTTGATTCTGAAATGTTTGGGGGTATATTTGGGGTGGGGTGGGCTCTTTCTTTTGGGAGGATGTTTTTATTTTATGATGAGATTATTAGCCTCCTAGGGTTCATGAGATTGGGCAGCATACAATGATGTAAATAAATATTGCCCCCAAAATATGCCCAGTAAATGCTGTCTCAGTAGAAACAATATCCCACTACAATATAAAGTACATTGGGTTAAATCCAAAATTTCCATTCCACTGATGGAAATGCTCCTTCTATAGAATTGTTGGATCTAATCCAATTCATGTACATCAGTTTTACATATGCACAAAGTGATGAGTTTTTAGGGGATAACAATCTAAGAAATAGCTTCGTCACTTCAGTAAGAAAAAGTAATTGATATTTTGTGCAGGATGCAATTCACACACAAAATTCTACTAAAAATTCAACACTGAATGAATGCATGAGTTAATTCAATTGAAATTAGAAGCACAAATTGTATTATTTACAGTTCTTCTAAGAAGTAATTGCCACATATTAATGGGACTTACTGCCAGATCATTGGATATAAGAAAAATTAGCTTGGAAAGGCTGATATTGGGATGAACTTAATTAAGAGAGGAAAGGGTTATTTATCATATTTATAACCCATACATTCTAGCAAGCCCACCATGGCAGCTAACAATAAAGACTGAAACAACATTTATGAAATCCAAAAATAATTAAATATTTTTAAAAGCTTCAAAACAGAATATAAAAGTTATAAATAACAACACCCCAAAACACTACAGTGCATAATGTCAAATGTAAAAATATCAAATCAACCATATTAAAAACAAACTACTAGAAAAGAAAGGATGAGTAGAAATAGGTTTTCCACAGTATAGGCAACTACACTGTTTCTATGCTATACTTTGGCCTGAAACCCAACTGATATGGATCCAATAAACCGATTTCAGCCAGAAGTGCCTGAAGCTACCCAGACATTCCTCGCTCAGTCCCTTGGCCAGAAATGACAAATTCAGAAATGGCCTGTACTTGTTAAAAAGCAATGGTTCAATAGGAAAAGTACCACCGCCTTCTTCATGGCTGTGGCACTACCTCCTCATTGAGGGAGACCTTAATAGTCAAGCATATGAGCTCCCTCAAAAGATCCCAGAGCCAATCTCAGCCGAGAGAGAGACAGATCTAAAGTATATGAACACATCAACATCCTGCCTACATCCTCAAGATGCCCAAGAAAACATAACCTTTCTCTGACCACAATTTATTCATGCTAACTTGCAGTTTATCCAGGTTGATGTTGGTCTAAACAACCACTAAGAAGCCCTGAACTCCTTCTACTCTACAGTGTGAGCCCAAGTCTGTCTTTCTGATGTGGAGTTCAAGTCTTCAGAGAACTGGAGGTAAAACAAAATTGCAGTGAAAGGATACTTCCATTCTACTATACTAATGCAGGCTCTTCGGAGTGGGTTATTGAGGGATAGGCAGAAAAGAGCTCGGGCTGGCCGACTATTGGATGTATTACCCTGTTTTTTGCTCTTGGCATATTGCTGGCGCTTTCTTTGGGACAGAGATCCTACAGGTTGAGCTGGGGTGGTGCTCATGCTTTGGGCAGCCTTGGCTTGTCTAGCAGCATCAATTGCAGCTTGCCACGAGAGCACTGTTTGCTTGGAAGGTGCTGAGCTGTTCGGCTGGAGCGCTGGGCTGTCACCAGGAAGAGGAATTCTGGTGCTATTTGCATAGCTTGCTTCTGTAGAAAAACAAAAGAGAAGAAGAAGAGTAATTTGCCTTTTTCCGAAATAATCCAGTTCTTTCAAATTTCTTGAAAGGACTAGGCTTCGGTGAAGTTTGAAGCCTTTTCTTTAAAAAAGAACAAAAATCAACAGACCCTTTCTACTGAGATTAAAAGGTTCAGGAAGGGGCATCACAGACACCAGTATCTATTTTATGATTTGCAAAGCAAAGAAATCCTCCAGTTAGATATATCTTTAAGGAGCTGAACATCACATATTTTAAAAGCAAGGGGGCAAATCAAATGTCTTTCTTTCTTGGAGTGCCGTGTATTCACTGTCTTAGAATCATAAAGCCAGTCCAACAGCCCCCTACTCAGAACAGGAATTCAAATTAAAGCCTCCCATTAAAGTGGTCTTCTCTGGCTCCAAATATATGAGCAAACATTAAGTATTCTCTAATGTGTAATATTCCTGTTATTATGGAAACTCAATTGAAATGGACAAAAAGAAATATTCCACTAGAAACATGATCTGCAATATTCTTTATTATACTGGACCATTAAATGGTACTTCCCATAGAAATTAAGAGAGTTAATAGTGAATAACTTGTTTCACTGATTTTAATGAGGCTACTCCTACACCACTGAAATCTGGATTCAGCAATCTTGCTTACCCACTATATATATCAAATATGAGAAGTATGAATCCATGCATTTTGGTTGGCATTATTTCTGGTTGCTGCTAAATATTCTTCTTCCCCAAGATCTCTGATATATATACAGAACGTGGGGAAGTGGCAATGTCTTTTCTTTGACCTTGTGTTTCCTCCAAAATACAATCTGAATTCAGAAGCTGACATAGCCACTCTTTCATGTCCCAACTTTAGGAAAGGGATAAGAGCTTACCTCTTCAGACTGCATTTTGGAGTTTGGCTTTAAGAAGTGTAAGCTCAAAAACAAGAGAGGGAAAAATCAACAACATAGGGGAAGCAACAACTGAAGTGACAAAATGCCAATTATTAAGACAGATGGGGGCTGTTGAGAGAAAAAATGTGTAACTATAGGATGGAACACAGATTTCATCCACACTGCAGTACTGTCCTATGTACAATATTTCACTTCCTGCCCCCTTGGAAGAAATGGCAACCACAGAGCAGAAAATAAAGGCAACCTTCAAAGAACTGAGGCTAATCATAAAGGAGCTCCCGCTTGGCTGTTCCTGCTAGTTAAGCAACTAAAGAAACCACAGAAGCTATTTCTGCACTATGTTTAGCATGGTGTGATCTGATCCAGAACATTGCCTTATTTCTCTTCTAACAAGCCAAAGTTAGAAGCCAAAAACAAAATATGGCTTCTAGTTCTGGGCTGTCAGAAGGGGTATACGCTAATGTTCCTGCATCACAGTTCATACTAGCAAATTGCGAGTTACTCTCTGTTGGCAAGAGAATCTCGGCAGCAGTGATGGAGGGGTGGACGTCATCACGCCGCTCACGTATGACCTTTCGGGATTCTTCTGAACTCTACTGTGCATGTGACATGCAAAACGTTGCCATTTTCTTTTACAAGTTCACAGTTGGAAGGCTGAAAAGCTGGGCTCCTTCCTTCCTTCCTTCCCATTCATCAATGGAACAGCACGAGTCTAGACCTATCTTTGGTTTTGTTTGTTTAAATATAAGTGAAATTCTGCCACTTTCCCCTTCTAGCCAAGTAGTGACAGGAAAATGGAAAAACTTAATTTTTTTTTTACATGCCAATGGTGGGCTGGGGGGCTGGCCAAGGAAAAAAGGGAACCCACCAATCAACAGTTGTGGTAAACACAGTCCAGACAGAACATTAAGCCACCACCATGGCCAAAACAGTGCGTGGAGATTTGGATAGGGATGTCTTAAACCATCTTCATTTCCAGCCAGTTTACAGACAGAAGACCAGCAGTTAAAGGCTGCTGCAGTGAAAAGAAAAGAAAAAAGAAAAGCGGAAAAAAGCCCTCTCTTGTGTCTTGTGAATAAAATCTGTAAATGTTTTCTACATGATTCTTTGTATACGTAATCCGTATTATGAGTCCACTTGCGGCTTGTGGTTACTTCCACAAAACACCTTTCTCTGTGTGTTGAATTCTTGTTCATATTTTCTTGATTTACAATCTGTGATAGTAACCAAGGAGAACTTCTATTACTATGTGTTGACCCACCTGTTCAAGGCACTACAGAAACAGTTACAGTAAACTAGTTCCTGAACTGTTAGATACATTTTAAATTTAATAATATAAAACCAGGGATATGCGAACTTTGAGTTGGTATAAGAGAAATGTAGATGAACTGCTTGCAAAGCTTTAATATGTAGTATGAATTATTATAGAACCCTAAAGAAGCTTATAGGTAGTCCTCATTTAGCAACCACAATTGGGACCAGCAACTCAGTTGTTAAGCAAAGCAGTTGCTAAGTGAAACCACAACTGTGCTTATGATCTGACTTCAGCTTTCCTTTGCTTTACAGACCTGCAAAGGTCATAAATGTGAGGACTGGACATAAAGTTACTTTATCATCACCATCATAACTGTCAATGGTCCGAAATGAGAACTACCTGTACTACAATTTAGGACCACATTAAAGTGTTTTTGTTCATCTGCCCAGAGTCCCCTTTTTGGGAGAGATGGGCGGTGATAGAAATTTGAAAAATAAATAAAATAAATAAATAAATCTCATCAATGGAGATCCCATAATCTCCATGGTTCAGCCATGACAACTTTTGTATGATGTGTTTATCACTATACTCTGTTTTAATTCATGTATTTCTAATGGATGAGAGGCATCATATAAATAAATGGGCAAAATATTTAAAAGGTGATTTTAGTAAACTAGGACTATGGCATCCCAGATTCAAGCCCACATTTGTCCACAGAAGCTCACTGGATAACTCTGGACCAGTCAATATCTTTCACCTCAGGAGCACCTCTCAGAGTTAGTGAGGTGGGGATAAAATTGGAGGATGTACACTGTTTTGAACTCCTGGATGGATTATTTGCTAATAAGCAAATAAAGAAAAACTCAGTTTGTCAATAAATACATTAAAAACAAGAAAGAACATTCAGTTAAAAAAAAGTGTTGGTAGTTACAAATTCACTTGTGCCCTTAAAGCATACACACACACCCTGCACACACACCCTGTATATCAGTGGGTCCACTAACTGCCACTATCTAAGCAGTAAGCACCCTTCTCCATTCTCATATCTAGCGTTCCCTCTGTAGTTCCCATGTTTTCTTAGCGTCTTTCATTGCAGTCCTCCTTCTTTACAAGTTGAAGCTCAGGCCATCAGCAGACCTTCAAGAATTACTATGTTTCAAAAATCTAAACACACACATGTTCAATTGCAAGTAAAAGACTAACCTTTGATTTTAAGTAAAAGATTAATTACTTTTAAAGAGAGCAATTCTGTTGCAAAATAACAACCACAATAACAAAAAAATAGAGATATTGATTAAAAGAGGAAAAAAGGGAAGAAATTCCTAGACCTATATGAAAATTATACACTATTTTTCCCAATATGAAATCCAATCTCTTTCTTTGATGCAAAACTTAACACAACGGATGTTTGTTTACTAAAATATATATTATTCATCTCCATCTTTTTCTTGTGAACAATAAGTTACACTTTGGTTTCTCTTCAAATCACATAAATCTTTCGTGCTGCCTTATTCAGACACTTGTCTCTTTCTATGCCCACTCTACAGTCTTCTTCTATCAGTTTTATTTCTCTACCTCACTCCATCCACTGCTAAATCAATTGAGGCAGTAGAAATAATAGGCAGCCATCCTACCATTATGTGGTCACTACCCTGGAAAATCAGCAAAGGAATCGCAAAGGAAGCCACTGATTGAAAGACTAAAATAAAGCACAGGTGACTGAGACTGAGGTATAAGTGAGCAGAGTATGACAAGACTGTAGAATGTGCTATATGGCATGAGTCTTGAAGCATTATCTTAACTTGGTAATTATGCCAAAGTTACAAAGGAGAAACAACAAACCATGATAAGGAATCTTTAGTATTTGAAATATATATGAGACTACTAAGTGGACAAGAAGATCTTCTAACCAGGCTCTCAATTTGAGGTTTCATGTGGAGAACACTGATAGAAAGACACACAAGAAATTAGAGAGACTGTCAGAAATCATGTCCAGGTGACAAGTAACTTACGATCAGTGAAGATTAGACATTATACAGAAATAGGAAGGCTTTCCTTTACAAATATCATTTCCCCTTCTATCAGTGTGATAATAAAAAAAAGAGGGGAAGCGTGTTCTGCACTCCTTTCTGTATTATAGCGATAAAAACTAAATATTATCTCTTTTTTTTTGGTGATGTTCCCCCCTTTCCACCTCTCCAGAGCTGTGTGCAAGTATGCACATATATACAGATATGAAAAACAGAGACTGAAAGGGTGGAGAGGAGAATGTTTAAGATGGCTCCCTTAATGTGCAGCTGAGAAAAAGTAGCTCTCAGAAGTAGGGGGCATCTTTTTTTACTGACCAAATAACTATAATGAATCTCATTCAGAGCTCTCTGGAGAGCAGTCCAGGGGGTGGAGAGCCGATAGCACTCCTCAGAGCAACAGGACCAGGTTATTCGAGGAGCAGAGCGCCCCCCTGGCCTGTAATCACTCCACACAAGAGCAAACATGGTCAGATCCACCCGACCACGGTTTCTCCTGATCTCGTTTCATCATTTCTCCCTGCCTCCCACCCCCACTTTCCATTTATTTATTTATTCATTTATTTTGCTATTTCTGGGCCAGGCTGCCCCGAAAGAAGGCTGCCGACCTCTTCTTCTTTACAAGGGACCGCTAAAAGGAAGCAGGTGGGCTCCAGAGGGAGTCGCTCTTTTTTGCCCTCGGGCACACGCGCAGGCACACACGATCTCAAAGCGCCCGTCAATTCAAGCAGGATGAATCATTTTCACGCAGCTCCGGGAGTAGGGGAGGGGAGCGGGGAGGGGGGCGAAGGCGGCGGCAGCGCCTCTCTCAGCCTGTTTGCAAAGACGAGGAATACGCACGAGCCCCGGGTGCCTCCTTTCCCTCGATGCTTGGAAAGCAGGCGAGGAGGAAGGAGAGAGACGGGGCTAAGAGCAGCGGGCTCGCCTTCCCGAGGCTCACCTCGCCGTGCCCCTCTGGTCATCCCGGGCGCCCGACAACATAACGCACCGCCGCCCCCAAAATGTCGAGGGAAAACGCCACATCCCTTCCTCGCCCTCCCACCTCAGCCCAGCCTTGAGGCAAAAGGCAGACGTGCCAAATCAGTGCACGCGCTCTCAGGGGAAGGCGGCGGGTTGAGGGCGGCACTGGTTGTGGCGCGCCCAGCTTCTCCTCGGAAGCTTGCCATAACCCCTGACCTCATCCCCAGATCCCTTTGCTTCCTTCCTCCGCTTTAATCCTCCCCGCGACCCCCTTCTTTAATCCCACTCCACTCCCGGTTTTCCCACAATCCGCTGCCGCTTAATCCCGCACGGTGGTGGCGGCGTTTGTTGCTTTTCGAGGCGGGAGCAAGGGCTCCGTCCAGCGGCTCTTACCATCAGGGAACTGCTGCTGCTGCAGCAGCTGTTGGGGCAGCATGGTCACTTTCTCGGGGGGCCCGAGGCGCGGGCGCTCCTTCCTCTGCTGTTCCGAACCGGGCGTGCGATGATGTATCCCTCTCGCCCTGGTGCTTCGCCCTGGTGCTTCCCCTGACCTGGGTTGCCCGCTATCCGGTGGTCCTCATGACGGTGATCCTGGCTAGCAAGAGGCGAAGGCTCGGCGTCGCTGGGTCTACCAGCACCGCCGCCGCCGCCGCTGGGTCTTCCCCTTTGCCACCGCCGCCGCTTGCAAACCTCTCCGAGTTTGGGCCAACATGACACTCACATCCGGGTGACACGGGCGCCCTCCATCCCTAGCAACCCACCGCCCGTTGCTGCCGCCACCACAGCTGCAGCCTCGGTCCCCGGCTGCCGCCTCTCTGTTCCGGCAGCCGCTGCCTAGCTGCCTCCCGCAAAGCCGTGGCCACGGGGCTGACTCTCTTGCGCCTGCCGCCGCCGCCACCTGCTGCTCGGAGAGGAGGAGGAGGAGCACGAGGAGGCTACCCAGGCGAGTACGGCCGCGGGGAAAGACTGCGTACGACGAGCAGTCTCGCAGCAAACTCCAAACTGGCCCCCCAAACAGAAAAGTACGCGTCGTGGCCTTAACTCATTCCTCCCCTCCTTCCGGATACCACTTAAAAGCTTCGACAGAAGAGACTTCAAGGCTGCCTTCAAGCCCCGCCCTCTGACATGCAAATTGACCTGACCCTGGCGTTCTGATGCAAAAAGCTAAATTAATGAGCCTCCGGATTCAGAGACAGACTATCTCCGATAGCAAGATGCCTGGAAAATAGACCAAAGACTTCTTTCATCCTGCTTGCGAATTTTCAGCAGCTTGTAACTTCTGGTATGTGATACAGCATGAGAATTCTTACGGTTAGGTGTAAGAGCACTTTTCTCACAGGAGATATGTAATATATAACGTTTTATTATATGTATGTATGTATGTTATATATGAGGGTTTTTATGTATGTATGTATGTATACGTATGTATATCTATCTACCTTCAGCAAAGGATCGTTACCTTGTCCTGGTGCTGGAGCTTGAGCACCTCAATGATGCCATGAGCTAAACCGTGAAGGGCCACCCAAGACGGGAAGGACATGACAGAGAGGTCAGACTAAATGCAATCCCTGGGGAAGGTAATGGCAACCCACTGCAGTATTCTTGCTGTGAAAACTCAATGGATCAGTACAACCAGAGATATGTCGGTATACCCTCGGAAGATGAGACCCCCAGGTCGGAAGATGGTCAAAATGCTACTGGGGAGGAACAGAGGATGAGTTCAACTAGCCCCAGACGTGATGACGCAGCTAGCTCAAAGCCGAAAGGACGGCTAGCGGCCGACGGTGCTGGTGGTGAACGGCGAATCCGATCTTCTAAGGATCAACACACCACTGGAACCTGGAATGTAAGATCTATGAGCCAGGGCAAATTGGATGTGGTTATTGGTGAGATGTCAAGATTAAAGATAGACATTTTGGGTGTCAGTGAACTGAAATGGACTGGAATGGGCCACTTCACGTCAAATGACCACCAATCTACTACTGTGGACAAGAGGACCACAGAAGAAATGGAGTAGCCTTCATAATTAATAGTAAAGTGGCTAAAGCAGTGCTTGGATACAATCCAGAAAACGATAGAATGATCTCAATTCGAATTCAGGGCAAGCCATCTAACATCACAGTGATCCAAATATACGCCCCAACCACAGATGCTGAAGAAGCTGAAGTAGAGCAGTTCTATGAGGATCTGCAGCACCTACTGGACAACACGCCTAAAAGAGATGTTATTTTCATCACGGGAGACTGGAATGCTAAGGTGGGCAATCAAATGACACCTGGAATTACAGGTAAGCATGGCCTGGGAGAACAAAACAAAGCAGGACATAGGCTGATAGAATTTTGCCAAGACAACTCACTCTGCATAACAAACACTCTCTTCAAGCAACCTAAGAGACGGCTTTATACATGGACTTCACCAGATGGACAACACCGAAATCAGATTGACTACATCCCTTGCAGCCAAAGGTGGCAGTCATCTATACAGTCGGTAAAAACAAGACCTGGAGCTGACTGTAGTTCTGATCACGAACTTCTTCTTGCACAATTTAGGATCAGACTAAAGAGATTAGGGAAGACCCACAGATCAGCTAGATATGAGCTCACTAATATCCCTCAGGAATATGCAGTGGAGGTAAAGAATCGATTTAAGGGACTGGACTTAGTAGATAGGGTCCCAGAAGAACTATGGACAGAAGTTCGCAACATTGTTCAGGAGGCGGCAACAAAATACATCCCAAAGAAAGAGAAAACCAAGAAGGCAAAGTGGCTGTCTGCTGAGACACTAGAAGTAGCCCAAGAAAGAAGGAAAGCAAAAGGCAACAGTGATAGGGGGAGATATGCCCAATTAAATGCAAAATTCCAGAGGTTAGCCAGAAGAGATAAGGAATTATTTTTAAACAAGCAGTGCGCGGAAGTGGAAGAAGACAATAGAATAGGAAGGACAAGAGACCTTTTCCAGAAAATTAGAAACATTGGAGGTAAATTCCAGGCCAAAATGGGTATGATCAAAAACAAAGATGGCAAGGACCTAACAGAAGAAGAAGAGATCAAGAAAAGGTGGCAGGAATATACGGAAGATCTGTATAGGAAGGATAACAATATCGGGAATAGCTTTGATGGTGTGGTCAGTGAGCTAGAGCCAGACATCCTGAAGAGTGAGTTTGAATGGGCCTTAAGAAGCATTGCTAATAACAAGGCAGCAGGAGACGACGGCATCCCAGCTGAACTGTTCAAAATCTTGCAAGATGATGCTGTCAAGGTACTGCATGCTATATGCCAGCAAATTTGGAAAACACAGGAATGGCCATCAGATTGGAAAAAATCAACTTACATCCCCATACCAAAAAAGGGAAACACGAAAGAATGTTCAAACTATCGAACAGTGGCACTCATCTCACATGCCAGTAAGGTAATGCTCAAGGTCCTGCAAGGTAGACTTCAGCAATTCATGGAGCGAGAATTGCCAGATGTACAAGCTGGGTTTAGAAAAGGCAGAGGAACTAGGGACCAAATTGCCAATATCCGCTGGATAATGGAAAAAGCCAGGGAGTTTCAGAAAAACATCTATTTCTGTTTTATTGACTATTCTAAAGCCTTTGACTGTGTGGACCGTAACAAATTGTGGCAAGTTCTTAGTGGTATGGGGATACCAAGTCATCTTGTCTGCCTCCTGAAGAATCTGTATAACGACCAAGTAGCAACAGTAAGAACAGACCACGGAACAACGGACTGGTTTAAGATTGGGAAAGGAGTACGGCAGGGCTGTATACTCTCACCCTACCTATTCAACTTGTACGCAGAACACATCATGCGACATGCTGGGCTTGAGGAATCCAAGGCTGAAGTTCAAGTCGCTGGAAGAAACATTAACAATCTCAGATATGCAGATGATACCACTTTGATGGCTGAAAGCGAAGAGGAACTGAGGAGCCTTATGATGGAGGTGAAAGAACAAAGTGCAAAAGCTGGCTTGCAACTAAACCTCAAAAAAAACAAGATTATGGCAACCAGCTTGATCAATAACTGGCAAATAGAGTGTCATGTTCGCCGTTTCAATGTCTTTGATGCATTGTAACATTTCGCATGTCATTAATTGGATGCGTGTTTTCATCTCTAGGGGGAGGATGGGAACAGTTATCTTTTGGCTTCGCTTTGGAATGTATTTGTATTATCTACTGCGCTCAAGGTTACTTTCCCAGGCTAGCAACTCTGACGATTGCTAGCACCTGTGCCGGGCGGGGCTGTTACGAGGGAGGCGGGATACGTTTGCACCAAGGGTTTAAGTTTGTATTTGGCGCGCTTTTGCTCATTCTCAGCTTTCTCTGTATTTGTCTTTAAGTCCCTAATAAATCAGATTTCATTCAGCAGCCTCTTGTGAGTCTGAGTATTTGGGCTAGGGCAATCATTACATAAAGCTGAGAATCTAAGATCCTAACTCCGCTGGCCCCTGTCCAGGAAAGACAAGTGTCTAACCCTGTGAGGGAGAGAGCCTGCGATGACCGAACCCGACATAATGATGATGGAAGAAGGGGAACCGGACTCGACAGTGAGGCAGTCCGGCCGACCGTCCCAAGGTGGGGAGCTTTCAGCCATCCGAGAAGAGGCGAGCTCCGAGTCGGAGAGTGAAGCCAGGGGGCTGAAAACAGCCCCGGAGACCACCATAACTTCTCCGGGCGAGCTACTCACCTGGGATGAGACCCAAGGAGATGCCACGGTAGCGGGGGGCCCATCCTGGAGGCAGAGATACCCATTATCCCCCAACGTGGTGCAAGTGCAGCCAACGGAGGGCTCACCCACTCCGGATCGGATCCGAGTGCTGGAGTCCAAAATGGATTCGTTGGAGGCTATACTGAAACAGCTGAGCTTGGATGTGACCTCGTTGCGAGAGGTCCGGGAAGAATCAAGCCAGCGACATTCAACCCCTTCTTCCCAGGGGCTGTCCCCGGAACGGCGACGGGCGGTGCGGAGGCGCGAAGGGGACCAGTCGGTCCAGATGGAAATCGCAGCATCGCCAGGGCGATCGCCCCGGGGCCCCGTGCCGCCCCGAGCCAGGGAAGCACAAGCCGCGGCAGCACCGGTGGTGGGGCGCAGCCCGGCGGGAGGTGGAATGCGAGACTTCCCTGTCAAGTTTGATGGGGACCCGACCAAACTCTCGTTCTTCCTGACGAATGCGAAAGCTTACATGGAAGAATGGGGGGCGTTTTTCCAATCGGAAAAGGCAAGGATCATCACCATTGCCACCAAACTGAAGGGGAGGGCGGCAGACTGGTATGTCCAGATGTGCCAGTCGGAAGCGCCTGAACTGGAAAGTTTCGATGAGTTCCTCTGGGCGTTGAAACAACACTTCGAGGACCCCTTAGCAAAAGAGAGAGCAAAGCGAGCCCTGAAGGAACTCAAGCAGGGGTTCAGATCAGTGGCAGATTATGCTCTGGAGTTTAAAGCGCTAGCTGGGAAGGTGGATGACTGGTCCCAAGCAACCATTATCGAGCTATTCAAGGATGGCTTGAATACAGAGGTGCTGCGCTGGTCCCTGGGGAGGGACGACCCATATACGCTGTACGAATGGATCCTGCTGGCGGGGAGGGCTGAACATGCCCAGGAGATCTTTGCCCAGCGGAAGACCGCCAAATCGGGGCGGGAGGTGAAACCCAGCCGCCCATCGAGCACCGGGGGGAAACCGGGACAACGACCCTGGGACGAGGAGCGGGAGAAGCGGTACGCAAAAGGCTTGTGTTTGAGATGTGGTAAGGAGGGGCATCGAGTGGCAGCATGCCTGAAGGCAAAGGGAGAGGAACGGCCCGGAAAACCGTCGGCGAAGTCCCCTGCATTGCCGAGGAAGCAGAAAGCCGCGGTGGCTGAAACCGAGGGAGACGACGTGATGTTCTACGACATTGAAGGGGAGACCGAAATCCTGCAGCCGGCGGGAAACGCCAGCCACCTGCTCTAAAGGGCGCCGCTGGGCAGGTGGTAGAGGAAGGGCGCGAGCCTTCATCGGTGAGTGGCAGTTACCGCATTCTCACGGTGAAATTGAAATTGGGCTCCCAATCCAAGACTGTATAAGTATGGGCCATGATTGATTCGGGGTGTTCCCGGTGTCTTATGCACCCCGACGTGGTAGCGGCTTTGGAGCTACCCACTTTCCCTTTACAACGACCCATCGCGTTTACACAACTGGATGGGTCCATGGCAGGGGGCAAACCGGTCACCCATTTTACAGGGCGCGTAGCCTTGCAACTGGGCAGCCACCAAGAAGGGTTGTCTTTTGTCGTGGCTCCTGTGGGGGGGCCCTTGGTGGTGTTGGGGGTGCCCTGGTTGGTACAGCAAAACCCCCAAATAAACTGGGTTTACCGAACTATTACGTTTAGGGATGGGTTCTATCAAGCGGCCGAGGGGAAGGGTGCCCCAGAGGAGATGGTGGGGGTTGCGGCAGCTGTGACTCCGCCTTACCCGGCCCCTCCTCTGGAAGGCTTGCCGGCCGAGTACAGGATGTTTGCTGATGTATTCGGTGAAAAGGAAGCCGACCAGCTGCCCCCCCGTCGAAAGACGGACTGTGCCATAGAACTGCTGCCCAACACCCAATTGCCCAAGCCAAAGATTTATTCCATGACACAAAAGGAACTGACTCTGTTGAGAGACTTTGTGGACAAAAATCTGGCGCGCGGATTCATTGAGCCGGCGAATTCACCGGTGGGGGCGCCGGTTCTTTTTCGCCCAAAAAAGGATGGGACATTGAGACTTTGTACCGATTTCCGCGGATTAAATGCCGTCTCAATTTCCAACAAATATCCCTTGCCATTGATCAAAGACATGTTGTCACATCTGGCCAAGGGAAAGATCTTCTCTAAGCTTGATTTAAGAGAAGCCTACTATCGTGTACGAATCAAGGAGGGGGATGAGTGGAAAACTGCATTCAATTGCCCGTTGGGAGCTTTCCAGTATAAGGTGTTACCGTTTGGTTTGGCTGGGGCCCCTGGGGTATTTATGCAATTAATCAATGAGGTACTACATGAACATCTGTTTAAAGGGGTACTGGTGTATTTGGATGATGTATTGATTTATACTGAAACCATGGAAGAGCATGTGGCTCTGGTAAGGAAAGTATTGTGTAAACTCAGATCAGCTGAATTGTATGCCAAACTGTCTAAATGTGCCTTTCATCAAACCCAAATTGACTACTTGGGGTATAGAATTTCAGATAAAGGCATAGAAATGGACCCTGCAAAGGTGCAGGCTATCATGGACTGGGAGAGTCCCCGCACCCGCAGGCAACTTCAAAGTTTCCTGGGGTTCAGCAACTATTATAGATTATTCATAAGGGGATTCGCTGAGATTGCCTTGCCACTAACTGAACTGCTTCGAACAAAAGGGGTGGGAGATACTCGGAGAGTCAAGAATCCCGGAGCGCTGTTGCGGTGGACGCCTGCTTGTCAAACGGCGTTTGAGCGGCTAAAAGCAGCTTTTGTCAAAGAGCCCATTTTACAGCATCCTGATCCCTCAAAGCCGTTTGTAGTACAGGCAGATGCCTCCGATTATTCCATTGGGGCATTGTTGATGCAACAAGACGGGACAGGATGCCTCAAGCCCTGTGCCTACTTGTCCCGCAAATTCTCCGAGACTGAGAGACGTTGGCATGTCTGGGAGAAGGAGGCATTTGCAGTCAAAGCCGCATTAGAAGCTTGGCGGCATCTGTTAGAGGGCGCAAATCATCCCTTTGAAGTATGGACTGATCATAAAAACTTGGAGGCTCTTAGTACCCCTCGAAAACTGAGCCCCAAACAGGTCCGTTGGGCTCAATTTTTCAATCGATTCAATTTTCAATTGAAATTTATTCCGGGGAAAAAGAACTTTTTGGCTGATGCCTTGTCAAGGCAACCTCAGGACTCTGGGGCAGCGCCAGAAGTGGTTAGCACCCTATGGACGGCGCCCCAATTGGGCATGCAGGCTGTGACGCGAAGCCAAACGCGCGCGCAGCAGCCGCCCACCACGGACGCTGCTCAGCCAAGCGCTTTGTCAATTCCCTCCCAATTGCAACAAAAGTTTCTAAAAGAACTGAAAACGGATACTTGGTTGCTTGCGAATAAAGACAGTGTTACTTTTGACAGAGGCTTCGCTTGGAAATCTAACCGCCTCTATGTTCCTGAAAGCCTCAGAAAAGATGTGTTACTACGTTCACACGATGACAAACTTGCAGGTCACTTCGGGTTTGTAAAAACCTTGCACCTGGTTCGGAGACAGTTCTGGTGGCCCACATTACGTAAAGATGTCAAAGACTACATTGCCTCCTGCACTGTTTGTGCAATGTCTAAACGCAAGGTGGGCAAGCCCCAGGGCCTTCTGCAACCGGTGGCCGCCCCTTCTTCCCCTTGGGAGGAAATCTCCATGGACTTTATTGTAGAGCTACCTCCCAGCCAACGCAAAACGGTCATTTGGGTGGTCAAAGACTATTTCTCCAAACAAGCTCACTTCATCCCTTGCGTGTCCATTCCGTCGGCACGTCAATTGGCTCGCCTATTTCTTGTACACGTGTACAGGCTACACGGATGTCCCTCCCGCTTGATTTCGGACAGAGGTACACAATTTACCTCACAGTTTTGGCGGGCGTTCCTCAAACTATTAGGCACGAAACAAGCCCTGTCCACGGCTTGGCATCCTCAGACGGACGGGGCCACTGAGGCTGTAAATTCTACTCTGGAGCAGTACCTCCGAGCATTTGTGAATTATCAGCAGGACAATTGGGTAGACCTCCTACCGTTTGCTGAAGTGGCTTACAACAATGCAGTGCATCAAAGCACTGGCCAGACCCCATTTCGGGTAGCCCAGGGTAAAGACTTTGTACCTATCCCTGATCTACCGCAACCTCCTGCAGGATCAGCCACTCCAGATGATTGGACAACACAACTGGCAGACTCCTGGCCAATGATTCAACAGGCATTAGCTGATGCACAATCGGATTATAAACTGTATGCTGATCGTAAGCGAGCCCCCCAGCCTGCATTCCAAGTCGGGGACTCGGTTTACCTTTCCACCAAGTTCCTCAAGTCCTCACAACCTTCAAAGAAACTTGCGCCTAAATTTGTGGGTCCTTTCCCGATTACCGCTCAGATTAACCCTGTGACTTTTAAACTTGACTTGCCTCATAACCTCAAACGCTTACACCCTGTTTTTCATTGCAGTTTGCTCAAACCGACTATTCCTTCTGACCGCTGGCATCGCCAACCTCCACCGCCAACCCCCATCATGATTGACGGTCAGCAACACTTTGAAGTTAAAGACATTTTGGACTCTAGACGCCTTCGCAATACTTTACAATATTTAGTTCGGTGGAAACATTTCCCTCATCCCGAGTGGGTCGCTGCACCAGATGTGGCTTCCCCTGTCTTAGTGGCCCGGTTCCACTCTGCTTATCCCACTAAGCCGGGTCCCTAAGTGTATTTTTAGGGAGGCGGTATGTCATGTTCGCCGTTTCAATGTCTTTGATGCATCGTAACGTTTCGCATGTCATTAATTGGATGCGTGTTTTCATCTCTAGGGGGAGGATGGGAACAGTTATCTTTTGGCTTCGCTTTGGAATGTATTTGTATTATCTACTGCGCTCAAGGTTACTTTCCCAGGCTAGCAACTCTGACGATTGCTAGCACCTGTGCCGGGCGGGGCTGTTACGAGGGAGGCGGGATACGTTTGCACCAAGGGTTTAAGTTTGTATTTGGCGCGCTTTTGCTCATTCTCAGCTTTCTCTGTATTTGTCTTTAAGTCCCTAATAAATCAGATTTCATTCAGCAGCCTCTTGTGAGTCTGAGTATTTGGGCTAGGGCAATCATTACATAGAGGGAGAAAATGTAGAAGCAGTGAAAGACTTTGTATTTCTAGGTGCGAAGATTACTGCAGATGCTGACTGCAGTGAGGAAATCAGAAGACGCTTAATCCTTGGGAGAAGAGCAATGACAAATCTCGATAAAATAGTTAAGAGCAGAGACATCACACTGACAACAAAGGTCCACATTGTTAAAGCAATGGTGTTCCCCATAGTAACATATGGCTGCGAGAGCTGGACCATAAGGAAGGCTGAGAGAAGGATGCTTTGGAACTGTGGTGTTGGAGGAAAATTCTGAGAGTGCCTTGGACTGCCAGAAGATCAAACCAGTCCGTCCTCCAGGAAATAAAGCCAGACTGCTCACTTGAGGGAATGATATTCAAGGCAAAACTGAAATACTTTGGCCACACAATGAGAAGACAGGACACCCTGGAGAAGATGCTGATGCTAGGAAGAGTGGAGGGCAAAAGGAAGAGGGGCCGACCAAGGGCAAGGTGGATGGATGATATTCTAGAGGTGACAGACTCGTCCCTGGGGGAGCTGGGGGTGTTGACGACCGACAGGAAGCTCTGGCGTGGGCTGGTCCATGAAGTCACAAAGAGTCGGAAGCGACTGAATGAATAAACAACAAACATACATACTGTATCTATCTCTCTCTCTCTCTCTCTCTCTCTATATATATATATATATATATGCTGTATATCATACTGTAGCTTTTTGCACACCAGTTGTAGCACACACAAGTGTTAACAATGCAATGTGGGATCTATTTTGGCGTTTCTTGGATTTCTGAGGCACTGTTTTTATTTGTTTCCGAGCACAATTCCTATTCTGTGGCAGTTTATCAACTATTTTAATAATGCATTCAAGTAAGTAAATAATTTTCTCATTGTGGGAGAAGTGGAGTTTGAAAGGTCATATGAACATAAACCATAAACCACAACGTAACAGTATGCCTATAGGACAAGTAGGCCTACTTCTGTTTCAAGTTGCTTTAACTTGAATGTACATCTGCACAGCTATCCATATATTTATGTTTAAAAATAATGATGCAGTTATTCACAACAATGTAAGAGTGCAGTGAAAAATAGCTTGGGGTAACCATGGCTTGCAAATCTTTTGTGTGTTTATATGTGCGCTCACACACACATGAAGTAAAAGGAAAAGTTATAAAATTACTCTCACCATTAAACATTGTCCTTTTGTTGGATTGGAACATATAGTTTAATAGTGCAGCAAAACAGCAGTATACCTTGTATATGTGGACTATGGGAAAAAATACTGAAAAAAATATTTGGAGTGCTAGTTAAGAAATACACCCTTTGCCACATAGGTTAGTCAGAATCACAAATGTTGAGAGCCAGTTCTGAGATGGTTAAAAACAAATAACCTAATACTAGGTGAGCTCAGTTCCTGAGGGTCATAGGTTGTTTACACAGCCATGCCTGGGGCACTGACTATCAGTCTCCTCTTCCTGCTTAACATAAGCCACCTTGATCTTCATCATCCATGTCTTTGGTCTTAATATGCTGCTTCTTCCTGCACAGCACTATCACTTGACCCTGAAGCTAAAGTCTCCCACATCTAGATTGGCTGTGCTTCATTCCCAGATTGAGAGGATCCTATAGACCCTCATTTGCCACAGCAAGGAGAGGCAAGCACAGCCGCTGAGGCTGTCTTCCTTATTCCTCTGCCATGTCCACATACCCAAAAACATCTTCAATAACTCAGTACACTGTTTTGTAAATATCTATGAGGTTCTTCAATTCTGAAAATATCTTTGAAAAAGATGCAGTTGTCAATTAAAGATGGGGTCTGGTTTTCCAAATATCGAATTGCACCATTATCCATACCTTCTAACTAGTACCAAATTCTGGAAATCTTCACTTAGTGCAAGTTCTCCTTGGAATTTGTCTATAGCATCTTTAGTTAATTGGATTTCCTCTTACTATTAGGTCAGTTTGAAAATTGTGGAATATTCTTTCTGGAAAAATGTGTTTGGATTGTTTTTCTCATGCTAAATTGATGCTATGGGGTAATCCAAACTTCAAAACTGATTTTAAAAACTGGCTTTAGAAGGATCTAGACAGATGCTGGATTTTTACATTAGATCAACTAGTGGATGATGATGATGATTTTTATTATTTCCTATGTTAAAATATAAATATCATTTCTCATATGCCACCCACTGGCAGTTTGTACAATTACAACATTTATGGACATCTCAGTAAATGTACCGGTGGCATTTATAGTCTCAGGGACACCTAAGGTATTAGAAGGGATCACTGTATCCTATGAGACCAAAAAGCCTACAATCATTCTTCATAAATAACTGTTATCAATACATCAGTTTGATATGCAAATTTTATAGACCCAATGGAATAAAGAACTGGAAACCTCCATTTTGTCTAAACAATAGGAAAATATTTAACCTGAATACCGAAAAACCTTATTAGATCTCAGATTATGGCTGCCGCTGCAAAAAAAATGGGGGGACTTTTAGGATTCTGTTATTTTTATATAGAAAAGGAATTAGTAAATCATCATGTTAAAGGTACAATCAGAATAACACTTTATTAAAACATACGTTTTTACGAATTCCTGAAGTTACTGTGTTCTGGGAAGAAGTAATTACATATATTAATTTGACTTTGACAACAAGTTTAATATTTTCAGACTCACTCATTATTTTTGAACTATGTACCTACTACATGAAAATTGACAGCAGGACAATGGAAATGCATACTCCATGCCCTGATTATTGCTGCCAAGAGAGTAGTTTTTCAACAGGAAAGACAAATTTATGGCCCCATTTGCCCAGTGGATTAAAGATCTGGTATTTCTTGTGATATATGAACAAATTACTTATAGATGCAGATTATCTATGGATAATTATTAAATTATTTTTGTAGATAAAATTTAACTGTACAGTATATAAATTGAATTTATATACAGTTGATTTTTTCCCCTCTTTTTGGTATTGTTTTATATTTTTCATTTTATTTTTATTTTCTTCCTAGTTTTTTTTTTTTTTAATCCTCTGCTATGGCTGGGATGGCATGCATGAAACTGAATGGGAACATGCATCAAAGGAAAGTTCTGCATTCGGCTTCTGGGGGTAAACAGAGATGGGGGATGGGAAGTATAGGATGGATGCAAAGATGGGGAAAGGGATCTAAGATACCTTCCTGAGATGAGCCATGGCAGGGTTGGAAACACAAGGTTTTACTGATATCATGCAGAGAATGGCTGGCTTCAGAGAAAAGGGAATCCTGCACCATGAGTACAAACTACTACTTTTTGGGCATTTTCACGGGTTCTCTTTTCTCCTCTCTACCTCCCATTTTTGGCTGGAAGAGTAGCCAGTGAAACAGTGCTGCTTGAGAAGGCATGCCTTAAGCATTCCTTCTGTCAACAATGTGGCAGAGGGAGCCCTCCCTTCTCCATCTGTGTTAAATAGCCTAGAATGACCATGACCTTAACTATACTTCTACCATATCCAGTCAACAAGCTGGGGGTCAGCGAGGTGGGGAGGAAAAACAACCTTCTCTTCACATGGGTATCATCAGACCCTGAGCTTTCCTTCTTTTCATATAAGAGAGGACATTTTATAATAGTTCTCCCTTGCACTGGCAACCTTTTCCCCATAATCTACACCAGTGTTTCTCAAACCTGGCAACTTCAAGATGTGTGGACTTCAACTTCCAGAATTCTCCAGCCAGCCATGCCAAGTCTGAGAAACACTGATCTACACCATCAAGAACTCAGTTCACAGAAGGAGACTTATAGGGGATACAGGGGAGGGCAATGGAGAAAGAAAAGGGAAATGCTTTTCCCCAAAGAAAAGTCAAGATTCAAACCAGTGTTCTTAAAAATTGTTACATTGTATTACTTTTGCAACTCAGGCAAAATATAGTTTGGTAAATGCATCCAGGAACAGAGTGTATTTCTTTACTGTTTGCTTTGCCATTGCAAAAATCATCATCATGATCACGGTCATTATAGTAATAGTACTATATTGTTATTTCATTTGTAACTCAGTAACTTATTTTGTCAGGTTGAAATGAGACATGGAAGATGTTAATTAAACTATTCTAGTGAACATAGATTAATACATGAATTCATCCTGGAAAAGCTAGTTTGGCAAATAGTGACACCCAATTATTTTGCTAATATTTATTTTGATTGCATTACTGTAATATGACATTGACAGACCTGTTGGTTAATATATTAGATTTATATTCTGCCTATCCTCCAGACATTCAAGATAGTATGCGTAGCATGCCCATCTCCTCCTGTAAGGGAGGCTAGGCTAAGAGTTAGTTGTTGTTTTTTATCCATTCAATCATGTCCAATTCTCAGAGACTGCCTGGACAAGTCCCTGCAGTTTTCTTGGCAAGATTTTTGGAAGTGGTTTGCCCTTGCCTCCTTCCTAGGGCTGAGAGAAAGTGACTGGCCCAAGGTCACCCAGCTGTCTTTGTGCCTAAGGCGGGACTGGAACTCCTCTTAACCACTAGACCAAACTGGCTCTCAAGAGTTAGATTGGCCCTAGTCACCCAGTGAGCTCTGTGACTGAGGCTAGACTTGAACCTGGGTTTCTCTGGTCTTGCTCCAACACCTGAACAGCATGTGTTCTGTGGATATGGTTTGGCTATTTTTAGTAGCCAGTGGAGAGAACAACAAGCTTTGCAGGACACACAGAAGCTAACAAAGGAACAGTCTTTTTGTTTCCTATGTTCTACATCTAACATGACCTCATACTCCAATGAAACAATTCATTTACACATTTACATTAAAGACATGGCAAATGAAAGATTCCACACCAACACCATGAATAATAATAAATCAGAGACAATTAAGTGTAATTGTAAGTGACAATTACGTTGAGCGGAACAATAGTGAAAGGATGCCATAGCTTGCTTCTAAAGCACTAAGAGTTTTTTAAGTGATCAGTTCAAATACTCCCAAAAGCTCAAAGGTCTTGGCAAAGAACTAACATCTCCTCCCTTCACAGCTGCTCCCTCTCCCTCTTTCCTGTGTCCAAAGCCAAACACCTTGACTTTGGGGCAGGGAAATAGGAAAGTGGTGATAGGTGCTTGGAACAATCCCATCTGACCTCTTTTTCCCATGTGGACTAGAATGCTTACATGGAGAGGACCTTCCCTCAAGGACTTCATGCCAATTCAGAAGAAGACATCTGTGATCCCACAGTGTTGGCTATGCTGGATTGCTGAGCCAGTTTATTCCTGCCTCAACAGCAGTGCATTAGAAACCACAGTCAAACTTCAAAAAAGAAATTATCTGTGGCTGTGTGGGGCTTGTGGATGGTTCATTTTCCTGTTTGCAGGAACTGCTATCTCCCCAGTCTTCTGGCTCCTGGGCTTCAGGTTTTTCAGAGAAACAGTAGCTTGATATTTTTTCAGCAGCCTCCCATTTTTTCCTTTTCATTTTTACATCCAACCAAATACATACAACATGCAATAAGTTTATGGGTATGAGTGCAAGAAACCATGGTTGAATTCAGTGTGTGACTCTAACCATTTCCCCCCCTAGAGTCAGGATTTCAGTATGCAGGACAGCCATGACAATGGAAGTATCCATACCTTTCTCTCACATGCTCTCACCTTTTAAGCGCCTTGCCCAGAGAAGAAAATGAGCCACTTCCTTTAATAATGGGTGTGGCTGCACTGGTCAGGCATAAGGTGGTGAAGATGGAAAAGAGAAAGTAGCATTTGATGTTCTAGCAAAGGAGGATACAAGCTGGGCAGAAAGGAAGAAGCCAAAATGTTCTATGGTGGCAGAAGATGCCAAGTTGCTCCAGGACAGTGTCTGGGGAAGGGTAGTTTCAGCAGCAGCAGCAGCAGCAGCAACAGCAGTCCAATGACAAGGCGGGGCTAGCTCTGAGGAGTAGGGAGAGTTGGAATTAACAGGGGTACAGTCAGCAGCAGCAGCAGGAAAGTTGGTCCTGGAGGACCTTAATGGTGCTGGTGGAGCACCTGGAGGGCCAGAACTGCAGGAACACCACAAGCAGCACACAGCACTAGCAGTGCCATCAGGCAGTAGAAGTCAGCCCAGAAGCAAAAGCAGAAAAAGAAGAGGTGGCTGGAGATGCCTTGGACAGAGGAAGGACGAGAAGAAATTTGATTCTTCCCCACTCTAAAGAACGGGAGAATACCCAAAGCCAGTCATGACCCTGCTAATGGCCATCAAATGACTATAATAAATGTGGATATTTTTAATATAGGGTTTTTTTATTATTATTATTATTATTTTGAAAATTGTCGGGCCAATTTCAGTACAAGAAATAGCTTAAATTTGAGTTTCAAGATACATTTAATCCCCATCAGTAAACAGTTTACACTTAATCTTGGTAAGGTGTATCCAGATTTTGGAGAAGCCTAGCTTCTGCGGATATAATTATGCCAATACCTCCCTCATCCTCAAACCCAATATAATAGATTGAACCTAATTACTCCATTTCAGAAATGCTAGTTTACAATTTACAATTGGGCTAGCCAATTAAAGCCTTGCTTGTACTGATTTGAGGGCTTCTCTTGTTAGACAATTGATTGAACCTGTACCCTGAACAAACTGTTCTGATCTTTGCAATGTTTGAGGAAAGGGGAACAAGGCTGTCAATCAGGCAGTTGCAGTCCCATAAATAAGAAAAGTTGAAATGCTAAGACTGCAGATTGACAATTATAATAGTGTAAGAAAGAGCTGTGTTAGATTTCTAGTCCATTTACTATGTGAACATAGAGGACTCAGTGACCTCTATCAGAGAACATATATTGTGTCCTAGAGTAATGATAGATTGGATATTATAAAAGGCTAAAACATATCAAATCAAGTATCAAATTAACCTTTCTGGAATAACAAACAAATCACTAAGGTATCTTCTGACTTCCTACAAGTTGTCCTTGAACATAATAGAAGTCCTTTGAGAACAACCACATCTCTATAGTCCATCATCACTGATCTTTGAAAAGTACCAAATCATTACAGTGAGAGTATGGTTTGGAGCCAAAGGTGTAGTCCTGTTTTTCAGAGCCTGGAAAATTTAGGTTGCAATACAAGGTTCTGTTTTCCTAAAAAGTTTGCATGTCCAAGTGAATAAATGTTGGCAGATCTATCATCACAGTATAATAAGGTTGTTCATTATTCATGCAAAGTAAAACAGGCTCAGGTTGACTATGTCTTGAGGCCTTTCCAGTTTGCTGTTGTGAAATGATTTTTTTAAAGCAACTCTGTGCATGTATCTACTCTGGATATTAATCTTTTCAGTCATTTAATTTGCATGTTGCGCTTTATTGTCCTCAAGTCGTTTCTTCTCATTAACCAAAGGCGTAATGCTTCAAAAATGATTCTTAGTCAATCTGACATTTCAAAAAGTATTCTTATTCTTATTAAATTAATTGCAGTATGAGAAAGGTCTGATTTCAGATATGAGATCCAATGAAATTGCTGTGAAAATATGCCAATAGAGGGGGGAGGGTGTGAAAAATATGCTGGTGACAGTTTTTAGAAGACGGTATAAATACAGATTTTAAAGTAGGGTTTTGAAATGTCATTTTTCTTTTTCACCTTTTTCACACCTTTTTCAACACACTCTCAACATTTTATTAACAGTTCCCTCCTCTCTTTATTCCCCCAGCAATAAGCGTTGCTCAGGCACTGCTTTGAGAAGGTTATTTACATGCAATACTGTATGTGTTTACTTCAAAGTAAGCCTCACAAGCAAGATTCATATACTGCCCTAAACAATTTTGTGGTTTATTTTACTGTGATTTACAATGGTTTGTGGTTTAATAAATATGACTGATGGCCTAAAGTTATGTATGAAGTCAGCCACTGAGGCGTCTTTAAAACACTTAACCATAGCTCAGTGGGGTATGTGAACAAAACGCACATAATGTTGCAACCTTATTCTATCAGTTATCCTGGAATAAAAGAACACTCTACCTCTTGACAAAATGGGCTTGTAATCCATCTGATGATATGAAATAGGGAAATCCTGTACAGTCAATACTAACATCGACTTTTTGGGCCAGTAATACATTTTATTTCAATAATGAAACAATATTTCATTGGGGACCATAGGAGTATGGAAAAAAAGTCTTTATCTACTTAGTTCATGTCCCTGCCTCTTGAACTTCATTAGAGTTGAGAAAGGTATATTCAGTTGCCCTGGAGGAGGCACAGCTGGCCAAAAAACCAACATCACCACAGTATCTGGGAGACAACACACTTTCTTTTGTCTTGGATTTCAGAAGCTTCTGGCTTTTGAATTCAAGAGGCAGACATTTCTGTATGTTCCCAGTGCAGCATCCTCAGTACTGCTAGGTTATAACTCCCATCAGTTCCAGCCAACGTGACCAATGCTTAGAAATGAGGGGAGCCACAGCCCAGCATCCTATGAGGCTAAGTCTTGCCCCTTTGCTGTTTTGCATCTAACTGTTGCACTAGTATGTTCAGTTTACAGAAAAGTTGGCTAAGGGGGGAACTGATAGCACTCTTCAAATATCTGAAGGGTTGCCACCCAGAAGAGGAAGTAGTTTTGTTTTTGATTGTCCCAGAGGGCAGAACCAGAACCAATGGGTTAAAACTGTATGAAAGGAGGTTCAGGGTAGATGACAGGAGGAATTTCAGGCTGTAGAAGTTATGAACTAGTGAAACAGGCCCTGATGTGGTTGGAATATATGACCTGTGATCCCTTCTGATCCTATGATTCTAACCAAAATTAAATCTTAGGGAAGAGGAGGCAAGGAATTATTCCACAACCAAAATAAACATTAACCAGGTCACTGAAATGCATACCAGTTGAGAATACTTTTCCACAGGGTTTTGAGCTTTAGCGTTACGGCCACTATGATTTGAACAGAGGATTCCTATATTTAGCTTTCAGTGTGTTTACTTAAAAAATAAAGTGTTTCAGTGTTAAAAAATAAAGTTTTCACACTTATACCAGAGGTCTCAGCCTTGTATGTTCAACAAATTTCTAACTTAGCTATTCCTTATTCACTATAACTTGTTTCCTATAGTTAACTACTATTAATGTTACTTTGTAGTGTATTCTACATATATAGTCTATGATTTTATCCTGTATCTTTTACTATATCTCTGGTTGCTGATAGTAATCTAGTTTTCCATACTCTTCCCAACCAACCTGGATCCACCAACACTTGCATTGGGTAGTACAGATTTTGGCTGTCTCCCTTTGGCCCTTGCTGCTGCTCTGGTCTGGGCTCTCAAGCCCACTCCCTGAAGCTGCCAGCAACTTGGGTCTTTGAGGAGTCATGGTGGCTTATGCCCTAACCTTTCATCTGAATGCCAACATTCTTGTCTTGTCTGCTCCATAAGTATCCATGTCTAGACCACTAAGTCTTGCCAGCAAAGAAGCAACTTCCAATATGCTACTACTCAATGCCACCTGTGACTTGCCAAAGCCTGGGCCACTCATGAGCCTGGCATCTTCAAGGGAGAGCCACAGTCAACACTACCTCCAATGACTTGCTTGTTCTGCCCCAGCTCTGACACTACTCTAGTACTTTCTCAGGAGCTTTGCTCTTCTTTTCTTCCTCCTCCTTTCTTCTCACTTGTTTCTTTGTTTTGCTTGGATTCGACTTTCTTCTTCCTTGATACCACCATGTGTAGTACCAGCTCAACCAATCTATAAGGGCAGAGCCCTTAAAAGAGATGGGGAAGGAGACAGGGAGCCATTTCAGCCACCATTCATCCTTTCTTCCTTATTATACCATTTCTTATAAACATTTTGCTTTTTGAAATTAAATGCATAACCAATTTGTTAATTTTCACTCACTACCTGAATTTTACTCAGCACTTTCTCCCTCCTAGAACTTACTTTCTGTCTTTCTCATGGTCATTCTCTCTCTTTAAATTTGTAACTATTAAAGACACCTGCCTTGCAGATATTATTCTATAAACTGCATAGGAAAGCCTAGCAGGAGGTCCATATTAGAGCTCCAGTAGTCTGAAATCTCCACAAAATAGCAACCATTTTCTTCAGTGTATTTGGCTAGTTCATATTCAGTTCAGTCTAAGGAGTATGTGTGTATTAGGGTATGAATAGCAAATTCTAAGAAATAAAGAACAAAAATGTATGGTTATCCTGAGCATTTCAAAGGACTTCAGTTGGTGTGTATGAACATTTTTTGGTCTATGCCTTAAGAATTTAGAAAGATGCTATATCTGGAAACTTCCTTAAAATAATCCCATGATGATAAAGTATTGCACTATTGCAATAATCAGAAGGGTTGGCAACCTTGCAACACAGTCCTTCTGACAGCAACCAGGCACTCCCTGCTGATGGTTCCTGTATTGATCTGCTGCTCAAGGGTTCTGTTAACAATCTGCTGAGTCCAAAAGCGATTTCAGAATAAAATTAAAAATCTAGGCAACAGTAATTGATATGACACTGATTTACAGTGCCAGCCATAATACACAGCAGCTGCACAAAGTTGACCACATAACAAGCTTGAAGAAGTTTTGATGATCCTCCCCTCTTCAATCTATTTATTGAGATAGACACTATTGACAAAAGGCAAATCTGCACTCTGTATAGCCCAACTCTATAGAGTACAGGCCCACCACACTTCCTAAGTGCAAGAACGGATGTCCTCGTCCTCCTCCTCCTCCATCAAAAAGGCACCCCTTGCTCATGTTTTCCAACTTCAGTTCAAAATCCTGTAGCTCTTTTTTGACCAGAGCCATCTTAAGCCCTTCAGAGAAGATGGTTTCCAGCACTTTGTTTCAAGCAGCAGCCCCAGCTTTGATTGGCTGCAGTGCCTGGCACGCCCAGGGCCACAACAGGGGGGGGGCAAGTGGGGCATGTGCCCCGGGCACCGTGCTGGGGGGCCGCCAAATGAGCACTGGGGGGTGCCAAAATGGGTGCGGAATCCATGTTTGCCCTGGGTGACACAGACCCTGGTTGCGGCCCTGGGCATGCCCCCTCCCCCCCAATAGCTGCTCACTTTCTATACAGCCATGTTGTTCTGGGCTGCTATGTTCTCTGCATTTTTAAAGAAATAATCTTGTGGTTAATAATAGCTTAAGTGAATAAAATATCCTCAGCCCTAGCAGCTCCTTCTCCATTCAAGTGTTACATCCCCCAGTGGGCACCCCTTCAATTTCTGCCCAGGCTGGGTGAAACATGTTCTCTTTGTTTTCCCATTCCCTGCCCACAGTATTGCAAAGCTTCCCCTACCTTTTAATAAAAAAATTCAGGAAGTAACACAGGAACATTGTTATTTTGTTTCTAAGAATCTGAATTATCAGTTCTCCCTCACTACAAAGATACTGTAGAGCTTCAGAGGAACATAAAAATGAAAGAACAATCTGTCCCCCGTTGCTTTGATTGTTATAGCATCAGAGCAAAGAAGGTACTGTAAAGGGAGAAAAAGAAAAAGAAAGGGTCTACTTTAGTGTCAAAGAAGATAATGTGGGAAGGGCATGTGAAGGCACTCATGCATGCAAACATCTGGGGAAGCAAAGGAAAAGCACAGGGACATGTGAGAAGGGAACAACCCCTAAAAGGAAAAGGCAGATACTGATAGACCAGTCTGCCCAACGGCCAGCCAGTGAACCTTGCCTTCCTGCACAAATGGGAAGGCCAAGAAGCAGGGGAACAACCAATCAAGTATTGAGGTGGCCATAGTCTGGACTGAGCCCACTTTCATTGCCAGCCTACTGCAAGCTGGACTGGAATTTCTTGGCTTTAAAAACAGTCTGGAGTTTATAGGAGGTCATAGGGGACAAGCAGCTTAAGATGTCATGTGGAATTGCTTTAGAGTCAGCCTTTATCAATAGGCTAACAATTAGACAAGTTCTGTCCCCACAAACCATTCCTGGTTAATAAAAAAGAACAGCTTGGTATGTTTATGACACCACCATGCAGATCAGGGCTATACTCATTCTCAAAAAAGCCTCCACATGACTACAATTTTATTTATTGAAAAAAAAGAGTCAGGGAAAGTCACTAGCCCTTATGGCAAATGAATTGTTTGCATCATGAGCTATGCTTGTATTATTTTCCACATTCCTGTGAGAAGTCTACAGAACTATTCACTAAGAACTATGTCTAACTTAACTGGATGGGATGGTCAGGATAAATGAGATATTATCTGGCAAAATAATAGGTAGGAATAAAATAGGTTCTAAAGTTGGATAGAAGGAAAATTGATTCGTTTGAACTATGGTGTTGGAGGAGGCTCTTGTGCATCCCTTGGACTGCAAAGATAACAAAGAAGTGTTGAAGCGCATAAAACTGGTCATGTCACTAGAAGGAAAAATAACAAAACTTAGACTTAGTTACTTGGTCATGTCATGAGATCAACATCATTCGAGAAAGATGTTATGCTTGGAACGGTCAGTGGCAAAAGACGACAAGGACGCCAAAGAACGCGCTGGTTGGGTGTAATCAAAGCAGACACAGGCCAAAATATAAAGCAACTGAAAGAAGCTGTACAAGATCGGAAATCATGGAGAGAGCTGGCTTATGGAATCGCCAAGGGTCGGATACGACTGAATGGATAATTCAATTTGAAAATAGGTTCTGGAAGGAAGATTCTGAAGGGAAAGCTACATTATATGATGGTACTATAGACTCAAAGAAGATACGAGTTGGAAGGCGGCTTATAGGTCATCTAATCCAATCTCCTGCTCAGTGCAGGAATCCAATAAAGCATCCCTGACAAGTGACTATCCAAACCAGTTTGAAAACCTCCAGCAAGGTGAGGGGTGGGGCAGTGGTCCAACATTGTTCTAAACAGGCTGTTCCAATGCTTAACAGTTCTTACCATCAGGAAATGTCTTCTAAGGTTAGTCTGAATCTCCTTTCTTTTAGTTTCAGTCCATTCAGGTCCTCGTCTGGTTCCTGTTCCCAACAGAGAACAGGTCTGCCTCCTCTTGCACATGAACGTCTTTTAAATATTCTTTTGACCACTATAACCTCTTCTCTCATTTTTTTTCTTTTGTAAGCTAAATATACCCAGCTCTTTAAGAGTTGTTAATTGCACTTGGCTTTCAGTACTTATCATTCTAGCAGCTCTTACTGAACCCAGTCCAGTTTCTCCATGTCCCTTTTAAAATGTGGTGCCCAGAACTGAACACAGTATTCCAAGTACAGGCTAACTGACACAGAGAACAATAAAACTATTACTGTATCTCCAGTGATCAGATATTTCTGTTAATGTAGTTCAAGATTGTCTTGGCCATTATAGCTTCTGCAGATCCTATTCATACAAAACCATGCTCTAACATTTAAACACTAGGGTTTTTCTTCCCACCTTTTTGAATCAATGGATTCCTGGTCACCATCTTGGTGGCCTTGGAAGACACCTGGGAAATATTTGTATAATGGTTCTCTCTGATTTGGGATCTGCTGGTTTCTGCCTCATTAGTCTCCTCCCTTACACATCCCTTCCATTCCACTAAGTAATTTATTAAGTGCTTGAATAGCACTGGACTGAGATTGGAGACCAGAGGAAGTCACTCAATGCTTCATTTCATGACAGTGCAGAACCATTTACAAGCACTTGTTGGATGCAGTTGTTCAACCAGTTGCTAATCTGCTGTACTGTAGTACTACCATTTATCCTTCTAGTTCACAAGATTTTCCTAATTACATTCATAACATTTCCTTGGATTTCAAGTCATTCTGCTACAGAAAAAGAAAAGGTTAGTCTGAAATAGTTAAACCCATGTTAGTTCCTGATAAGGGTAGTATTCTTGAATGCTCTCAGACATGCTCTTTAACAATCTAATCTAGTACTCTGCCCAGTTCAGATATAAATAATTATGCTGTAGTTTCCCAGAGCCCCTCTCTTCCCCCTTGTGATGATTGGGCCCATGTGTTTTTTTCCAGTCTTTTGCCTAGAGAGTCTCCTCTGAGCAGGGTGGCAATAAGGCTTCCAGTGAATCAATGCAAAATTCACTACCTTCCTGCTTGGTTAGCAAGTGAAGTCACCTGATCCCCCTCATAACAGCTGATTGCATGGGTCAATTTCTAGCTGGGGAATGAGGATAGGCTGTGTTTCTGATTCAGATATGCTGAGAACTCCATGCAGTTTGGAGGCTATGGATTGTCCACCTCTGCTCTGAAGGAGCAGACTTGGAAAATCTGAAGAGCTGCTGTCTCCTGCCTTGCAGTCTTGTAGCTTTGGGATGAAAAGAGTACCTTCCTTTTCTTTCTTTTTAAAAAACATCACTGCCTTTGAGCCTCTATTCTTATTTTTATTCAAATTGAACTGAAAACGTTTTGCTATTGTTTGTTCTAGCTTTAGATATAAATGTGAAAATACATTTCCATACTTGAGATGGATGTGTCTTAACATGTGCCACTTCAATTTGATAAAATACCAATTACAATTGTAAATTGAAGCTGAACACCAAATATTGAAGGGGAATATTAACTCATCAGCATGCTGAGCTGTAATTAGGCTAGTTTCAGTAAATGTATTACAAGGCTGAAAAAGGGAAGAGATGAAAAGAACTAGTCCATTAATACCATACCAAGAGCAATACCCTGCTGTACCTTTTTCCTAAAACCACCCATGCTTGGTTGTTGGTTCTAAAAGATTTGATGAGGAGGGTTTTTTTTTCTCTTGTTTAATTTCAGTTGTTTTGTGGGAAAGAGGACAGCTCTTGGCTGTATCTGTGTTAAGTTCAGGATCAGTGGAAACAAACAGCAGCAAAATTCCTGGCCCAGAAAAAATAATGTTGATGCAGAAGAGACTGATTTGTAAAATTGGTCCCCATGGCTGTGCACAAACACAACTATGCAGGGTCTGACCAGGTTAGTGCTTGGATGGGAGGCAATCAGGAAATCCCTGGGCTGTAGTCTAGACTGGAAAATTGAAGACAGTGGCAAAGCAACATAGGCATGACCTTGCAATCTCCAGGAGTCAAATTTAAAGGAGACTTTACTTTTAAAAAGGGTGTTTTATATTTCTTTCTTCAACTATTTTCTTTTACGGATCTGGATAAGGATATTAGCCCAAAATTATTCATGGAAACAGATGTCACTGTCTATTGAAAGATCTGTTCTTGAATTGCTCAGACCATTATTTTCTTCCATAAGCATCAAAAGGCCTCTCCTCATTTAGGAGAGGAACACAGGGGATGCCCATGTCTTCCTGTACAAAGGAGCCAGCAGTATTGTAATGGCTTAAAGGCAAAGGCACTGAAAGTTAATCAATGATCACCACACAGAAAAGAAACTCACAACTATGGGATATAGGACATGGCTAAGCATTCTGTTTGTTGTATAGAGACAACTATCATCATGCATATTTTCAATCATTCCCATCACACGCTTCCTTTTTGAAGCCATTAGTGGACAGCTAGGACCACTGAATGGAGCAGAGCTTAACGCAGTGAAATATGCACACAGAAAAAGAATATTACTGTATCTTAAACAGCATTAATGAGCATGTTAGAGACATGCAGGTTAGTGATGTTACACACTTAGCCCACCCAAGCATAAAGAATTACACACTTAGACAAAGTAGGTTCAGAAGTAAGTAAAAGGAAGTCTTACTGATTTATTTGGTCCAGTTACATCAATCTCAGAAGAAAAGTTGATTCTTGTTCTTCTTCTGTCTCTAAATTCTAAACTTCTGCTGAAGGCTGCATGGAGAAAGAGGCAACCTCCTCACTCTAGGGCTAAGCATGTGGCCCAAGATGGAAGGAACACACAGCCACATGATGTGCTGTTCAGACTATGAGGTGGCCAGACAGAAGTATTATCAAACTCTTTATTTTAAACAACTATTTATAACAGTAAAGCTTGTGAATAATTAAGCAAGCAATCTCAATCAAGACTACCCAGGCAAGGGCGGATGAACAGACAAGGCTGCAGAGTCAGACTGAGGCAGAACCGCAAGGCAGAATTCAGCTAACTCTCTGATCGAAGCTGTCAGACTTGGTGATGCTAGAGTGCGAGGCAAGGAGGAAACGGAAGGCAAGGTCCCGTAGACTGGCACGCAGCTAGGATCAGACTGGAACATGGAGGCTAGGCAAGACTGGACTAGAACCCTTAGACAAGGCTTGGCTGTGGAGGCTAGGCTGGACTGGACTGGACTGGACTGAAGAGTCAAGGCAATGCTGATCTTTGGAAACAAGATTGGACTTGACTGAAGAGTCTAGGCAAAGCTGAGAGCTGGAAGCAAGACTGGACTGGACTGGACTGGACTGGAGAGTTCAAGCAAGGTTGAGAGCTGGAAACAAGGCTGGACTGGACTGGAGAATTTAAGCAAGGCTGAGAGCCAAAAACAAGGCTGGACTGGACTGGAGGGTCTAAGCAAGGCTGAGGACTGGAAGCACACCTGGATCGCGCTGGAGCACAGCGACAAGGTCTGGAGCTAAACCCAAGACTGTGCTCAGCAGGGACGGCAAGGAGAGACTCGACTGGAGCAGCTTGTGCAGAAGGCAGTTCCGCGGAGGTAGAAGACGCTGGCGCTGGTTCCACACTGGCTGTGGGCAAGGCTTCTGACATAGGTAAGGACTCTTCCGCAAGTGTGGTGAGCTCAAAGGATTGGCTGTCTCCGGCAGCTTGCTCTTCACATGTCTGCCTTTTAAGGCAATCCTTTCTGCGCCTTTTCTCTCCTGCAGCCAATCAAGCTGCTTTCTGATTTGCACACTTCTCTGCTCTCCTGTCTCAAGTGCTGATTGGAGAATTCAAATCCCCCTCCAGAGTTTGACCAATCCACGTCTGCAATTTCTCCCGCTCTGCTGAGTCACTTCCTGGTTCAGCTTCTCCGAGTTCCTCCTGATGAGTTTTGTTTTTCTCTTCTGACTCCAGATAAGTTTCGTTTTCAGAGTCCGAAGCAGGCTGAAGCCTCACACATGGTTCCTTCCTTCCCAGATAGAAGGAGGAAGAGAGGAATGTGGGAGGGGCAACAAACAGCTTTCTCCAGAATCACATAGAGAATTCACATCCTAGAGTGAACTCATCCACATGCTAATGAGGCATGCTGATTTGCTGGGACCTCCAACACTTTTTTGGGGATAAGCAAAACTATGTAGAGTGTCACAGAGGACTAAGGAATAGTAAGTCCATAAAATCCATGATACAAGGAAAGGAAATATAACTAAATCTAGTTTACACCAATATCATTCAGTCTCTCAGTGCCCTTCTGTCCTTGCAAACCAGATTAGCTCCCACCAGATTCATTCACATATTCAAACACTGCATTTTCTTCTTCTTTCTTCTTTCTGAGGATCTCACCAGTTCCATCTAACCGTGATTTTTTCAGTCTTTCCCTTCCTTTCAACTCATTTGTTTGGCAATTCAGTCCTAACCCATTCTCTCTATGTGACCAAACTATTCAACATACTTGTTTTGTACTGGTCACCTTCCTTTTCGTACAATCCACATTCATTCAGCAGCCATTCGTTCTGGACCTGTCTTCTCTTACCACTTACAATTCTTAAGTATCCCATTCCCACAGCATTCAATATTTTTTTATGTTAGCTTTCATATACCCAGCTCTCACTTCCATATAACAAAGATAGCAGAAGCACTCATATATAAAACAACTTTTGGCAAACATTCATTCCTAACAATAGATAATAAACTACTCACTACAATATGTTTTTATACACATTTTCACATCTTAAAATTCTTCTATTCATTTCCTAATTTTTAGTAAACATTCTACCAAAAAACACAGATTGATCTACCTTATTTTTTTTACTGTTTATGTATTCCTTGCAATGATTCATGCTACTTTCCTGTCAAACACAAACTTCATCTGACACATTAATTTTCTGATCTGTATTCCTCATTGCATCAGAAGATGTATCTAATGTTCACTGCAAATCATTTAACTTCTCAGCCAACAACACATCATCTGCACACAAAGGTACACATACACTCACATCCCAAGTAACATACTTCCAACATCACCACAAATATTCCTTATCTATTTATCCATAAAAACATTAAATGGGCAAGGGGATAGCACACAACCTTTTTTTGCTTTCTGCTTTATGCTGAGCCATTTGTTAAGCATTCTTTTTATTCTGTCATATGTTACTTCCATTATTTGCCCCATCTGTTGCATTTAGTAACCAACCTTCAATTCTATATTCATGCAAAACATTCCATAATTCAAGCCTATTCACTTTATCACATGCTTTCTCTAAACGAACATTTAATAAGCTTTTTTTCTCACATTCATATGTTTCTCAGTTGTCTGCTGAAGAGCAAAATCTGATCTGCATATCTCTTGTCCAGCATAGCCACACTGAACGTCCCAGATTTTGCTCACTGTCAAGTCTCATACCTTTTCAATCAGAATTCTGCCAAACATCTCCCCAGATACCCTTAACAAATCAATCTGCTGTATTCATATTTGCTACCTTTTGCATTCATATTTTTGCATTCATATTTGCTACCTTTCCTTTTGTATAGGGGAACAATAGCACTCTTTCAATATGAGATACAGACACAGTCTTCACACATATTAAACAAGCCATACAGCCACTCAATAAGCAAACCATATTTATATTTTAATATTTCTCCAATTCTATTGTCTGTACTAACATCTTTAGCATTTTTCAACATGGTCACCATATGTACAGTATGACTTCCTTTTCATTAAACTTTCTTGGACAGTATAATGTGCAGCATTCATTTCAGTTCTAATCTTTGACACCTCACTATCATTCCCATACAAAAATCTGAAGTACTCCTTCCAGCATTCCCTCACTTTGGTTTCAACCCCATCTCTCTTATTTTTAAATCCATTTTCTCTGCTGGGGGGGTTCTTGCCTAGCCCTCCTCACCTACTTCCAAACTATGTTTTGCTTCTATCAAAACTTTTCTGCCTCTTTTAATTTTAGCTGTTCTTCACTCTCTTTTGCTATTTCAGCAAGAGTTTTTCTTCATTCACAATTTATACTTCTCTCATCCCTACTTTTTGCAATATTCTTGCATGCATTTGTTCTTATCTGCAGCCTCTTTCACTTTATTGTTCCACAAAACTTTCCATTAGTGAAACCCTACATACCGTACTTCTGTGGCACACAGGTTAAATAATATTCTTCCACATTCTCTTTTCTTGTATCCACTTCCCATAAATTCTATTGGGAGATTATTCTATTTACTAATACTTTTTATATAAGACTTATACTTCCTTTTCCACAAACTTTCTACTTTCACTGTAATTTCTTTAACTCTTTCTTTTCTTCCTTGTTCATTTTTCCCCAAGAGCCACTTTTAACTCTAGCAAAAAAATAGTCAATCCCACATTCAGAATCACTCATCACCTTTGTACCCTTCACGAATTCTCTCCATCATAAACAACCATATCAATCATGCTTTTAGATTTATATTACTACTTTACCATGTGAACATATGATAGATTATGCATAAAGCTTTCATTTGAAACAAACAACCCTTTTTCTAAGCAGTGACTCATGTCACCATTCTCATTCATTATTGGGTCTCTCAATGGCCTAATCACTTATTCTGCTCTCCCTCATCTCATTCCCACTCATTCCCATTCATGTCGCCTAACAGAACTGGTTTTTTCCTCTTTGATAACATCCATTTAGAATGTTGCACAATTTTTCTTAAAACATACCACTTCTTTCATTATTACCATTCAACAGACTGTAACATGCAGCTGTCCCTAATTAATAGATTCCTACTTTCATATACACAACCTACTTTATATGTGTCATGTTCTACCAAATTTATCAAGTCACCACAACCCCCTAAAAAACTTGCTCCCAAGTTCATTGGTCCTTTCCCTATTGTTGATCTTATCAATCCAGTTACTGTTAAATTGGACCTGCCTCACAATTTGAAATGCTTGCACCCTGTTTCCCATTGCAGCCTGCTCAAGCCTATGCACCACTCCTCCCGCTGGCATCCTCAGCCTCCTCCTCCTGCTCCAATCATGATTGATGGCCAACAGCACTTTGAGGTCAAGGAGGTCGTTGATTCTCACAAGCTTTGAGGCACCCTCCAGTATCTGGTCCGATGGAAACACTTTCCTCATCCTGAATGGGTGTCTGCCCGCCATGTTAATGCTCCTGATTTAGTTCGCCGTTTCCATCTTGCTTACCCTTTGAAGCCTGCTTAGTGTTTTCTTTCTTTTGGGGGGGCAGTATGTCATGTTCACTGTTTCAATGTACAGTATACATCGTAACATTTCACATGCCATGGTGCTGATGCGCGTTTCTGTTTGGAAGGGAGCTGCTGTGAAACCATGTACCAAGCTCCGTATCTGTATTCATTACAATGGAATGTGTTTGGGTTATGTTCTCTGTTCAAGGACTTTTCCCGCAGACCATCAGAAACCATTAGGAGCACCTGGGATTGTGAACTTGGGAAGATTCTACGGGGGGAGGGATTTCATTTGCACCAGGGTTTTTAGTTTGTATTTAGCGCGCTTTTATCATTCTCAGCTTTCTTTGTGATCCTGCACACTATTCTTTAATAAATCAGATATCTTTGAATTCCTGCTTATGAGTCTGATAGTGTTTTAGAACAGGCAACCATTACAATATGCACAACCTAAGCAAACAATTTAATATTTTCTGGCATACATTTTACCCCACTCATCCATAACTGTACATACACTTTCATTTTCCTGCATGAATCCATTCCATAAGATCTGACTACTTCATTCAGATCTATTACAATCTTCCTCTTTTGCTTCCTTTTACAAACATACATGTCTATTTTTCTTTCTCATATTTTATCATTAATTCAGACTCTTTACCACTGACTCCTCTTCAGAGTCTCAATCTTCCATATTCTATGGTTATCCCCAGATGGGCCCCTAGATACAGACCTCTGCCATGCATCATGGCTTTGGTCAAGTGAGGCTTTCACATAAAACGTTTTAGCCGGGGCCACAACTGGGGTGGGGCAAGTGGGGCATGTGCCCCAGGCACCGTGCTGAGGGGATGCCAAAATGAGCGCTGGGGGGGCACCAACATGGGCGTGGAATCCATGTTTGCCCTGGGTGACACAGAACCTAGTTGCTGGCCTGGTTTTAGCAAGTTTTATTGGTTGATTCATTCAAATACCATCTAATCATACCCATTCACAATATTCTATCAAGCAGGGATCTCTAATCTAGAGAGTACAATGCAAGCCAACATACTATGCCAGCATCCCACCAACTAGAATATATATGCCATATATATACTCTTGATATTAACAGAAAATGTAAACATAAAATGGTGGTTAGGGGAGACAAGACAAAGAAGAAATGTAAGTGAAAGTTAATATAAATGAAAAGACTGAAATAGATAAGAATGAATGAGAGAAGGAAATATGAAAGAAGAAAACAGTTGAAAGTTATTTACTGATTTATTGACATGGCTAAAACCTATGGCTGCGAGAGCTGGACCATAAGGAAGGCTGAGTGAAGGAAGATCGATGCTTTTGAACTGTGGTGTTGGAGGAAAATTCTGAGAGTGCCTTGGACTGCAAGAAGATCAAACCAGTCCATCCTCCAGGAAATAAAGCCAGACTGCTCACTTGAGGGAATGATATTCAAGGCAAAACTGAAATACTTTGGCCACATAATGAGAAGACAGGACACCCTGGAGAAGATGCTGATGCTAGGGAGAGTGGAAGTCAAAAGGAAGAGGGACCGACCAAGGGCAAGATGGATGGATGATATTCTAGAGGTGACGGACTCGTCCCTGGGGGAGCTGGGGGTGTTGACGACCGACAGGAAGCTCTGGCGTGGGCTGGTCCATGAAGTCACGAAGAATCGGAAGCGACTAAATGAATAAACAACAACAAAACCTATATGCAGCAACAAAACATAACTAAAAATAGAACTGAAGAATAAATTATCAAATACCTTCAAGAATTCATGAACATGATTTTATAGTATACTTATTTTTAGTAAAAATGAATACAAATACTTTTGCAAATGAATTATTAACCACAAATATTCTTAACAACAGATTTGCCTTTTTTATTTAGGCAAATGAAAGACCCATTTTAAAAATAAGATTTGGCAGATAGAAGTAAATTCTTTTTTCTAATGCAGTAATATGGCAGGTTTCTATTTTTTATAGGATAGATACTGCCAGGAAAGACACACAGGATAGATACTGCCAATTACTAATATATAATTAATGCACCAGAATGAGGTGGTGGTGAAATGCTGATACAATAAATTAGAATGGAGAGTGTCATTTCAAAGTACTAGTTCTAGAGGTCCATATGAAGATTCCCTTTAAATAGAAAACAACCAGATCAAGGGATAACATTCTAATACATCTCTCTCTTCTTCTCTTTCCATACTAGGCAGCTGTTTTTACTAAGCACTTATTTACAGAAGGAAGCTTTTAAGAATAGGATTCCCCAGCTTCAACTCCAACTGATCCAGGCTACTGCCTCAGCTTAGAACACCTATCTTCCCTTCACTGTGATACATAAACTGATAGATTCAATTATTCTGACAAAATCTGGATCAACTGTATTACAATCTGTCTCTTCCAAATCTTCTTGTATTTAATGATAGACAAAATATGTATTATGGGAAACTCTGATTATTTATTTATTGAAATAATGAAAGAAATTAAATTTAGTCCTTGAGTTAAGCATTAACACTTATCTGAAGACTCTTTCTGCCTCTGCTATTTCATAGCTAAGCTAATAAGACAAATTATGTTTACATTTTCAATCAAAAATATTTATTTCTTAAACTTATGCCTATTTAAATTCAGAGAAGCTAACCCAGACTTTACTTTTGATTGGTTGATTGATTATATGCCATCAAGTCAGTGTTGACTCTTAGTGACCACAAAGATGTATTTTCTCCAGGACACTCTGTACCAAACCTGGTCCTTCAGATCTTCAAAGTGGTGCACCCATTGCTGCTGTAACTGAGCCCATCCACCTTGCTGCTGATCATCCCCTTTTCTCTTTCCTTCTACTTTTACTTTAATCTCTTCCATATGTGCCACATAATGCCACAAAGAGTGCCCATCATCTCTGGAGATAGGGGACAATAATCAAGATTATCTTCTGTATTGAGTTCCTTTTGACCAGCAAAAGGCTTGAGATACCCATGAGGCTATTCATCATGCAAACTGACCTTTAAAGAGTATGTGTCATTTCTCCCTGTCTTCATGGAACATTGCTGGCTGGATGTGCAAAAACTCTGACACTCCTTGTATTAATCATTTAAGTAAGTTTGATATTGGGTCATGGAAAGATTGAGCTAGATGGATGTTGCTCACATTCAGTTAGCAACAAGAAAGAGGGCAAATCTAGGGGTAGATTTGGTTGTCTCCCCAGCCCTGCAAGCAAAAATCATAAAGCTTACTTCCCATGTACAGTGGGCTGGTTACAACTCTAATGAAGTTTAAACACTGAAATCATCTTTCAGTTAATATTTATCTGACTCCAAGACACCAGAGTTCATTAAAAATTGCGGCATGAGTTAACACACTAATTGTTCAGCTGCCCATCTGGCTACATATGTTATCAGTATGGATACTTGAATGCTAGAATGGGATTAAATGATAAGGCCTTACATGCAAAATATGGTAAACTTATTTAATATTGTATGCCTCTTCGAGTCTGACAAGTAGGTAGCATGGTAATAATGGTAATACGTACATCCAGTACATGCTGCCCTCTAACTACTGAGGGTGTGTTTCCTTACTTATGTGTATTTCTAAGGATGCAAAATGCAATTTACCAGGATTTAAACTGGCCCAGATGGCTAATCAGCTGGTTCTATTTATTCTAAATAGCACAATGGTGGGTGATAAGCCAGGAGACTTTACCGATGCAAAATGTCAACCCTTGACTATGTTAATGGCATCCTGCAATCTAGTAAGTTATGTCTGCCACTTAGAGGTTGATCCCTATCCAGATAGCAATCATCTGTCACTTGCCCTAAATGTTCAGCTCTCTAATGGGCCTTTTTGTGCGGAGGCAGTATTTAATTTCAACACTAAGGCAGATTCTGGATTTGCTCAGATCAAGTGGAATGAGCACATCAACAGAGCTTCAGGCAATCTGCAATTTTGTTTTGTGGATTAAGAAATATTGTTCTTGACCATTATGGTACAATCATCCAGAGGCTACTGGAGTATCTAATCAATAAAAATAAAATATATTCAGAAGCTCTAGCAAAGATTCAGATCTAAAACAAGGATTGATCAAGAATAGTTATCTATAGGACAAAACAAAACAAAACACAGTTGTTAAGTTCTATAGGTTTGACCCACTGATAACTTTTCTTCATTTATTGGAAACCCAACAACCTCCCCAGATTTATTGGAAAGGAAAAGGCATTATAAAGCCCTTTTGAAGGTCAAAGCTTTAAAAGCTACTTGGCAACAGTAATACAGTCTGTTAGATTAAGTGACTCAACCAATTTCGGGTGTAACATCATAGGCTATTCTAATGCAAGTCCATCCGATTCATATGCCTTATTCCCCCCCAGGTGTAGAAGTCCCATTTTTTTAATGCTTTAAAATATCTGAGACAATCCTTTGGCTCCTATTATACTTCCTTGGTGGTCATTTACTTAACTGGCTGTTTTCCCGGCCACAGATATTTAAGAACTGACAAATCAGCTGCAAACTGGCAAGGCTCCAGGATGTGGTCGTATTCCAGCTGAGCTCATTAAAGCAAATGCTGAGCGGTGGGTTCAGATTTTGGCATCTCTTTTTATTTCAATCAAACAGCCTATAATTGTAATAACTTGGGCATGGCTATCAATATCATAATTAAAAACAAAACAAAAATGGAACATCTAGGGTGATGCAGCAAACAGCCCATAAGCCCTGTGTTACCAAACTCACAGTGTCTCTAGGACTTATCCATTTTAAATGTGCCTTTGAGTCTATCTCTAGAGAGGTCTTTTAGGAAAACCATAAAGCTTCCTCTATAGGCAAAGCTTATGAATAAGGGCAAACCCACATTTAACCTGTTCTTGTCCTGTGCTCATACCAGCTTGACTCTAAGATCTCTTAAGAAAATCCTGTCCAGACTGTGACACTTTGGCAACAGCTTGTAAGGAGTTCAGTTTGCCCTCCATTAGATAATTTTCTTGCTGCTGTGGTCTCCTACCTTTCCATTCTAGGAAAGCAACTGCCAATCATTTTTTTTTCTATAAGGAGGTCTTCATGGGCATACATACATATTTGTGTGTGCTTTTATATATAAAAATTTAAAGGGACTGATGAAGGAGATATTGGAATAATGGCAAACCGTTCAATGAAAGTGTTAACAGAGGGCAAAAGCATGTTAAGAATAATAAGAAATGGTACTGAAAACAGAGATACCAATGTTATAAATGCCCTAATATAAATCAATGGTGTGACCGCATCTGGAATATTATGTGCAGTTCTGGTCACTGCACCTCAGAAATAATATAGTAGAGCTAGAGAAGGTTCAGATCAAGACAACTAAGATGAGCAAGGGCTGGAGCAGCTTCCCTGTGAGGAAAGGTTACAACACTTGGGGGTTTTAGTCTAGAAAGGAAGCGAATGAGGGGGGGCGTGATTGAGCTATACAAAATTATGCATGGTGTAGATAAAGTAGACAAGGAGAAGCTATTTTCCCTTTCCCAAAATACTAGAACCAGAGGTCACCCAATGAAATTGAATCCTGGAAGAATCACAACAGACAAAAGGAAAAAAAATTACACAATACATAATTAGACCTTGGAATTTGCTACTATGAGATGTGGTGCTGGCTTCAAAAAAGGGTTGGACTGATTCATGAAAGTCATGGGAATCAGTGGCTATTAGCCTTGATGGCAATGTGACTGTCTCTGAAGCCTACCTGTTGGGAGACTAGTAGGCTTCCTGGTACAGTTGGTTGATTGGCCACTGTTAGAACAGACTGCTGGACTAGATGGGCCAGGGATCTGATCCAGCAGGGTACTGCTTATATTCTTAAAACATCAAAATGCACATACTTGTGGGCAGAAGAAGTAGCTTAAAAAAACCTTTTCTTAAGCCCTGCTTCTTAGAGGTACTTTTCACATGAATGCTACATGCGCATAATGGTTATAGCACTTGCCTCTTACAAAGAAGGTTGTTGGTTCAATACCCAGCAGATTTTCAAAAATTACTATTACTATTACCATCCACAAGGGAGCTGGGGGTAAAACCTTTCTACCTCAAGTGACTAGAAAAACAATGAAATGGTGCATTGCTGAACTTTAACACACACACACACACACACAGGAAAAAGGAGGAATTTCAGAGAAAGTAAAATAGTAATTTAAAAAAAGTTCCAGCCAGATTCTGAACTAGCAACTCTCTATTTGCAAGACAAGAGTTATAGCCACTGTGCTATTATACTATTCACTGTAAAAGTAGCTGTAAAAGATATTACAGACTATAGTAGGCTGGAGAGGTGTTCCTGCTTCTGTAAATTACCCAACAATCTGCTGGGGTTAGCCTGTAACAAACTGAAGCATGGTATCTGAAATGAACAGGAGCACTCAAAGCAATATAACTGGGTAAAGTGTACTTTCAAAGCAGAGCAGAAAAATGTGTGCTCAGGTTGCTTTGATGGTAAGTGCAGAATTAATGGAAAACTATTTTCTATTAATCCCCCTCTCATCATCAGAGCAACCTGAATACACACTGTGTGTGCACACTCTCCTGTTC